>NC_079505.1:61625308-61959656 GCF_030052815.1 Hevea brasiliensis
TCAAGCTTTCTCTTGTAAAAGAGGCCCTTAAGTTGCAGATACCTATATTTTGCTGACCACTTACACGCTACTAGGAGCTAAAAGCTCGTATTCGAAATGACGAAAATTGACGAAATGATGGACCGATCACTAAAGAGATAATTAGATAGTAACGTTATTTGAGATTTTTATATTAGAATAAACTTAGAGTAAACCGCGTACGTAAAGAGAGCAAAGAAATTGCGAAAAGTAAACGCAAATAATTAATAAAACAGTAATATGAACTCTTACCTGTGAGGAGCCAAATATATTGAAATAATCGAGGTGGTAAATAGTGATGAAGATGGCGGATTGATCACCGAGAGTTGATGTCTGTGAGGAGCCAAATGTATTGAAATAACTATGAGGTGGTAAATAGTGATGAAGATGGCGGATTAACCACTGAGAGTTGATGTCCTGTCGTGAAACCGAGAGATGCTTTAGCTAAAAGGTAACCGGTAAGAACCAGTGGAAGGAAGTTGAGCTTGAATGTAAGAAAAGATAGCAAAGATGACGAGAGTATGACCAGATAATGAACAAACTGGAAATGTAGAGTTCCAGTATTCAAAATCTTTTCCAAGAAAACACTCCTGAAAACTAGTTTCAAAAGTCTTTTTGATCACTACAAAACAGCAGAGTAACAAACTGAATGAAGTTTCAGAGTTCCTCCACGATAATAGCAGCCTCTTGTCTATATTTTTGTCCGTCCTTGAACAGTTTTTCATGCCGGTATTTATAGGAATCGGGTGCTCTTCGTGAAGGGTCAGGATTTATTTGAGGGAGATGGAGGGTCGAGATCTCGAAGGACATGATCGGAGGTTCAGGAATTAAAGAGAATCAAAATGAATGGTTGAGATCACTCTTCATAATATTTGTCCTTTTCTTCTTTTCATCTGACGGTCCCAAATTTCCTTGTCCGGAACGATCCGAGGGCTAAGAGTGAAAGACGCTGGTATTGTCGTCTTCTCTTTTGATCCAAGGGTTCCGGATTCATCCTTACAAGTGAGATCAACGGTGGAGATTGGGATGTACAGGACTGTCATGACATACCACGGCACTGTCAAAGATTGCGGGCGATTCTTAGGCGTGCGGTGGAGATCTCGTCTGCCACGCTTTAACTACCTCGGCTCTGATTCTGACGACGGTTATTGGGATTTGTCTTATTCTTTTTGTCTTCCGATCCCTCCCCTAGCTCCTATTCCGATCTCTCATGCTGATCTCCTATCTCCCGATCTCTTTTATCCCTTGATCAGTCTGGATTCGGTCCAAGCATTAATTGCATCTCGATTCTCGGCCCGCTTGCTTTCCGCCAAAGAATAAATGCTCATTTTCCCCTATATATACCCCTGTCGACGGAGACATTTTCTTCATCTGACTTTCCTCTCTTCATTTCTTACTTACCTTGTTCTAGCTGCTCCGGTAGAAGTTCTGGCTATAACTGAGGCTTTGATCTTTTTCCGATGGATTCCCTTTCTCACCGATCAAAATTTACGATCCGGTGATTGGATGATCCTAATTGACGATGGTGAGAGAACTGGATTTGACCGATCCGTATTGGGCCTCGGTTGTACCGATCTCGAAGTTGCTCAACCGAGTTCATTCGGCTTCTCATCACATTGAGTGTTCCGACAATGATTCGATCCACATTGGGTGTTCCACAATGGATGAAGCATCCTCGGCAATATCCTTGGGATCAGTTATAAACTGATCCTTAGATCGGCTGGTGGTATCCTTGGGATAAGTTATAAACTGATCCTTAGATCGGCCCCTTCAGATAGGATTTTCGTCGGTCTCTAGAGATCGCCCAAATGATGTAGTTAGACCTTTATTGTAATCCGATCCTTAGAGATCGCCCAAAGGATCTATTTTATTTTCAATGCAATCCGATCTCTAGAGATCACAGAAATGATGTGATCCAATGTTAGTGTAATCCGATCCCTAGAGATTGCCCAAATGATGTAATCCGATCTTTTGAAAATAAAGACTTTATTTTGTCGGTTATCATCTTATTATTTTTGCATTGATTATTTTTCCGATCTCTAATGTGATTATCCAATCTGATTCTTTACCTGAATGACCCTTAACTGATCCTTTATTCAAAATTTTAACTCATTATGCCGATCTCTAATTAACCGATCTCAGAACATTCGGTTATTTGAGAACAGCTGTCGAGTCCCACCAATCAATGCGCTGCCTAGAACTTTGCGAGCATTAAATGCTCGGACTAGTATAAATAGGGGTGGGAGGGTTAGCCAGTTGTTCTCTCATTCCTTTCTCAGCCTCTTGTTCGCAACATCGAAGTTCTCTCCTTTTCTCCAGTTCTTCCGACGCCGATCAGACTCCGGTAAGGGCTTTAATCCTCTTTTTAGTTTAAGTTCTTTGTTTTTTCTTGAAAATGAGCAGTCAGAAGGTCGAGAGCGGCGAGCCCTCCTTCCATTCAGTTCTCATGGTCATCGTCGATGAAGAAGAGGCCGGCCCGGGCAGGCAACCTAAACCCCTAGGGTCTCTGCTCAGTGCCTGGTCGGGTCATACCATCAAGGCTTGCACCACCTTCAAGGAGAGAGACCCTTCCTATAGACGAGCTTCCATCGGTTCTTCGAACTGACCGCAATCGCTTGTTCAAGAATACAATATTTGTCCCGATTCATATGAGTGATCAAGTGCCATGGCGATCTTCGTGTCGATCATTCTTTTGAAGAGGATGACATGGTCATGGTGTACGAAGAACGCTTAAAGGCCGGTCCGAGGTTCCTCAGCCGATTTCTATAAGGAGGTCCTAAAATTTCACCGAATATCCATTGTTCAAATCCACCCCAACTCGTGGCGGATCTTGGTTGCTTTCCGAGGTCTATGCCGAGCTAAGGGAATCGGACCTACGGCTAAGGTGTTCGCCGAGCTACATGCACTAACTCGCCAAAGGATGACGAACACTGGTTCTTTCAGCGGCCTCGTTATGGACTCTTTTCCGATCTGCCTCATCCCTTAAGAATTGGAAGAACCGGTTCTTCATTCCGAGGAGCAAAGATCCGAGCCGCTTTGAGGACTTTCCTCGTAGCTGGTGGTACCAGGGCCTCGCTCAAGCACATTACCTCGAGTCAAGAGGAAAGCTTGATAGTGATGGAGCTGAAAAGTCGTGCCACCACTCTAAAATATTCTCGCCCAAATGCGGTGGCGCGAATCGCACCATTGGACCATGCAACGATCACCGGCCAAGCTCGCGAACTTCCGCTCTCGACCTCGGCATTGGTATTTTCTATATCTCGCCTCGTGACCTTAGCGATCTCACTAACCTTTTCTTTGTGCGGTATGGCGGGTGGTGAGGGTTCTAGGAAGCGGAAGAAGGACAAAGAGATCTTCCGAAAGTAAAGGAGATGAAGCGTTGAACGTCTTCAAACACCCTGGCCACGAACACGGGAGATGCAAAGAGACCTGCCTCAACCTTGGTCCGCCGACCATTGAGGCTGCCGATCTCCTCCTAGATCGGAAGAGCAGCCCCGCCTATCTCGATTATTCCAAGCACGGAAAGGGAGCCTTCTCAATCTTCTCGAGGACCTCTTCTCGTGGCGCCGACATCGACCGATCGCTTGAAGAATAACCGGATCGTTAGGGAGAACCCCGATTTTGCCAAAGTCCCGGATCTACCTCTTCTTTCAGAGGATCGGACCGGCTATCCTGAGTGGTCTCGATGATATCTTGACTCAAACCATGAGCCTAACGTGGAGTGTCCGTGAACTGCACCATGATTCGGGAAAAGATTCAAATACCGGGTAAGGAGGTCGGGAAGAAAAATCAGAAGTGGCTTCCTCCGATCTCAACTCTCATCCGCTCAAGATTATATATCTCAAGTTGAGGGACCGGCGACGTACCATGAAGACCAGCGGGCCGAAAGGTCTTGTGACTTGGCTGAACGTGAACGGGCGCTCAGAGAAGTCCGCACTTCGTGCCAACGGTTAGCCAGTCGCTCAACTTGTAGAGGAGCTTAATGCGAAGGATAAGGAGCTATCAGATAAAGAAAAAGAGCTCAAGGAAAAGGATGAAGAGATGGTGTCGGGAATAGCCGGAGCCTATGTGAATGCTCATAAGGATCTCTTGGCCGAACTTCAAAAGCGCTATCCTGAAGAGGACTTCTCTTGGATGGACGACCTGGCTCCCGGGGGCGATGGTGAAGATAGTGAGGAGGAGGGCGAGGAAGAGAGAGAGAGTGAGCAGAATGTAAATATCACCCCCAGCCGAATAACTTGTACAAATTATGAAATGAAATGGAATATCTCTTTTGTTCAATGAATGGATGTGATTGGAAAATCTTCGAATTTGCCTAAGTATTTGATTGTATGAGCATAGCGAAACATGAACTAAATTCCATTATTAATCTAAGTATAAAAGATCGGAAAGCACAATAAGCATGAGATCGGTGGGGGAGAAATGCTGAACGGGACTTGGTTAAAATTGAAAATTTTAACTTGAACACTTAAGATCGGAACCCTCGTTAAACCGAACCCAAACTTTAGCTCTTAATCTTCCGAAAAGGAGGTCGGCAATAAAACTGGTAGGAAAAGATCTAGTGCCAGTTCATTTTATTTATCAACAGAGATCAGGAATATACTTGACAGGTCCGGAAATTCGACAACGGGTTTGAGAGGTCGGTAAATGATTTGAGAGATCGGCGAGGCTTAATGAATATGAGGACTCAGTATTAATTCAATTTTTGTGAGGAGAGATCGGAAATGTGACCGCCTAAAGAGGGATCGGAAACGAGATTAGCTGTTCAAAGAAGAATTTTTATTGATTCTAGGGATCGGCCAAAATATGGTGTCGACAGCTGCCCCTCTTTACATAATTTCTATTAAAGGAAAAATTTCCGTATAGGAATTATGTAAAGATTCAGACTCATATTTTGGACGATTAGGTGTTCGAAATTAGGGAACTAAAGCACACCTAAGTTAATGACCTCGAACATTAAAATCAACTTGGATCTAGAAACCAGAGGTTGATAACAGGAATGAAATTAAAATCAACTTAGATCAAGGAACCAGAGGTTGATAACAGGAATTAAAATTGCATGAAATTAAAATCAACTTAGATCAAGGAACCAGAGGTTGATGGTGGAATTGCAGGAAATTAAAATCAACTTAGATCAAGGAACCAGAGGTTGATAGCAGGAAATGTAAATTGCAGAAAATTAAAATCAACTTAGATCAAGGAACCAGAGGTTGATAGCAGGAAATGTAAATTGCAGAAAATTAAAATCAACTTAGATCAAGGAACCAGAGGTTGATGGTGGAATTGCAGGAAATTAAAATCAACTTAGATCAAGGAACCAGAGGTTGATAGCAGGAAATGTAAATTGCAGAAAATTAAAATCAACTTAGATCAAGGAACCAGAGGTTGATAGCAGGAATGTAAATTGCAGAAAATCAACTTAGATCAAGGAACCAGAGGTTGATAGCAGGAAATGTAAATTGCAGAAAATTAAAATCAACTTAGATCAAGGAACCAGAGGTTGATAGCAGGAATGTAAATTGCAGAAAATCAACTTAGATCAAGGAACCAGAGGTTGATAGCAGGAAATGTAAATTGCAGAAAATTAAAATCAACTTAGATCAAGGAACCAGAGGTTGATGGTGGAATTGCAGGAAATTAAAATCAACTTAGATCAAGGAACCAGAGGTTGATAGCAGGAAATGTAAATTGCATGAAATTAAAATCAACTTAGATCAAGGAACTAGAGGTTGATGGTGGAATTGCAGGAAATTAAAATCAACTTAGATCAAGGAACCAGAGGTTGATAGCAGGAATGTAAATTGCAGAAAATCAACTTAGATCAAGGAACCAGAGGTTGATAGCAGGAAATGTAAATTGCAGAAAATTAAAATCAACTTAGATCAAGGAACCAGAGGTTGATGGTGGAATTGCAGGAAATTAAAATCAACTTACAAAACAAGTCTGACTTTGGCACATGAAGTTTTTCACGACAAAGTGTACTTAACAAGATAATGAAGGACGATTAATGGAGGAGGAGTTGTAAGGCCTGACCTATGACTCCGTTCTTTCGGATGTCCCTTTTCCGTTCCCGATTTTCTCCTTATTCTTCGGAAGGCGCCCTTGTGGGTTTTCACTTTCTTTTCGTCCATTCGACCAGAAGCGCCCTTTCGGGTTTTTACCTCTAGTTCTTTTTTTTTTTTTTTTTTTTTTTTTAGGCTATTCCCTGCAAATCTCATAGTAAAGTACGTGAGGTTATCAATTTTTAAATTCAAATCTTATGGCAGAAATTTAACTAATCAATAGCGCATTAGTCAAAGAGAAAGGATAGTATTAAAAAAGTGAGTAAGCAGGAAAACAAAAGCAGAAGGAATGGAGTATAACTTTATCATGGCTTTAGGAAAAATAGACTTTCAAAGGAAAAGGAAAGGTACAAGGATAGATCTCATATATTCCTTTTAGTTGGTTTTGAAGTCTTTTAACTGCCATATTCCAAGTTCTCTGAAGTCCCATGCCGTGACGGTTGCCTCTCTATCCGCGGTTTCATGCCCCCTTCCTTATTCCTCCAGTTTGGTTCTTGGGACGCCCTTTTTGGTTTTCACCCCAATAAGGTTTTTTTTTTTTTTTTTTTTTTTTTTTTTAGGACGCCCTTTCGGGTTTTCATCCCTTCTCCTTTTTATGCATAGTATCTCTTGACAGTGTCGGCATTCACAGGTCTCGGGAATTCTTCACCGTCCATGTGGGTCAAAATCAAGGCTCCTCCAGTGAACGCCCTTTTAACCACATAGGGTCCCTCGTAGGTTGGTGACCATTTGCCCCGGGGATCGTTTTGGTTTGGTAGTACTTTCTTTAGAACTAAGTCCCCGGGTAGGAATTCCCGTGGGCGTACGTTTTTATCAAATGCCCTAGCCATTCTCCTCTGATATAATTGCCCGTGACATGTCACGTTAACCTTTTCTCATCCAAAGAAGTTTAACTGATCCAACCTTGACTGGATCCATTCTGACTCACCAATCCCTGATTCCTTCAGAATCCTTAGGGAAGGAATTTCAACCTCAACAGGTAATACCGCTTCCATCCCGTAGACTAGTGAGTATGGAGTTGCCCCAGTTGAGGTTCTTATGGAAGTCCGGTATGCATGAAGAGCGTAGGGGAGCATGTCATGCCAATCCCTATATGTGACCGTCATTTTCCGGATTATCCTCTTTAGATTTTTGTTCGCAGCTTCCACCGCTCCATTCATCTGGGGACGGTATGGGGAGGAATTGAGATGTCGGATTCGTATTGATCACACAACTTCGAATCTTCTGACTGCCTCGTTCTTGGCGTTATCGATGACAATTTCATTCGGAGACCATGCCGGCATATGATATTGTTTTTGAAGAATTTGAGAAACGTGTTCTGCATGATGTGAGCATATGATGTCGCCTCGACCCACTTGGAGAAATAGTCGATGGCTACAAGGATGAATCTATGCCCATTGGATGCTTTGGGATTGATGGGACCAATCACATCCATGCCCCACATTGCAAAAAGGCCATGGTGAGACGAGATTGAACACTTTGTGAGGTGGCACATTTATCGGATCTGCATAAATCGACACTTGTGGCACTTCCGGAAATACTGATGCAATCCTTTTCCATTGTGGTCCAAAAGTACCCACGCCGCATGATTTGCTTGGCCATCATGTATCCATTGGCGTGAGTTGCACAATTTCCTCATGAGTTTCAAAAGGATTCTCTTTGCCTCCTTTGCATTCACACATCTCAATAATTCACCGTTGGAGCTTCTTTTGTATAGGGTTTCCCACCGGAAAGTACCCCAATGCTAACCTCCGAATCATCTTCTTTTCATTTTTGTTTGCCCTCAAGGGAATTCTCCTGCTCTACAAGAGACTGTGATGTCGTGATACCAAGGCTTTCCATCGAGCTCTTCTTCAATCATGAAGCAATAGGTCGCTCATCCCTTACTTTAATCTTCAACGCTCAAACGTCGCCTCTTCTTCGATTTGAGCCATAACAGCTAGAGTAGCTAAGGCGTCGACAAGAAATTGATTCTTGTCTCTACTCGGATGAGTGAAAGAGATTTCTTCGAATTCCCGATCATCTCCAAGAAGTATTTCGGTAGGGGATTAGCTTGGGATCCTTGGTTTGCCATTCTCCCTTGACTGATAAATTATCGAGCCGAGTCTCCATACACCTCCAACTTTCTGATTTTCATCTCCATAGCAAAGATGTAGACCCATTACACAAGCTTCATATTCTGCGACATTGTTGGTACAACAAATCCCAACTTAGCGCCTATTGGGAAGTGCTTTCTTCCGGGATACTAGTACACTCCAATTCCATTCCTGATAAATTGATCGCTCACAAAATACATTTCCCACACATCGATCGACCCCTCTTCTTCGTAGTCTACTTCATTAATATGTTCGCAAGGAACTCAAAATCCAGAGCTTCATAATCCGGGATAGGGTTTTCCGCTAGGAGGTCGCAATTACGCTACCTTTCACCGCTTCCGGTCATGTAGACTATATCATATTGGGAGAGTATAACTCGCCACTTGGCTATCCTTCCCGCACGAATGGGCTTTCGAATACATATCGATAGGATCCATCCGAGATAAGCCATGTCTTGTGATTCAACATGTAGTGCTTGAGGCGATTTGCTATCCAGCTAACGCGCAGCAAGTCTTTTCTAAGAAAGAGTACCTTGACTCACAATCATTGAACTTCTTGCTCGTAGTAAATGGCCCTCTCTTTTCGGCCAGGTATCATCATGTCATTCCAAAACACATCCCATAGAGCTCGTTGGATCGCCATGTACAGGATCGAGGCCTCGCCACAAAAGTGGACCAATACCGTGGGTTTGACAAATCGCTTGATTGTCTCGAAAGCCTTTTGACAATCCGAATCCCATTGGGTAGGATTGTTCTTCCGAGTAGTTCAAAATAGGCTCACTTTGGCAAAGTGAGATTAGAAATAAATCTTGAGATGTAGTTCAACTTTCCTAGAAAATCGCACCTCCCTTTCTCGCTTTTGGGGACGGCATTTCTTGAATAGCTCGAACTTTGTCCGATCCACTTCTATCCCTTTCGCTACTATGAATCCCAACAGCTTTTCCCGATCTAGCTCAAGATGCATTTAGCAGGTTCAGCTTCAACTTGTATTTCCGAGCCTTTCGAGCACCCTCCTCATCACCGAACGTGGCTCTCTTCTCCTCGGATTTAATGATCATATCATCCACATATACCTCCACTTCTTTATGCATCATATCGTGGAATAATGTGACCATTGCGCTACCGGGTAAGTAGCCCAGATTCTTCAACCCGAAGGGCATGACCCGATAGCAAAATACTCCCATTGGGTGATGAAAGCGCTTTATCCTTGTCTTCCTTGTCCATCGGAATCTGATTGTACCCGATGCCCCATCAATACACGAACACCTACCCAATCCCGCAAAGATTGTCAACTAACACATCAATGTGAGGGAGAGGGAAATCATCTTTCAAACTTGCTTTATTAAGGTCCTGTAGTCAACACACACCCCGACTCTCCGTCTTTCTTCATTCTGGGACGACATTAGCCACCCATTGGGGATATTTGACTACTTCCAAGAATCCGGCCATATCGCTTTCTTGACTTCATCCCGAACCTTGAGCAAAGGTGTCGATTCATTCTCCTCGCCGCTTCACCGATCGCCTCGGAATTAAGGGAATCTTGTGCGTCACTATCCGGGGTCCAAACCGACCATATCATCATAGCTCCATGAAAATACGCCGAGAAATTCCTGCTGCATCGATCATATCTCCCAATTCCTCACTCTCCACTATCTTAAGTTCCCTTTACTTCTTCCGAGCCTAAGTTTATTGTGCGCTTTCATCTTCACAAGGCACGAGGGAGGGTTCATCTTTTTCACTGCTTTCTTCTGTAAGGTCTTCCTCAGAATTACTTGAAGTAATGGCAGTTATGGGGATTTCAAAATTAACCAGAGGAATTTCGGAGTCTATTGGATTATTAGGTGTTAATTGATGAATGGTCCTGAATGAATAAAGAATAGAACATGTTATAAGGATGGAATTAAAAGGAAAGAGAGTATTGGATTTAAAATGCGCTATCAATTCATTAATATTAATGCCATAAGAAAAGGTCCATTTACAGTATTACACTTGTCACCATGGACAAAATGATCAAGTGTAGATAACCGCAGGTACTTTACTCAAATTGAGTACAGTGGATATCCTCCGTTGTCCAGCTTGTCAAGCTCCCGCTCCTCACCATGGGTGAAACTAGGGCCTCATACAAGGAATCCAGCTGGATGACATCTATGGATGGATCATCCGCGATTCTTCCAGACTTGCCGGATGTTGGATGACCGGTTTGGCGAAGATCTCCGTAATTCTCGGGACTATTTTCATTTTTCCCGTCTCCTGGTCGAACCTCTGATCCCGAAGCATCCTCCTCATCCAGAATCGCCCATCCACGAGGGCATCCTCCTCATACCCCAAACCACAACGGCCTATCTTCTGAATAGCCGGTATAGGCTCGACGATTCCTTGCAAGGCAAAGGTGCCCAAGCCTTTCCCCTCTTGATACCCGTTTCTTGACATTACTTTGGCCACCATAGCCATAGCCCCTTCCTTCCCAAAGATCTTGCAATTCAAGGGCCCGGAAAGAACTCTCCAATGATTCCTACCGCTTCCACATAAGGAAGTGATTGCGGCTTGGTGACCAGATGGCCTCTTCGCCTTTACATCGTGATGATTTTGCCGCCCTTAATGTATTTGATCTTCCGGTGTAAGGTTGAAGGAACAATGCTCGCAGAGTGGATCCACGGCCTCCCTAATAACATAGTGTAAGTTTACCAATGTTCATCACTTGAAACGTGACGTTGAAAGTACATGCCCCGACTTGGATTGGCAAGTCAATGTCTCCCAAAGACCTCTCTCCGGTACCGCCAAAGGCTCTTACCACCATTGCACTTTGACGATATGCGATTGGTCAACCAGAGTGGCTAAGGTCGCACTAGGCAATACATTGAGGGCCGATCCGTTATCGATGAGAACCTTGGCCACTATACAACCCTTACACTTCACGCTACATGTAGAGCTTTATTGTGCCCTAAGCCCGCAGGTCTACCTCCTCTTCGTAAAAGGCTACAGAGCCGATGCCCGGATTTGTCCTACTATTTTCTCAAACCGCCTTGAGTAATGCTCGGGGTTCACAAAGGCCCGATCCAGGATTCTTTGTAGGGCTTGTCGGTGGACTTCCGAGATCAGGATCAGTGATAACAGTGAAATTCGGCGGGTTTTTCTCAATTGCTCCACCACGCCATACTCGCCTGTTTCATTATTTGGAGCAGCAGTTCTTCATCTTCCTTGCGCTCAATAGGCTCCGCTTCCTCTGCTTTCTCAACCTCCTCTTCCGTGTTTCTTGATGACTCTCCCATTTTTACTTTCCCTTTTTTCTTCTCTCTTTCTTCATTCCCGTAACACCTCCCACTTCGAGTTATAAACTCGACTTCTTGCTCAGGTAGAGAGGATTTTGTTGCAATAACGGGTCTAGAACTGGCTTGGGGAGTAGTGCTGCTAGCAGGTCCAGCATAAGTCATTCTGAAGTGCTCGTGAGGAGCGAAACATGGTTTTGGTGGTGCCGGAGGTGAGGCAAGACTAGGAGCGGATGTACTGCTTGACGCTCCCTGAGTGAAAACTTGGAAGTTATAATTCCAAGGGACAGCGTGAGTATTGGTGATGGGGAGCTGAGGTGGAGTTTGATAATCTGCACGCGAGAGGCTACCGGGGTGAGAAGGTGATTCGGTTTGGAGGTGGAGGCGCTCGCAGTATCCGGTGGTGTTCACTCCTTTTTCCGCTTTCACTTTGTCCGGCATCTCGTAACCCCGAGAGACAATAAGTTCGGACTTCTTGCCGAACCCCTCACAATCTCGCAGCTCATGGTCACCGCCTCCATGGTAAGGACACCCCGTACTCTCTTCAAATCCTGCTACCTGAGGGCAAAGGTAGCCTTCCCTCGTTGCTATAGTAAAAATCTCCTTAAAGTATGGAACCAGCTCATCCACTTCTGGTGTTGATCCCTCTCCTTTAGACTCTATCATATTTACACCACTGCCCGCATTGTGGTTAGGCAGTGGGTTTGAGGTAACATTGGGGAGGGAACCATTTCCTCGATCTTCAACCACCCGCTTGGATTAAAGCGTGCACTCCCTCTGAGTGCCCCGCAGTTGTCAGTTGAATGCCCTTGTGCTCCTCCATGATACTCACAACGGGCAGTGGCATCATACCACCTGGGATATGGCGGCTGGATTGGGTCTAAAGGGACTGGTACGATTTGGTTTATACCGACAAGGTATCGGTATATTTCACTGAGAGGGAGGGGAAGGGGTGGATCAGGATTCCTTGGAGGTCTTGGGTTATTTTGTGGTGGTCGTGGTTGAGCTGGAGGAGGAGGTGGTCTTGGTTGGAAATTTGCAGGTGGGGCGTATTGTGGGCGTGGTTGTGAATAATTAGGGAAAGGGGGTGGGATGTTTGCGATAGTTGGGCCATGAGAGGGAGGATATGGCCGGTAGTTATTTTGGGGGAATTGGGGAAAATTATTCTGTCGAGTGATGGAATGTACATCACTCTCCTTCTTCTTGCCAAAATTGGCAGTCTTTTTCACAGGGTTCTCAGTCAACTCCTGTAGCCTTCCTATTCTCAGATTAGCTTCAATTCTCTCACCGGCTTGGATGATATCTGAGAAGCTGCTGGAGGTATTTCCGATCATCAGGTTGAAGTAGGGAGCCTTCAATGTTTCAATGAATAGGGAGCAGAGTTCATTGTCAGTCACCGGAGGATATACTTCTGCAGCCTTCTCCCTCCATCGTTGGGCATCGCTTAAAACCTTCCCGCCTTTCTGCACTCAGTTCCGAGGTCCCTCCTTGTGGGTGCCGCATCACAATTGAATTTGTACCGCTTAAGAAAGGTATCGCCAAATCTTTCCAGGAGTGCACTTTGCTCTCGCCCAATTGTATACACCATCTCGTAGCCGCTCCGAGAGGCTCTCGTGAAAGAAGTGAATGAGGAGTCTATCGCCTTCATAAGGCGTGCACATTTTGGCAATGTAGGTTGCCGTGTGGATGCGGGGTCCGAAGTTTCACTGTATTTGTCAAATCAGAACCTTGAATTTGGGTGGTACCACCACATCCGCACCAATCTCAGTGATTTACACATCGATCGAGCCATACATGTTCAACCCTTCTATTGCTCTCAATCTTTCTTCTAGGCGAGATAGTTTCTCGCTTTCTCGCCCTATGTTCTCCTTCCACCGCATGATACACTCCTCCAACCGGAGCCGAGGGGTGGAGTAAATCGGAGGGATCGGATTGAATGGTGAGGCTCGCATTTGAGACGGCCGTAATAGGAAAAAGGTGGGTCATTATTTATGGTCACCGGATTGACAAAGTGATTGTCGGGTCCGAATGGGAGACCGAAAGGTAAAAGAGGTTGAAGCTTGCCGAGGATCATTTGTTGTAGGAGGCGGAGGAGGTAATGGTGGGCTAGGTTCAAGCAGTTTGCTCGAGACATTTCCTTCATTAGTCTCATAATTTCGTAAAGTCGATCCTTCAACTCTGAGACCTTTCCCAGAGGTTCTGTACTTGCTCCCGATTTTCCATTATCTTCCTCGCTCGAGATCTTGTTAAGTACACTCGCTTCGGTTGGATCGAGTGCTTGGTCAGACTAGCCTTGTTTGAATCAATATTGAATTCAAGTGAGGATAAAAAAAATTTAAATGAATTTGAGATTTCCAAATAAACTAAAAGTCCCGTCCGACGAAGGATACAAAGTGGCATTTGAGAGCCAGTTGGAATCGCAAAAGGATAATCGCCTCACTTTATCATGGCATCGTTCGATAGTCTGACCGTGAATGACGGGATTGTATGCGCATTTATGATACCTGTCCATATAGCGTATTTCAATTTTTCACATAACCCTAGCGAGGGAGTTCCTACGGGAGTCATATTATTCATTCACAAATGCTTAGACAATGGTCCAAAATCATTTCATTAATCAATAATTTGTACAAAGATATTCTTTACATCGCCTAGGTTCCGGGAGGTTCTTTATAATGAGATGACATTTTCTCGAGATACTCATATAACCTTTCCTCTTGTTTGGCAGATCGAACACTTTCAGAGCATACTGATCTGTAATAGTTCCTTTTTCCCCTGTGCTATCATTTTCTCCAACTGGTCCACATTTTCTTTCACCTTGATAGAGGGCACTTGTTTCTCTTTCTCTTTCCTTTCTTTAGCACACTCTTTCAAGATGTCGTTGATGAGGAGTGCCTGCTCTTTTAATTCAAGCTTCTTCTTCTTGTTTTCCTGCTTATACTCTTCAACGAGTACCTCTTGGTACTTCATCCTTTCCAAGCTTACTATTCGCCTTTCATCTCTTTGACCTCACTTGAGAGAGTTTCTTTCTTTTCCCACTGCACTCTTGCTCTTCGAACCCTATCCTTTCGGCCCTTGCCTCTTCCTTGAGCTTTCTTACCCTTCTCTTAAGTTTCTGCTGTTGGTCCTCCAATTGTTTCATCTGCTCTTGCACCGTGAGTTCTCAGATTTGCCTTTGTAGCGAGTCAACCAGCGACATCGCCTTCCTCTAATAGGGCGCCTTGGCGAGGGTTGTCGCCCTGAATTCTATGGTAGAGCGCTCTTGGTCCCTATCGCCTCCATTTAAGGTAATCGCCCGAGGCACTTGGGCCTTTGGGTGATCTCTCCATTAGAGTGATGTTTTCCTGTGACTTGCAGCCCTTTTCAACCCTTTCTTCTTCCTTGAGCTCATGGTAGAAGTGACTTTGGTGGTCTTCTTTAATGTTGATCATGGACTGTGTTGAGCCAAACTGCCTCATTACCAGTGCAGGAGTGTAACTTGTATACCCGGTTATTCCAATCATGGACACCGACTGAATACCTCCCGTACTCAATCAAGACGGGTTGGCTTGACGCCCACAGCCTTCCTCCAACAAGAATCATGGCTATTGAAACTCAAAACTGCTCCCGCCATCGTTTTTCATTCTTCGAGCCGATCACTAACCGATCATCTTCTCAATGGGAGGCTGGTCAAGGTACCAAGTCAATCCTTTTGTCTCCACAGACACATGTGACCGATAGTCCAGGTATAATAACCGAGAGCAACACTTAATGGACCCTTTCCCGTTGTCCGCAGTAGTTAGGTTAACAAGGTTTCGCAAGAATTGCCGTGACGGATTGATCCCCGCTTTCTATCGCCCAAAATACCTCCACCGCATCGCTAGTGATGATCCCCAATGGCCCCGGAATGTGATCGACCATAGATTCCCAAGGCGAGTGCTACTAAGCTTGATCCCACCGCTTTCTTGGAGGTGATGATCTAACCGCTTCTCAAGGTACGCCCAATGCCATCCATGCGTGTTCCCTTTGATCGCTTTCCGACTTTACTTCTTCCGGGAGAACCCAACATATGTGCCAACCGCTTCTGTGTCCGCCTATGCTCGAGGTGTAAGTAGATCCGGCTTCGCAATGAGTATGGGATCCCCAAAGAATGCCCGATATTCCTCCATAGTGGGGCCGATCAATGTCATTGAAAGAGAACACTGCACTTAGGATTCCAAACCGTCAACATGGCTTTTAATGCAGTGGATTTGGACCTTGACTTGCATTAAGGTTGCAATCCTTCCGCATTTCTCTTCAAACTGCACTTGACTGGTCGGGAAGCAACCTCCATCTATTAGACAGACTCGAGGTTGTTCATTTTGACCTCTATTTTGTCCAGATCCAAAGGAAGGTATTGAGCTAATGTATGCCTCTAAACATCATTTTGCGAGGGTACCACCAATGAGCTGATTTGGACCAAAGTTTAGCATGTCGAGCCTCTCCGCCGATCGACTCGAGGATGCCATGATAAAAATGATGCCTATCCTTATACACTCTTGGTTTGGTAACGCTCATGGAAAATTTGTTAGTAAGACAAATTAGGTAATTTTGAATCATATCATGATTGTAGGACACGCACACATTTATCAAAGTAGGAAAATGTGTAGGCGTTTAGTAGGATTCAAGATTACCCAAAAGAAATGAACAAAAGGAAATTAAAGGCAATAGGTAAGAGTAAGTATGCCCCTTTTGTCCTATAGTAGGGAGACTCCTAACACCTGTAAGCGCTACCTATCCGGATAGTTCTATCTTATGAGGCGCTTTACTACGGCTTTCACTATCGTGACGGTTTAGCTCAGATCTAATTTTTCTAATAGCCACAGTTCTAAATTGCCCTCATCAGAACAAAGAGAGCCCCATTCTACCCCCATGATATTGTCGGAAAATTCCACTGTATCACGGAAATAGAACAAGTTTCAATTTGAGCGTAAGCCTTCACTGATACTAACGGGTAAAACCCACTGGTACCGCTACATGACCCTCCTACTTTCCTAAAAGGGTAAGAAAGCCCTGTTAGGACCATAGTGTGTGAGGACATTGTGTAAGTGTTTAGTGTGTGAAGGGACACTTTTACCTCTTCCCAATTCAGGGATTTTATTTTTCCATTTTTTCTTTTTTCTTTTCTTTGAAATGAAGAGCAATCAGTAGGAGATAGAACAGCAAAACAAAATAGTTAGAAGCAATGATAATTAGCATACAACACATCACCGAGTGAGCCCCCTAAATATAATTTGATCTGACAAAAATTAAGCCTACTTTTGGACCTCTAGATCAGGTTGGGTCAATAGGTCCTCAGTGAGTCGCTAAGTCGCAGAATGGATTTTATGTCGCCTGACGATCACTCACCGAAGTGGGAAAGAGTGAGGAGTCGCCACCTTAGTTTTGAGGGGAACTAAAGAAAACCATTTGAGAAGATAAATAAAGAATGAAACCACTTCAAGACAGAGATTCTAGGTTCGGGGTCCGTAAATGGGTGGGGAAGGTGTTAGGCACCCCACTTCGTCCCTTAATAAGGGTAGGTAGATTTAATTTTAAGGCCCTTTATAAATTAGTTAGAGGGGCTCGGATGGGAATGTTAGTCCTTTTGGTAAAAGGAATGTTTGATTTTTCACTGATTAGGATCACCCAGATACATAAGTAAATGAGACAACCTTAGTGAATTACTTTTGCATGTTAATTTTACTTGAAAAGGAATGTTTTATTTAAAATTTAATTTAGAAGATCGGATAAGAACTCTCCTCCGATCCTCTTTTAGATATTCATTAAAATTTTGATTGGGGATCGGATAAGGACTCTCTTCCGATCCCTATTAAATATTTATTAGAGATTTTAATTTGGGATCGGATAAGAACTCTCCTCCGACCTCTTTTAAGTATTTATTAAAATTTTAAGCTGAGACCGGATAAGAACTCTCCTCCAATCTCTATTAAGCATTTATTAAAATTTTAAACTGAGACCGGATAAGAACTCTCCTCCGATCTCTTTTAAATATTTATTAAAAATTTTGAATTGAGGCCTGGATAAGAACTCTCCTCCGACCTCTTTTAAGTATTTATTAAAATTTTAAGCCGAGACCGATAAGAACTCTCCTCCGATCTCTTTCGGATTAGCAGAGCTCGAAGGGGCTTTGCCGATCTCCGAATTTCAATTTCAGCTACATGTCACAAGAACCTAAAACTAAGGTTTCGCATTCAAAAATGCCGAGATAAGGTTTCTTGATACCCTATGACTAAATGGGTAATACTAAACTTGATTTACCGACCTTCCATGTAGTCATTTCACGCATACCTATTAATGTCCGATCTGCTCGTCCTAGTTTATTTTGGTTTTATTCCTCTTCATGGTATCTTGCCGAATTCTGCTCACGCACCTAATAGTTTGGCTATTTTCCGACGTGTTATTCAAGCTTTCTTTTAAAAGAGGCCCTTAAGTTGCAGATACCTATATTTTGCCCGACCACTTACACGCTACTAGGAGCTAAAAGCTCAGATTCGTAAATGACGAAAATTGACGAAAATGATGGACCGATCACTAAAGAGATAATTCGAGAGTAACGTTCTTTGAGATTTTTGCTTAGAATAAACTTAAAGAAAACCGCAGACGTAAAGAGAACAAAGAAAGTGCGAAAAGTAAACGCAAATACTTAATAAAACAAGAATATGAACTCTTACCGTGAGGAGCCAAATATATTGAAATAATCGTGAGGTGGTAAATAGTGATGAAGATGGCGGATTGATCACCGAGAGTTGATGTCCGTGAGGAGCCAAATGTATTGAAATAACTATGAGGTGGTAAATAGTGATGAAGATGGCGGATTAACCAGCCCGAGAGTTGATGTCTGTCGTGAAACCGAGAGATGCTTTAGCTAAAAGGTAACCGGTAAGAACCAGTGGAAGGAAGTTGAGCTTGAACAGAGGAAAAGAAAGCAAAGATGACGAGAGTATGACCAGATAATGAACAAACCGAAATGTAGAGTTCCAGATTCAAAATCTTTTCCAAGAAAACACTCAAAAACTAGTTTCAAAAGTCTTTTGATCACTACAAAACAAAGCAGAGTAACAAATCGAATGAAGTTTCAGAGTTCCTCCACGATAATAGCAGCCTCTCTTGTCTATATTTTTTGTCCGTCCCTTGAACAGCTTTTTATGCCGTATTTATAGGAATCGGTGCTCTTCGTGAAGGGTCGATTTATTTGAGGGAGATGGAGGGTCGAGATCTCAAGGACATGATCGGAGGTTCAGAATTAAAGAGAATCAAAATGAATGGTTGAGATCACTCTTCATAATATTTGTCCTTTTCTTCTTTCCATCCGACGGTCCCAAATTTCCTTGTCCGAATGATCCGAGGGCTAAGAGTGAAAGACGCCGGTATTGTCGTTTCTCTCTTGATCTAAGGGTTCCGGTTTGTCCTTACAAGTGGGATCAACGGTGGAGATTGGGATGTACAGGATCACATGACATACCCCGCACTGCCAAGATTATGGCGATTCTTAGGCGCGGTGGAGATCTCGCTCGCAACGCCTTAACTACCTCGGCTCGATTCCGACGACGGTTATTGGAATTTGTCTTATTCCTTTGCCTACCGATCCTCCTCTTCTCGATTTCTTTCACATGTTCTTTCCGACCTTTCATGCTGGTCTCCCACCTTCCGATCTACTATTCCGATCTTTTCCCTTCTTCAGTCCGGCCCGGTCAAAGTATTAATTGTCCTCGATTCCCGGCGCTTGCTTTCGCTCAAAGAATAAATGCTCATTTTCCCTATATATACTCCCGTCGACAGAGACATTTCTTTCATCCGATTTTCCTCTCTTCCTTTCTTACTTTCCTATTCTAGCCGCTCCGGTGGAAGTTCGCTATAATCGTGGCTTTGATCTTTTCCGATGGACTTCTTTACTCACCGATCAAAATTTATGATCCTTGATCGAATGACCTTAATCGACGATGGTGAGAGGACCGGATTTGGCCGACCAGATTATGGACTTTGGTTGTACCGATCTCGAGTCGCCAACCGTGTTCATTCGCTTCTCATCGCATTGGGTGTTCCGGCGTCTTTCCTCCACATTGGGTGTTCCGGCTGGGTCGGTTTCGAGTGGTAACATCGGTGACGATGTCTCTCATCTTCATGGGAGTCATAATCACCCCATCCGAGCCGCACATCTATCCGATGCCAACAATGGCCTCCGGTCAAACACATCTTTTGATTCACCACAAGACTAGGCTTTGACATAGGCCTTTTAGATAGGATGTTCCACCGGTCTCTAGAGATCGCCCAAATGATGTAATCCTAAAATGTAATCAGATCTCTAGAGATTGCCCAAATGATGTAGTTAGACCTTTATTGTAGTCCGATCCCTAGAGATCGCCCAAATGATGTATTTTATTTTCAATGCAGTCCGATCTCTTAGAGATCACAGAAATGATGTGATCCAATGTTAGTGTAATCCGATCCCTAGAGATCGCCCAAATGTTGTAATCCGAACTTTTGAAAATAAAGACTTTATTTTGCTTGCTATCATCTTATTATTTTTGCATTGATTATTTTCCGATCCCTAATGTTATTATCCAATCTGATTCTTTACCTGAATGACACTTAGCTGATCCTTCATTCAAAATTTTTTACTTATTATGCCGATCTCTAATAAACCGATCTCAGATCATCTGGATATTTGAGAAAAGTGTCGTAACACCGCCGAGTCCCACCAATCGATGCACGCTTAGAACCTCGCGAGCATTAAATGCTCTGACTAGTATAAATAGGGGTGGGTGGGTTAGCCGCTTGTTCTCTCATTCCATTTTCAATCCTCGCTCACAACTTCAAAGTTCTCTCCTTTTCTCCGCTTCTTCCGACGCCGATCGACTCCTGTAAGGGCTTTAATCCTCTTTAGTTTAAGTTCTTTGTTTCTTTTGAAAATGAGCGAGCCGAAGGTCGAGAGCGGCGAGCCCTCCTTCCATTCGGGCCTCATGGTCATCGTCCGATGAAGAAGAGGCAATGGGCCCAACAGGCAACCTAAACCCCTAGGGTCTCTCGCCTGTGCCTGGCCTCGGGTCATACCATCAAGGCTTGCACCACCTTCAAGGAGAGAGACCTTCCT
Organism: Hevea brasiliensis; assembly: GCF_030052815.1. Taxonomy (NCBI): domain Eukaryota; kingdom Viridiplantae; phylum Streptophyta; class Magnoliopsida; order Malpighiales; family Euphorbiaceae; genus Hevea; species Hevea brasiliensis. Next base: position 61,645,862 of record NC_079505.1, read on the forward strand.
ATAGACGAGCTTCCGCTGTTCTTCGGGAACTGACCGCAATCGCTTGTTCAAGAATACAATATTTGTCCCGATTCATATGAGCCGATCAAGTGCCATGGCGATCTTCGTGTCGATCACTCTTTGAAGAGAATGACATGGTCATGGTGTACGAGGAACGCTTAAAGGCCGGCCCGAGGTTCCTCTAGCCGATTTCTATAAGGAGGTCCTAAAACTTCACCGAGCATCCATTGTTCAAATCCACCCCAACTCGTGGCGGATCTTGGTAGCTTTCCGAGGTCTATGCCGAGCTAAGGGAATCAGACCTACGGCTAAGGTGTTCGCCGAGCCGCATGCACTAACTCACAAAGGATGACGAACATCGGTTCTTTCAGCGAAGCCTCGCTATGGACTCTTTTCCGACCGCCTCATCCCTTAAGAATTGGAAGAACCTGCTTCTTCATTCCGAGGAGTAAAGATCCGAGCCGCTTTGAGGACTTTCCTCGTAGCCGGTGGTACCAGGGCCCTCGCTCAAGCACTTTACCCCGAGTCAAGAGGAAAGCTTGATAGTGATGGAGCTGAAAAGTCGTGCCACCACTCTAAAATATTCTCGCCCAAATGCGTGATCGCCGAATCGCACCATTGACCATGCAATCGATCACCGCCGAGATCGCGAACTTCCGCTCTCTCGACTTCGGCATTGGTATTTTCTATATCTCGCTCAGACCTTAGCGATCTCACTAACCTCTTTTCTCGTGTGTATGGCGGGTGGTGAGGGTTCTAGGAAGCGAAGAAGGAAAGAGAGATCTCCTGAAGGTAAAGGAGATGAAGCGCTCGAACGTTTCAAACACCCTGGCCACGAACCTGGGAGATACAAAGAGACCCGCTCAACCTTCGGTCCGCCGACCATTGAGGTCGCCGATCTCTCCTAGATCTAAGAGCAGCCCCGCCTCTCTCGCTATTCCAAGCACGGAAAGGGAGCCTTCTCAATCTTCTCGGGAGGACCTTCTTCTCGTGGCGCCGACATCGACGATCGCTTGAAGAATAACCTGATCGTTAGGAGAACTCCGATTTTGCCAAAGTCCCGGGATCTACCATCTTCTTTCAAGAGGATCGACAGTTATCCTGCATCGGTCTCGATGATATCTTGACTCAACCATGAGCCTAAACGTGGAGTGTCCGTGAACCGCACCATGATTCGAGAAAAGATTCAGCCCGGGTAAGGAGGTCGGGAAGAAAATCAGAATTGACTTCCTCCGATCCCAACTCTCATCCGCCGGATTATATATCTCAAGTCGAGGGACGGGCGAAGTACCATGAAGACCACCGCCGAAAGGTTCGTGGACTTGGCTGAAAGTGAACGGCTCGTGAGAAATCCGCACTTCAGCCAACGGCCGCTGTGTCGCTCAACTTGTAGAGGAGCTTAACGCGAAGGATAAGGAGCTTTCTGAGAAAGAAAAAGAGCTCAAGGAAAAGGATGAAGAGATGGTGTCTGAATAGCCGAGCCTATGTGAATGCTCATAAGGATCTCTTGGCCGAACTTCAAAAGCGCTATCCTCAAGAGGACTTTTCTTGGATGGACGACTGCTCCCTGGGGCGATGGTGAAGATAGTGAGGAGGAGGGCGAGGAAGAGAGAGAGAGAGTGAGCAGACAATCAGCCGGGGTGATCCTCACCAATAACTTGTACAAATTATGAAATGAAATGGAATATCTCTTTTGTTCAATGAATGGATGTGATTGGAAAATCTTCGAATTTGCCTAAGTATTTGATTGTATGAGCATAGCGAAACATGAACTAAATGCCATTATTAATCTAAGTATAAAAGATCGGAAAGCACAATAAGCATGAGATCGGTGGGGGAGAAATGTTGAACGGGACTTGGTTAAAATTGAAAATTTAACTTGAACACTTAAGATCGGAACCCTCGTTAAACCGAACCCAAACTTTAGCTCTTAATCTTCCGAAAAGGAGGTCGGCAATAAAACTGGTAGGAAAAGATCTAGTGCCGCTCATTTTATTTATCAACAGAGATCAGAATATACTTGACAGTCCTAAATTCGACAACGGGTTTGAGAGGTCGGTAAATGATTTGAGAGATCGGCGAGGCTTAATGAATATGAGGACTCAGCATTAATTCAATTTTTGTGAGGAGAGATCGGAAATGTGACCGCCTAAAGAGGGATCGGAAACGAGATTAGCTGTTCAAAGAAGAATTTTTATTGATTCTAGGGATCGGCCAAAATATGGTGTCGACATCAATAAATGGCTTAAATGAATTATATTTCACAAGTTGTATTCAAAACTATAATAAAAATAAATTAAGGTAAAATAGAGTGTTCCGGTACGCCATGTGACATAGCTTACTCGGATATACTGTAGATGGGTAAGGGGTGTCACATTTAGTGGTATCAGAGCACGGTTTAGGCGTTTCTGGGCCTAGATTGAGTCCATACCATGCATTGCATTTGTAAGAGTCGAGGTGACACTAATGCAGATCTGTTTGTCTTTCTTATTTTGAATAGGATATGGACCCTACATCTCAGAGGGCAGTTGAGGAGGAAGTGGAGAGTCATGCTCCACCTGCAGCAGCTGAGACTGGGGGTATGGGAGAACCTACTCCGCCAGCTCAAGCAGAGCCTGCTCAGCCTCCACAGGCCATGTTTCAGCAAATGGCCTAATTCTTCAGACAAATGGCTAGGGTAATGCCAGCACCACCACCACCACCACCAGCTCTACAACCAAAATCACACCTGGAAAAATTGAGAAAGTATGGAGCAGTGGACTTTTTTGGCAAGAGAGAAGATGATTCTGTTGTAGCCGAAAACTGGTTGAACAGAACAGGCAGAGTTTTAAAACAACTCCACTGCACCCCAGAGGAAAACTTGGAAGCTGCTGTATCTCTGCTGCAAGACGATGCATATGAATGGTGGGATACTGTGTCCAGTCAAGTGCAGCCAGAAATAGTAACTCGGGACTTCTTCCTCTCCGAATTCAAGAAGAAATATGTGGGTACTGTATACCTAGAAGAAAGGAGAAGGGAATTCATCAATTTGAGGCAGAGACAGTTGTCAGTGGCCGAGTATGAGAAGGAATTCGTCCAATTAAGCCGCTACGGAAGGGAGATAGTCCCTAATGAAGCTGAAAGGTGTAAGAGATTTGAAGAGGCATTAAATGACAACATAAAGATCCAGCTCACTGCCCTGGGAATCACAGAATTTACCAAGTTAGTGGAAGCTGCAATAAAGGTTGAAAAAGTAAGAATCAGTGAGTATACCAGAAGGGATAGACAGCAGAAGAGGTGCCCGGGTCAGTCTAGTTCATCTCCTGCACCTGGAAAGAGGTTCAAGGGTCCATCTGCATAGAGTTCAGGCCAGCCACAAGGTCAGGGTCAGTCTCAGGGGCCCAGGCCACAGTTTACCCCTAGGAGAGGTCCGTCCACACCATCAGTGGACAACTCTCCAGGGTTCAGGGGACCAGCCCTAGCATCTTCTGCATGTCCACACTGTCTGAAATGGCATAAGGGGGAGTGTTGGAGAGTGACGGGTGCCTGTTTAAGGTGTGGGTCAACAGAGCATCAGCTGAGGAACTGTCCACGCAGAACGACTACAGCTGCTCCAACACAAGCGCATGCACTGCTCCGCACCACAAAGGGGTAGGAATCGCAACTGACGCAGTGGGACCATCACAGAGGCTCAGATCCGAGCCAGCAGAGAGGCCGATAATGCACCACCGCGAGCTTATGCCCCGAGAGCTCAGAGGAGCAAGATGCCCTGACGCCATCGTGGGTACGTTCTCCCTCTACAATACATCTGTGCATGCATTGGTGGATCCAGGATCCACTCATTCATACATCTGCATCAATCTACCCGTAGAAAGGGGGATACTAGTAGGGGAGAGTGACCAAGACATTCTGGTCACTAATTCATTGGGCCGCAGTGTAGTGGTGAACAAAGTGTACAAGGGTTGCTCGTTAAGGATTCAGGGGTATGAATTCTTAGCAGACCTGATTGAGTTGCCCTTCCACGAGTTTGACGTGATTTTGGGAATGGACTGGTTGTCACGTCATCAAGCAATAGTTGATTGTAAACTGAAGAGGATTTCTTTGAAAACTTCTGAGGGTAATGAGATCACAGTTGTGGGGGAAAGGACAGATTTCTTGTCCAATGTCATCTCAGCCACAGTTGCAAGATGAATGATGAGAAAAGGCTGTGAAGCCTACCTAGCACATGTGGTGGATACTAGGCAGGCTAAGCCAAACTTGAATGATATACCCACAGTAAGAGACTTCCCAGAGGTATTTCCTGAAGAATTTCCCGGTTTACCACCAGAAAGGAAAGTTGAATTTGCTATTGAGACACTGTCGGGTACAGCACCCATTTCCATTGCTCCTTATAGGATGGCACCCACTGAATTGAGGGAGTTGAAAACTCAGTTGCAAGAGTTGCTTGATAAGGGGTTCATACGCCCGAGTGTGTCACCATGGGGAGCTCCAGTGCTGTTTGTGAAAAAAAAGGATGGGACTTTGAGGCTATGCGTCGATTACCAGTAATTGAATAAAGTGACTGTGAAGAACAAATATCCGTTGCCTAGAATTGATGATTTGTTTGATCAGTTGAAGGGAGCGGGAGTATTTTCTAAGATTGATCTCAGATCAGAGTATCATCAGTTGAGGGTAAAGGATGTAGATGTGCCAAAGACTGCATTCAGGACCCGATATGGGCATTATGAGTTTCTAGTGATGCCCTTTGGCCTAACAAATGCACCAGCAGCATTCATGGACCTTATGAACCGTATCTTCCATCCACACTTAGATTGGTTCGTAGTGATCTTTATTGACGATATTTTGGTGTATTCCAAGACCCGGGAAGAACATGATGAGCATTTGTGGATTGTTCTGCAAACCCTGAGAGAAAAGAAGCTGTATGCTAAGTTGTCCAAGTGTGACTTTTGGCTGAATGAGATTGCATTCCTTGGACACATAGTGTCAGCTGATGGGATTAGGGTGGATCCCAAGAAAATAGAAGCAGTAATGGAATGGAAGCCTCCCAGAAATACAACTGAGGTCAGAAGCTTCTTGGGGCTAGCTGGGTATTACAGGAGATTTGTGAAGGGATTTTCCTTAATAGCTGCTCCAATGACCAAGTTGTTACACAAGAATGTCAGATTTGACTGGAATGACAAGTGTCAGACCAGTTTTGAGAAGTTGAAAGCTATGTTGACAGAGGCACCAGTGTTAACATAGCCAGTGTCAGGAAAGGACTTCGTGGTCTACAGTGATGCCTCTCATAATGGGTTAGGGTGTGTATTGATGCAAGAGGGGAAAGTGGCCGCTTATGCTTCCAGGCAGCTAAGGCCACATGAACAAAACTATCATACCCATGATATAGAGCTTGCAGCAATTATCTTCACACTGAAGATATGGAGGCATTACTTGTATGGTGAAAAGTGCTACATTTACACGGACCACAAAAGCCTAAAATACTTGCCAACCCAGAAGGAGCTTAACCTTAGACAGAGGCGATGGATTGAGTTCCTGAAAGACTATGATTGTGTAATTGACTACCATCCTGGGAAGGCAAATGTAGTTGCTGATGCTTTGAGCAGAAAATCCATGACAACTTTGAGATCATTGAATGCCCGTCTAACTTTGATTCGAGATGGAGCTATTTTGGCTGAGTTGCAAGTGAGGCCAACCCTGTTACAGCAGATTTTAGATGGGCAGAAGGTAAATGAGTAGCTAATAGATATTATGAGCAAAATCTCATAGGGAAAAGCAACTGATTATGAGGTGAAAGCAGATGGGTGTCTGTACTACAAAGGAAGACAGTGTGTACCAGATGATGGGGAATTGAAGGCCAGTATTCTAAAAGAGGCACACACCAGTGTATATGCTATGCACCCAGGAAGTACAAAGATGTATCATGATCTGAAGCTTTAGTATTGGTGGCCTGGTATGAAGAAGGACATAGCTGACTATGTGACTAAATGCTTGACATGTCAGCAAGTCAAGGCAGAACATCAAGTTCCATCGGGATTGCTACAGCCTATACGCATACCTGAATGGAAATGGGATCGGGTCACCATGGATTTTGTAAGTGGTCTACCTCTCACCCGGAAGAAACATGATGCAGTATGGGTGATAGTTGATAGATTGACTAAGTCAGCACACTTTCTCGCGCTTAGGACCGACTACTCACCGAAAAGTTAGCGTAATTGTATATCGCTGAGATAGTTAGATCGCATGGAATTCCACTTTCCATCATATCTGATCGAGACCCAAGGTTCACATTGAGATTTTGGAAGAAGTTGCATGAGTCCTTGGGTACACAACTCCACTTCAAAGATGCCTTTCCATCCTCAGACGGATGGGCAATTAGAAAGAGTAATCCAGGTAAACAATTGAAACCAATGGAATTGATACAAATATCGAATTAAAATGATAATAATAACATGAAATATATGTCAGGTCCTTGAGGATATTCTGAGGAGTTGTGTCATTGAATTTGAGGGGAGTTGGGATAGATACCTCCCACTGGCAGAATTTGCATACAATAATAGCTACCAAGCTAGTATCCAAATGGCCCCGTATGAAGCAATCAGATGGGAGAAAATGTAGAACTCAGCAGGTGTTGGACTGAATTGGGCGAAGACAAATGGTGGGGCTGCACTGTGAAACAGACTGAGGAGAAAGTGAAACTAATCAAAGCCAATCTAAAAGTTGCCTCAGACAGACAGAAATCTTATGCCGACCTGAAGAGAAAAGATATAGAATATGTTGTTGGCGACAAAGTGTTCCTCAAGGTGTCACCCTGGAAGAAGGTATTGAGGTTTGGAAGGAAAGGTAAGTTAAGCCCTAGGTTCATTGGCCCATATGAAGTCATTGAATGTGTGGGTCCAGTGGCCTATAGGCTAGCTTTACCTCCAGAGCTGGTCAAGATCCACAATGTGTTTCACGTATCTATGTTAAGAAGATACCGCTCAGATCCTTCACATGTCATCTCCAGGGAAGAAATTGAAATACAGCCGGATTTGACATATGAAGAAGAACCTATACAGATTCTGGCTCGAGAAGTGAAAGAGTTGAGAAACAAGCAGATTCCACTGGTGAAAGTGCTTTGGAGGCACCACAACACCGAGGAGGCTACTTGGGAAAGTGAAGAGACGATGAGGCAACAGTTCCCTCAACTGTTTGCATCAGGTAAATTTCGAGGACGAAATTTGAATTAGAGGGGAAGAGTTGTAACACCCTCCCGGTAGCAACTCCGTACATTCTACTGTTCCGGTGACCGGTGTCGGTCCAGACAGCTAGAACGTTCGAAAAAATATTTTAACTAAAGTGAGGAACCATAATTAACTCAAATATTAATAAGAAAAATTTAGTAAAAATTTTAGAAATAAAATTACAACTAAGTTAAATGAGCCGGTGCCCAAGCGATGGGTAACCCAGAGGGAAGTTGCGGTTCTCGCAACTAGGAGCCCTAGACCAGGGGGAAAATTCATAAAATAATTTTTGGGATTCCAGAGAAGGGTCATTGAGGTTCCTATGGCATTAGAATGCCAAGAAAATATTTAGAAAAATTTTTCAATCGGTATAGACAATTTTGACCCGTTAAGCCAAACGGAGGGCATTTTGGTCATTTCGCCTTCAGAGGCGATTTTTGGCCGACTTGTCCAGTTAAGTAAATAATTATTATGATCTAAAATATGAATAAATATTGCTAAAAATTGAATTGAAAATGAGTAGAAAAAAGAAGAAAAGAAAATGAAAGAAAATACCTAATTATGACATCATATGATGTCATTAAGAACCTATCCACCAATCACCATTTAACTAATTAACTAAAGAAAAAAAAATGAAATAACAAGAGATAAAAATGAAACAATTCCAGCAGCCCCTTCATTTCATTCCCGCACCAAAGAAAACAATAAGAGGAAGACCACCATTAAAACTCCAAATGAGCTTGATTCCCTAGCCAACTACACCAAAACCTCACCCTCTATTCACAAAAAATTTCCCTTATCACTAGAGCTAAATTTGGGCAGCCATTAGAAGAGAAGAAAGTGAAGGAAAGTGAAGGGTAAAAATTCATCCAAGAGGTTAGTGCCATAACCTTTGCTTTTACATCTTTCTAATCATGAATTTGAGCTAAGTTAAGTTAAAAATTTGACAAAAATTGAATTAATGAAGCATGGTTATATTCCATGAAGTTTTGGCAGCCTTGACATGAGTTAGGGTTAGGAGAAATCTTTGGTTTAAAGTGACATATTGTTGCCCCTCTTATAAATTATATGATTAGTATAGCAAATTAGGAGTGGGATGCATGAATTGGAGACTTGGTCAATTAGGGTTAGGGTTTTGGGAGTGAAATTTGGACTTGGCTTATGAAGTGATGAGTGAAAATTATAATGGTCAATTAGTGACCATTTGAGGTAAGTTGACCATAATTTGAAGTGCATTAGAGGGTTACAAACCAAATTGGTAGGCTACCTAGTGACAGCAGCAGGGAGGCTGTGAGTCCAGCCTGTTTGGACTGCCATATCTTTGGCTGTGTAGGTTCAATTGGTGTTTGGCCAATTGGACATGAAACTAGACATATAATGGCACAATTTTGCTGAAGAAACCATGCCCAAAAGACCAAAGCAAGTAGACCAAAAGTTGGCCCCAATCTGGATACCCTGCAAATAGATTCTGCAGAATGACCAAATGAACAGTAACTGTTCATTTGGCCATAACTCACTGTAGAAATGGTCAATTGACCTGAAATTTTTACAGCAACAAGTTAAGACATAGACAAACAACTTTCATGAAGAAACCTACCCCAAATTATGGCCAGAACCCATCCAACAAGGCAGTGGCAGTCACTGTTCACTGCACTGTAGATATGGTCAATTCTGCAGTTTTGCCATCCGGCCAGCTGTGGTTTTTGGACCATATCTGGAGCTACAAAACTCCAAATGGAGTGATTCAAAAAATGAAATTCAACTAGAAAAAATAAGGAACAACTTTCATGTTTACCATTTCCTCAAATTCCCACTGCAACAGTGCCTAATGGAACAGTAAATTTGGGTTACAAAAACTGAAAATTTTGCTTCCCTTGGTTTAAGTTTAGAAATGGTATTAATGCTTAATGCCAACAAGTTTTCAATGTAAAATGTGGTATGTTGGGAGTGTCAAAACCAATGTACCTATTTTCTATCCAAAAGTCAACATTTTTGTTGACCAATGAGGTGAATAGTGACACCAAAACTTGAAATTCAAAAATTGAAGAATTTAAAAGTATCAAATGCCCTAGTATACCTAACAAGATTGGTTTGGATAGTTTGGCATGCCAATAGGGTTCAGTTAGCAGTACTGCACATGGCAATATGCCATTCTGTGATTTCATGGCTTTTAGCCATTCTGACCTTGTATTGAGATGTGGCCTCGTGCCTAATATTATTTACAGCTTGTTAGCTGTTCTGTTGCACACCGGGAGATACATATGTAACCGATGGTGTGACGGCCCGAGGTACTTGATACCCAGTGCCAGTTTACCCGTTTATCCAGTCCAGTCATTTAGTATAGGTTACTTGGGCAACCAAATGAATGAAAATGGACAAAGTTAAAGAAATAAATGAATATAACAAATACAAAACAAATAAGACATATATATTCAATGCATATTTATTTCTGTTATTTCTTTCTATTTTATTATTGCACCACTAAGCATTATTGCTTAGCGCGTTGCTTTTGCCACGCGTAGGTCCTAGAGATACTGACCGAGATCCCAATAGACCACAGACTGGGTGAGACCTCCTGCAGCTTTGCAAAGTGTCCGTGTCACCTCACCACCTACAGTGCATTGGTAGGACACTAGGTGTCATTTTGGTATTTTGTAACTAATTTTTATTTTCTCATATGTAATTGAACTTATGTAATGTATTTTGAGGTTCATGTAAATAATGAAGATTTGTGGTTATGTATGGAAAAATTTGAGTATTTATTCATTGCTTATATATGAGTACCCTGAAAAATGATTGATTGAGAAATGTAGTTGAAAAATATCGAGTTTGTGATGACAATGGAGTTTGAGAAATGATTGAGTATGAATATTGGAAGTGTTTTTCACAGGTTCCGAAGAACTGTTTTCTCCATTTTTAGCCGGCACTCTGCCGGATTTTCTTTAAAATTTTCGGAATCCCAAATAAATTGTAATTTCAATAAATGGCTTAAATGAATTATATTTCACAAGTTGTATTCAAAACTATGATAAAAATAAATTAAGGTAAAATAGAGTGTTCCGGTACGCCGTGTGACATAACTTACTCGGATATACTGTAGACGGGTAAGGGGTGTCACACTGCCCATGGCTTTTGAGCCTATTTCATGGATGATCATTAATAGACAATGTATGTCTGACATAGTTATTCTTCTGGCTTTTATGCCTGCCCGGTGGCTTTATGCCTACCCGTTGGCTTTATGCCTAATATATGTATGCATAATAGGTACATGGGGTGTCTAACTAGTATACTTCCATTTATCCAGTTTTTAACTGTCTGTTATAGGTTGCTTGGGCAATGAAATGAGTTAATTTGATTGAATACCAAACAAATAAATGGAAAAGAACAATAAACTGTAAAACACTCATAATTCATGAAATGCATTTCTATTATGATATCATACATATGAAATATGTATTTCTATTTATTTAGTTTTTTTTCATTATATTATTGCACCACTAAGTATTATGCTTAGTGCATTGGTTTTCCATGCGTAGGTACCGGAGACGGAGCCCAGTAGTGATTAGATCTGCAGTAGGAGAGTGGTTACCTCAGCTGTTCATTTTGGTAGGGCCCATAGATACCATATATATGTATTCATTTTGAGTACTATAAATAAGGAAAGCTTGTACTTAATTTTGAGATTTGTATGAGTTATGTAACTTATGTACTTGAACTCTATAAATGAAATGAGATGATTTCTACATGAATGATTATGGGAAATTTATATGAGTAGATGAAGGCATGATGAGATATGAATTGAAATGATTAAGTTTAAAATATAATGTCATTAAAGCTAATAATGAACAAGACAAGGTAAGATAAGGTACTCCGGCACAGAAGGTGACATCACTTGCTCGACTACACCGTGGACCGAGTAAAGGGTGTTACACTAACACTTATATCTTAATTAATTTAGACTTCTATTTGGCTAAAACTACATAATGGTTAAGGGTCTTCCAATCTAATTTTATCACTTTATAATATCATATCACATCATATACAACATCAAAATTAGATCAAAACACAATTTAAAACTTGAAAAAAAAAAGTTATAAACTAACAAAAAATTTCTAGATCTAGACAGATTTATAGTACGTTGAGATTTAAAGAGATTTAAATTTTTAAAATCATCAAAATATGTATAAAAATTACACAAAGACTCTAAAAGCATACTAATACATCATAAATAATTATACAATTAATAACTAATCAAAAACCCTAACCCAATAATTTACAAAAATTAGGGTTCACTACTGTTTCACATTAGAGTCAGATTGGCACTACTTTATTAAAATGGCGTATCTCACAAACCACAAAAGGTATTAATATGAAACTAATTGGAAAAGTTAGCCAAGATCCTAAACTTATTTTTAGAATCAAGAAACACAGAAAAAGATTAAAAATCTAGAAAGATATAGGTTTATAAAGTTGGCTATTCTGCACATTAGATTCTGTAGATACCTAATTTTGAATTGTCATAACTAACTCAAATTATAAGTTTTTTTTTTTTTTTTTGTGATTCTTAAGCTAAAAATTATTAGAATTTCATAAAGAACACAAATATAATTTTTATACAATTTTTGAAAAACAAAAAAGTATGAAAAATAATAAAAACATGAACCTAGAAAAGATATATGTGTAGAGTTGTTGATTTCCCTCAAATTCACCACATAAGCATGTATGTTATGAATGTATGAGTTAAATTAGAAGTATATAAGAAAATACAACATATGATATGTTGCTTGAATATTTATCACTCAGTAACACTCACCTTTAATCAAATCTTGAATACCTTTTTAAAGTAAGTAAAAACAAATAAAGAAAAGGAAAGAGAGGAAGGAAGAAGGGGCAATGAGAAAGAGAGTCTCTCTCTTTTTTTTTTTAATGGCTAGGTAAGTCTATTTTTCTCATTTTCTCCTCCTTCTATAAGGTATTTATAGGATTTAGGTCAAAAATTATGTTAGAAGTTTATATAATCCCAAAACAAGAAGATTTAAGGAGTCTTAAAAAGGAAAAAAAACTTTCCTCTTTAAGGAAAGATGGAAAAACTTTTTATTTATTTTTTATTTTACTTTAATTTTCTTTAAATACCAAAAATAAAATAAAAAGAATGGTGGACTTTTGTTTATCTAATCAAAATTCCTCACTAGACCTCATTAGACTCAAATAGCCCAATTAGGCTTAATTATTTTTTTTAAATTTTTTAATAAATTTCGATAATTAAATTTAAACAAAAATAAACTTTATTTAAATTTAATAAATCATCTTTTGCTTTTCAAAATTATTTTCTCTAAGAAATATGTCATACATATGATTATCTATTTTTAATACCTCAAAATATATCTCACAGTCATACAATTTTTTCATCAATGGATTCCTCATGGCCTCAGTGCATATGCCCACAAGGTTACACAAATAGGGCTCTTGAAAAGGAACACCAGTTGCACATACCCAAAAACTACACTCCATGAACTTAATATAATCCACTGTATCCGATTCAATCATGTCTCAGAGAATCACCAATTGATCATCGAAACACCAAGGTCTTTCCTCCACTACATGCTTTTTATCCTCCTCAAGAAAAAAAATTAAAAGACAAATAGATTATCCACTAGCCTATGGAAACTAAATACTTTGCTCAGTTTCCAATAGTGTTTCATGATCATACGTAAAGCCAGTACATTAAAGTCCTTGTTGGTCAATAACTTGCCAATAAAGCAAAGTGATAGTTTCAATTGATATAGCACATTTGTCCCTGTATCTGGAACTTCACCAACAACACCTTTTGCCTCTGTTAGATGAAAGAGGCAACAAATCATCCACCTTATCCGAAGCTATTCATCACTAGCCTAAAAAAGAGAAGAAAAAATAAGAAAACCCTAGCAATTTGGCAAGGGAGAGAAAGACTCTTACGTGATGAGGAAAGGTTGATAAAAAAGAGATTTTTTGGTGTCTTCATAATCCTAGTTACATTTTCATAGAAAGAATATAAAATAAATCCTTATATTACAGTTTACATTGATTTAGTTAAAGTCAAGTTTTAAGGGTTAAATAAATCTTCGTGCCGAAGTTCTATATATCGACAGTTAATCTTAGAGTTTGTAGAAATCCAATTTTCATACCAAAATTTGACTCAATTATTCTACCCATTTCTTTTGATCTTTAAACTCGCTTAGTTTATTCTTCCATACGCCATTCTTATCTCAACCACTTGAATTAACCCTAAACATCCCTAAAAGAATTTACCCCTTTGATTTAAGCAATCATAAAAGGGATTTATAATATTTATAAGGCATAACCAAAGGGCTAATGTGTACAATAATTACCACTAAAGAAATTAAAAAAGCCAAAGAGAAATTTCACTTACTTGAACTTTCCAGTCTTCCAATTACTATCCTTCTCTTTAGTTTCTCCAATCTTCCCTAGTTAGCCTTCTTAGGGTCTTTAGTGTTTAATTTAATTAGCTATTAAGTAGGAGGGTTAGGAGAGCAATGAAGAAGGAAAAAGATGGAGGAAAGAGGGAGAAGATTTTAGAGAAAATGTGAGGGTTTGGGGAGGAAAAAAAAATTCTACTACCATCTTTTATATGCCATTGCCTAAGGAATTTCGATAGCTGAAGGTCCTTTAAAGCCAAAATGTTCTAGAGTACCTATCCCTTGTAACTAATTCCTATTGACATAGTTTAACATACTTCAAAAAGAGTTAGTGTTGGTTAGCATTTGGCTACCAAACTTTAAAGGAAAATTTTGTTCCTAGACGTATGTTCCTGCTAAACTAAGTAACAATGCTTACTGCATAGCTCTTTTGATAGAGACTTTAATTTGTGATACCACATATATTTAGCTACTATAATGTAACATAGCAATGTTTAAAAACTTATGTGACATTTTGCAATCAATAGGAGGGTTGGTAGCGTCACAAAATGTTATCATTAAATAAATTATAACATACTTTTTTTCATATTCTAGTATAATGAAAGTAACTTTTGCATGCTTTGGAGAAACAATCAATAGACCATTTTGTTTGGCTCTTAAAAAAGTAATATAGGAAAATATTATATCAAAGAGGCAAATCCAAATATAAATTGTCAAGACAATCATAAGTGGAAATGGTTTTAGGCAATATAATTCTACATATAAATGGATTTTTGTTCTCTTTGTATTTATTCATTTTATTTATTACATAAAATCATTCTATTACTATTTTTAGGGTTCAATTTGAGTACTTGATTGTACACATATTCAAATGATTCTGCGAATTGAAGATTGGGATAAGTATCAAAATAGGAAAGGTTATTATAAATATCAAAATAGGAAAGGTTATCTTAGTATTAATGGTTTGGAGTTTGTGATCAGTCATGATGTTTGCATACATCTTACCAAGTTAGGATGTATTTGTGTTAGAATCTCAAGTTTTATGTGATGCTCATAGATTCCATGGTTTAAAGATCACAAAATAAGATGTTGCCTCATTCAAATATCATGTTTAATTTTGAATTTTGCTTAATTTTAGATAATATTAAAATAATATTGCCTGGGTTAGTTGTTGTTGTTTCTCCATTTATTGTAGATAAGTATTACCTTATGAAAGTAGGCTACAAAAATGATTCTGGTTTTTTAGCTCCATATCAAAAGAATTGTTATCATCTTAAACATTAAAAAACTATTTAATCTCAAGGAGGAGTATGAAATTGGGCAAAGACAGAGGAAGAAAATATGCTTACTATCATTAAAGAAACCAAGCATGGGAATATTTGTAAGCCATGTCTTCATTCCTTAGAGTTCCTTGAAGACAAGGAACTTTTTAAGGGAAAGGTATTGATATGATATATCTGGCAAAAAAGAACAAAAGGGTAATATTCTAAATTTGTTATGCTTTCTGTTGTAGTATAGGTAGTTACATGGGCGGGAAAGATGGAATAATTATTAGGATTCTATTAGATCTTAGCTATACGAGCTGTAACCGATGTATTATGAATCATTCTTAATGCTTAATGAAAGCTGATTGATTTTCTCTTTCATTTTCCTTTATATATTTCTTTCTTCCATTTTATATCACATCAAATTTATAATTCACTCTTAAATATAAGGGGTTCTATTTGGATCTTCAAGGTTCCTTGTGATAATTATTTATTTGTGGAACTCCAGCACAACCTCAAAAATTGAATTTTAATTTTCAAATGTCTATTATAATTCATAGATAGACGTAAATATTGTATCTCAAGTTAGGGCTTTAACTTATGGCAAAGATTCAACCTTTATGCGTTTAGCTTTGTATGTAGATTTGTGCAGTTTGGGCCGGAAGTGAAGTGCCATTATGGTGCCCTGAACTTTCATTATTATCTTAGGATCAAAAGAAAGATTGGCTGGGGTGCAAAACACAGAAGATCGTCAACTGCTTGCTTTGCTGTTGTAACTATATGATTTATACCATGATCTATCTATGGCAGGTCAATACTTTTTGTACATTTTCTATAATGAAGTGTGAGCGAAGTGTAATTAAAACTACACAAATCTAACCATTGTTGTTATACCATTCAAGCATAAATGTTCATAGAAAATGTAATTCTTTTCATGTTAACCATTCCTATAATTCCCAGCTAATAGGCCTTGGAAAATTATAAGAGTGCATGTAATTGATTTCCCCAAGTGGGGTTACCAGGTCGTAATTCACAGATCTTTTTGAAGGGTAATACAAGATTTGGAAGGTTTAAAGATTGAGACTTTGAGGTGTGGCAACTCAATTAAGCTCTTTTGGTTGAGAAGATCTTTTGTTACTATATATTTTCTTCTAGTTTCATTTTGTTACCTGTTATTTTTTTAACAATGTGCCTAAGGTTTGGGTGATTATCAATCGATTATGTTTTCTGTTTTGGTTTGAATTGAATGGTGCTTGTCCCTATCCAGTAGAATATAAAATTTTCAATTATGATATATATATATATATATATATATATATATATATATATATATAGATTCCAATTTTCAAACATGCACATACTTTAATTTTTGTCATGGAAAACTATGAGAATATACTTACCTACATTATCTATATATATCCGGCATATGGATGTCACCCCA
The DNA here is from genome assembly GCF_030052815.1 of Hevea brasiliensis. NCBI lineage: Eukaryota > Viridiplantae > Streptophyta > Magnoliopsida > Malpighiales > Euphorbiaceae > Hevea > Hevea brasiliensis. The sequence continues at coordinate 61,662,183 of NC_079505.1, forward strand.
ATAGTTTTAGGAATAATGTAGCCTACTCTGCTCCTTACATTAGGCATAAAATGATGTTCTATAATAGCATTTAAGTCAAACAAAAATATTTCATGAATGAATTAGTTGAGAAAGGAGTGGAGAGATTTAAAGTAATCTTGGGATTAGTTAAGTGGAACCATGTTGTTTATTAAGGTCAATTTTTTGGGATCAATGTTTTTGAGATAATTTTAACTGAATAGACTAAGCGTAGTAAATTTGTCTTTGGACTTGCATATAAAAGAGATTTTGTTTCAGTTTATGTTTGATCTGCCTTTTCCTTATTAGGAAAAATTTATCTGAACCTGTTTCATTATGAATTCAAAATATAAATATTTGATCTTTTACATATGAGTTTCATCATACTTGTTGTATTTTGAATCCTTAATAGATAGAGTTTAAGCAATAATTTCCCCATCTTATAATTGTTATGTCTACGGATGTACTAATAGAGTTACTTACTTAGGTTAATGTGTTTTCTTCTACCCTCTCCTTGTCCGGAACCTTTAGCAATTATTTAAGATTCTTCTGTGATGCATATTGATGCTAAGCTCCATATATTCTTATTTGTGCAAAGCAGAAAGGTGGCTTCATAGAGAATGAAATTCCAGCATGTCACAACTCAAATTCTGGGCTGGACCGACACTAGGACTTGGGTCAGTATAAGGCCCCTAAGCCCGTAGTAAGCCTAACTATTCTTAGCCCAACTATAAGGCCCATAATTATAGTCCAATTTCAAGAAAATAAACGGATAGGGTCTGGCCATAAATTGGACTATCTAACGGGGAGTTTTTAGCTCACCTAACCTGTAAGCACAATATATCCAAATCTAGGGAGCTTAGCTCACCCTCACAATCCTCAAACGAATATATATATATATATATATATATATATATATATATATATATATATATATATATATATATATAATCCAATGGGAGCTCAGCTCCCTCATCCAAGCACAATCACATAATAAATTTTTACAACACCTAACTAAATAAGTTATTATAATCCCAGAAAAGTTTAATATACTACTGGTACATGCAGAGTTTTGGAATATAAAATAAGAAAATAGAAACAGAATGAAACTACATCTGGTAAACCTACGAGAAAGAAAGTAAGTTAATCTCAAAGAGCCCTCCTGTCACCTGGGGAAAAATAGTTGAACGGGAGTGAGCGTTCGACTCATAGAGTAAGATATTGATTTTAAATATAATTTATATAGCTATCTAAGCCTAAGGCATTCCTATGTATGAAATGCAGCATACACACATATTTTCAAACAAGTTAAACAATATTCCCATAAAAGATAATTTAGAGCACTCACACACCCGTGTGTCACATCAATTATATCATATATATATATGGGAGCTGATCCCCTATACAGCTCTCTTAATTCTAACCTCTGTCAGTGAGATTAACTCGAGCCGGACTTTCTCTTAATAATCCAAATGCAGGGGTCAGCGAAATCAACTCAAAGCCGTACTCAACCCGACTTGTCCACAAAAAGGATTAGGTCCCAATGAGTCAAGCTCTAGCTATGACTACCCATCCTACACATATTCATAAGCACACTACATGCACATCGACACACACACACAGAGCTCCAAATTGCCTTAAGGCGACATCCAGAACAATATCACCAATTAAATATGCAACACAAGGTGTGCCTTGTAATTAACTATATACATATATTTATAAGTGAATACATGGGCATGCCTTGAATATATAATAATATTGAAATTATAAATAAAATCAATATCTACTCATAGATTAATCAGAAATTACTGTGATGGCTAGGTGGAGGAAGAATGCTGACTCTGATCACCTAAACAATTATATTATGAATTTATCAGCATTATCACAACACAAGGATTTAAATACTTAATACAATCTAATTTATGCCAAAAATTCAGCAGAGTTTTTCATGTATCTAAGACCTACCTAACCTATAAAGTAACTCAAACAATACTTCTATAACCTAAGGTCTCAAGTCCATATTTCAATAACATCACACTACCCCTTTTGGGCCTGCCAAACAAGACATGTAGCACCCTCACTGTAGCAATTCCGTACATTCTACTGTTCTGGTGACCAGTATCGGTCCGAACAGCTAGAACGTCTAGAAAAATATTTAGATTAAAGTGAGGAGCCATAATTAACTCAAATAATAATAAGAAAAATTGAGAAAAAATTTTAGAAATAAAATACAACAAGTTAAATGAACCGATGCCCTAGCGATGGGTAACCCAGTGGGAAGTTGTGGTCCTTGCAGCTAGGAGCCCTAAACTCAGGAGAAAATTCATAAAATAATTTTTGGGACTCCAGAGAAGAGTCATTGAGGTTTCGATGATATTAGAAGGCCAATAAAATGTTCCTAGAATGTTATCAATAGGTACAGACAATTTTAGCTCAATAAGGTTAACGAAGGGCATTTTGGTCATTTCACATTCAAAGATGATTTTTGACCAACTTGTCCAATCGAGTAAGTGAAATTTATAATATAAAATGTGAATAAATATTGATGAAAATTTTATTAAAAATGATAAATGAAAGTAAGAAAACAAAACAAAAAGAATTTCAAGATAATGTTAATTATGACATCATAATGATGTCATTTAAAATTGATCCACCAATCACCATTCAACAAATACACTTAAAACAAATAAAAAGGGATGAAAAATAAAATCAAAATCTTCTTCTTCCTCCTTTATACCAGCCAAAACTCTCTCCCTCTCTATTCTCCATTTATGCTCTTACTTCTCTCTAAAAGTTCCTTGTAAACACACCATAAAATCACTTGTTGATTTCAAAAAAATTGCTCCTTGCAACAAGAACAAGCCTAAGGCAGTAAAAAGAAGAAGGAATTAAGAGGTTAGGGTAGCTTGGACTCTCCTAAGCAAGGTTAGTGCTGATCCCTCCTTTCCTTTCTTCTTTATTCTTACAATTAAGGGTGATTAAGTATAAATTCCATGAGCAGAATTGAAATTTATGCAAGAATGATGAGACCCAAATTTCAGCCAGCAAAGGAAGTTGATAATCCTGATGTTTTCTTTTGATTAAATTTTGTATATTAGCATTAATTACAATGTTTACTTAAGCCATAATTGAAAATTGCATGAGTTATGTGAGATGTGAAGTATGGAGTTAGGGTTTGGGGCACAAAATTTGGATTTTTCTCATGTGTTGGAGAATGGAAGTTCTAATTGTCAATTAGTGACCAATTGGATGAGTATAATGAGGAATTGAAGTGAATTGTAGCTTTGGATTTGAGGTTGGGTGTGCTGCCTTGAGTGCCCTGCAGGTCTAGATCTGCGTCCAGCATGTTTGGGCAGCTATAACTTGGGTTGTGTAGGTTCAATTGGTGCAATGCCAACTGGACATGAAATTAGACACATAATGACACAACTTTGATAAAGGAACCCTATCCAGAAACTAGACTTAGGATGCCCTAAAAATTGACCAAATCCGGGTATGACCAATTTTGCTTGGCAAAATGACCAAATGAACAATGTTCATTCATTTGGTCATAACTCAGTTTAAAAAGGTCCAATTGACCTGAAATTTATATCAATGGAAAGCTTAGGCAAATTAGAACAACTTTCATGTAGAACACAAACTCAAATTCTGGACTTAACTAAATGAAATTGCTAGCCAAAGTTGAACTACCAAATCTGGTATAACCAAAATTGCCCAGAAATTCTGGGTAAAGGCAATCTGACCAGTTATAGTGAAATAGCCATAAATTAAGCTAGAAAACTCCAAATGGGGTGATTCAAAAAGTGAAATATAACTAGACACAACAAGGAACAACTTTGATGAAGAACATTTGGCCAAATTCTCACTATAGAATGGCCTAATGGAACAATGAACTCTAAGCACCCAAAACTAAAATTTCTGATTTATTCTCCATTGGTTGGAATCAATGATTGGCAACTAATGCCAACACTTTTAGGAACCAAAATGTGGTAAATCTATGTGATTAAAACTCATGTAACCATTATATATGAGAAAGTCAATATTTTGACTTAAATGATCAAATGAATAGTAACCACTAAATTATGTGAAGTAGAAAAACAAACTATAAGAATCATTGTAGTTGTTAATATAGGATGTGGTAGGTAAAATGGTGAATGGTGAAGTTGAGTGACCCCAATGATATAGGAAAGAGTATAATAAATTAGAAAGCTATTGTAATGGTTAACATATAAATAATGTAAATAGTTGATTTAAATTTTTGAATTTGAGTGGCACTAAGATTTAAGGAAAATTTAGTTAAATTTGAAATCCATGAAATATTCATGGAGTACTTGGAATATGAATAATAATTTATATAAATAGGGCAATGAATAAATGAATGTATAAATTATAATTGGAATTTTTCATGAAATAATGAAGTCATAAAACACAATATATATGAACATTTAATGGTACTATGCGCCCATGTATTGTCTAGATACGTGTGTCAGATTGGATAGATTAGCATGCCAATAGGGTATTGTTTTAGCAGTACTGCGAAAGGCTTTACGCCCGCACTCATGGCTTTACGCCCATACTCATGGCTTTTATACCTGATTATGTGTTATCATGGCTTTTTAGCCATACTGACTGCATATATGGTTGATGTTCCACGTCCCATGGTATGACGGCCTAAGGCACTGCAGTGTCCAGTGCCAACGACCTGTTATCCAGTTTAGTCAGCTTGTCATAGGTTACTTGGGCAGTGAAATTTATTGAAATAAGTTAAGAATATTAGCAACTAAAAATATTAGCAATTAAATAAATGAGTAAGAATATTTAATTATTATGAAAGAATTGAGCGCCTTTGTAGAGGAATAAATTAGAACAAAGGATAGTTAATACTAGAAGTATTATATGAAATTAGATTAAATTCCAGACTATCCAAATTTTGATCCATTTCTTTTTTTTTTATTGTATATTATTTTCTTGTTATATTATTGCACCACTAAACAGCAATGCTTAGCACGATGGATTTGTTTCCTCGCGCAGGTACTAAAGGTAAAGCCCAGCGAATATTAAATAGAGATTTTGGAGTTCTGATCTACAGAAGTGTCTGAAGTATTCAAGGATGTCACCTCCTCAGCAATGCATGTAAATAGGGCCCATATAGGTCATAATTTGTATGTTTTATGAAATGCTTAGTTATAGTATTGTAACGTAAATTATGAAAATGTAATTAATATGTATGTGATGTAAATTAATAAATCGGTTAATTCATATGTGATCAAATTTTATACCATGTAAATTAATGAAGATTGAAAATTTTCATATATGAGTTGAGCATGAATTGGAATGTATGGAAATGAATATGAATGAAATTGTATAGATTTGAATACGGAATTGAAATATATAGATGATACATGAAATGATGAGATTTTTATTTTATAATATTATTGAAATTTTCAAACAGGTGAATAGTAAAACATGTCAAACATTAATAAAATAAGGAAAACTCCGTTTGTTTCTCCGTAAAAAAATAATTGATATTAAAAGATAATAACTTGAAAATTATTAAAGGAATAAAGTAAGATAAGATAGGGTGCTCCGGCACCGAGTGTGACATGCCTTGCTCGGCTACACTGTAGTCAGGTGAGGGGTGTCACATTTATTGGTATCAAAGCATGGTTTAGGCATTCCTAGGCATAGATAGATGGAAAAGGATAGTGTGCATAACATGCATTGCATTCATATGAGTTTAGGTGACACTAATGCAGATCCGTTTTCTCTAGTTAGGTGAAGAAATAAGGAAGTACCAGCTCCTCGACTATTTACATCAGGTAAATTTCGAGGACAAAATTTAAATTAGAGGGTAAGAGTTATAACACCATCATTGTAACAATTCCGTACATTCTACTGTTCCGGCGACCGGTGTCGGTCCGGATAGTTAGAACGTCTGGAAAAATATTTAAACTAAAGTGAGAAGCCATAATTAACTCAAATAATAATAAGAAAAATTTAGGAAAAATTTTAGAAATAAAATACAACTAAGTTAAATGAGCCGATGCCCTAACGATGGGTAACCCAGTGGGAAGTTGCGGTCCTCGCAGCTAGGAGCCCTAAACTCGGGATAAAATTCATAAAATAATTTTTAGGAATCTAGAGAAGAGTCATTGAGGTTTCGATGGTATAAGAAGGCCAAGAAAATGTTCCTAGAATTTTATCAATCGTTACAGACAATTTTAGCTCAAGAAGCTAAACGAAGGGCATTTTGGTCATTTCACCTTCAGAGATGATTTTTGACCAACTTGTCCAGTCGATTAAGTCAAATTTATAACATAAAATATGAATAAAATATTGATGAAAAATTTATTAAAAATGATAAATGAAAGTAAGAAAACAAAACAAAAAGAATTTCAAGATAATGTTAATTATGACATCATAATGATGTCATTTAAAATTGATCCACCAATCACCATTCAACAAATACACTTAAAACAAATAAAAAGGGATGAAAAATAAAATCAAAATCTGCTTCTTCTTCCTTCATAATAGCTGAAACTCTCTCCCTCTGTAATGGCCCAGCCCACTAGTGATATTGTCCGCTCTGGGCTGAAGCCCTCACGGTTTTAAAACGCGTCACTAGGAGTTAGGAACCTCCATCTTATAAACCCAGCATCTCTCCCGTGTTTTATCGATGTGGGATTTGCCTAGGGTGTTACAATCCACCCCCCTTATGGGACTCAGCGTCCTCGCTGAGGTTTGCCCCACCATCGTTCAAGGTTGCACGCGGAGCGGCTCTGATACCACAAATGTAATGGCCCAGCCCACTAATGATATTGTCCGCTCTGGGCTGAAGCCCTCACGGTTTTAAAACGCGTCACTAGGAGTTAGGAACCTCCATCTTATAAACCCAGCATCTCTCCCGTGTTTTGTCGATGTGGGATTTTCCTAGGGTGTTACACCCTCTCTATTCTCCATTTATGCTCTTACTTATCTCTAAAAGTTCCTTGTAAACACACCATAAAATCACTTGTTGATTTCAAAAAAATTGCTCCTTGCAACAAGAACAAGCCTAAGGCAGCAAAAAGAAGAAGGAATTAAGAGGTTAGGGCAGCTTGGACTCTCCTAAGCAAGGTGAGTGCTCATCCCTCCTTTCCTTTCTTCTTTATTCTTACAATTAAGGGTGATTAAGCATAAATTCCATGAGCAAAACTGAAATTTATGCATGAATGATGAGACCCAAATTTCAGCCAGCAAGGAAAGTTGATAATCTTGATGTTTTCTTTTGATTAAATTTTGTCTATTAGCATCAATTATAATGTTTACTAAGCCATAATTGAAGATTGCATGAGTTATGTGAGATGTGAAGTATGGAGTTAGGGTTTGGGGCACAAAATTTGGATTTTTCTCATGTATTAGTGAATAGAAGTTCTAATTGTCAATTAGTGACCAATTGGATGAGTATAATAAGGAATTGAAGCGAATTATAGCTTTGGATTTGAGGTTGGGTGTGCTGCCTTGAGTGCCCTGCAGGTTTGGATGTGAGTCCAATATGTTTGGGTAGCTATAACTTGGGTTGTGTAGGTTCAATTGGTGCAAGGCCAAATGGAAATGAAATTAGACACATAATGGCACAATTTTGATAAAGGAACCCTGTCTAGAAACTAAACTTAGAATGCCCTAAAAATTGACCAAATCCGGGTAGCACCAATTCTCCCTGGGCAAAATGACCAAATGAACAGTGTTCATTCATTTGGTCATAACTTAGTGTAGAAAGGTCCAATTGACCTGAAATTTATATCAATGGAAATTAGGCAAATTAGAACAACTTTCATGTAGAACACAAACTCAAATTTTGGACTTAACTAAATGTAATTGCTAGCCAAAGTTGAACTACTAAATCTGGCAAAACCAAAATTGCCCAGAAATTCTGGATAAAGGCAATCCGACCAATTATGGTGAAATAGCCATAACTTGAGCTAGAAAACTCCAAATGAGTTGATTCAACAAGTGAAATGTAACTAGACACAATAAGGAACAACTTTGACGAAGAACATTTTGCCAAATTCTCACTGTAGAATTGCCTAATGGAATAGTGAACTCCAGCACCCAAAACTGAAATTTCTGATTTATTCTCCATTGGTTAGAAGCAATGATTGGCAACTAATGCCAACACTTTTGGGAACCAAAATGTGGTAAATCTATTTGATTAAAACTCATGTAGCCATTATATATGAGAAAGCCAATATTTTGACTTAAATGACCAAATGAATAGTTGTCACACCTTACCCTTCCATAAGGCATAACATGATCCTGCAGTATACCTAATGAATTACCAAACTTCGTCTACTGATAACCCATTAAATAAACTATAAGGGATTTTAAACCTTTTCTTATTTCTTTTTATAGTGGTGAGCACTTTTAACAGGTGTTAAATTTTTGTCCATTTTTATTTTTCCACAATTTAGTAAAATCAAATAACAATATGAAGTATCAATAATTTCTGTAAAAATTTCAACAGAGTGTCATTTGTATTTAGAGCAAAACAGTTCTTTAAAAACCTGTAAAAAAGCACTTCCAATATATTTGTTCAATCCCAAACTCCACTATGGCTCAACTCAAATCAGTGTCCTCAATACAGTTCAAACTCAATTCAATATCATTTTTAGCAATTCCAAAGATAAAGTGCAAAATAAATGAGTATTTCAAAAGCTAAAATAAGATAATTGCAATACAACATTTTGACAAGCCAAAATAATTGATAACTTATTTTACAACTGCTCAAGACCAAGTATAATATATACATACAGTTCACATACATTACAATAATATTTACTAGAAAGTACTATACTCAATATACCTGGCAAAATCCCAAAGTGAAGTCACAAGCAACCTACTCCGCTGGTTTATCTATCTATCTACCTGCGACAGTAATGAAAAAGCTATTGCTGAGTAAAATTTACTCAGTGGTGCATAATAACAATATATAAAACTTTTATTGACAATTTATAATTCAAATAATTCACAACTTCCTATCACAATTTTTAATGCTCATATAACACAAATTTGATCAAACAATTAAATAACATAGTGTTGCCAATCAATAGCACAACTTAGGTCATGACACAAATTTTCCGAACATGTCGTGTTGTACACCATGACAAGACAAACTCACCCCACTAATCGAAATCAATGAGGGAGGTGGCTAGCTAGCTAATGAGTACTCATCCAAACTCACCCCTCAGACTGGGAAGCCAGAGAGGGAGGAAAGTGATCAAATATCAAACTCAAACCCACAAGTGGAGGAGGAACATATTAATATTGCCATGCCAAGTGTGAATCCAAAATCAATTTAAAATAAGTTATTCAAATATTTCATGCAAAACACAATCAATTTCCAAAGTCAATTTTCCATTCACAAAGTGGCAACACAGTAGTTATCGAAACCCATAATAAACACAATGCATACTAATCAAGTTCTCAATGGGAAAATGATAATTTAAAGTTATTGTGCACAAACACAATTTAAAACTATAATGTTCAATTGTAATTTAGGCAACAATCAAACAAACCTCATTGTCAAATTCCCATTTCTAAAATAGGGAATAAACTTTTCTCAAACAAATTTTGCCAAGTCATAAATTTACAACTCATTTCTCCAAATAAATTTTCTAATAAAAGTAGTGAATATAAAAAGTATTGTGCACAGACTTGGTTTGAGTCGCCTCTAGGCCTTGACTCAATGTTCCTTATGCTTTTCAATATCTTTTTCAACTGAAACACACAATTTAAAGTGTTTCAGTACTCAGTTAAATTGTTTCTAAAAATAAAATCCAATATCTGAATTTTCTTAGTACTATTCCCTTTAATTCATTTCATTAGTTAATCTATAATGTTGACCTTTGATGCACTCTAAGAGAGTCAATTTTAATGTTCCCAATTTGTCACATTTTATAGTCTCTAAGTGTTGGTATATGTTACCAATTTCATTTTAAAGCTTATTGCATTTTATTGCCATTTTTCAGATTTTATGGCCAATGTTTACTGTCTATTGGACTAGGCTACAATGTAAATTTAATAGGTTTCTCTTCATTAAATTGTTTCTCATTGTGTATTCTTTAATTTCCTTTTTTAATCACTCCATTTGGAGTTGTATAGCTCAAGTTATGGTCAATTAACCATAACTAGGTCAAATCTAAATTTTAGTTTCCTTTTTAGACATTTTCGGTTCTAATTTTACTAATTTAGTTGGACTGTTTGTAATCACATTGAGGTCTAGCATTCTTCATAAGTATTGTTTCCCTATGTCTTAGGGACAACTAGAAATTTTGCTTACCATTTTTCAAGTCTTATAGAATTCTTTACAGACAAATTGTTAACTTGGACTCAAAGGTCCTATATTGGTATGGTCCTCAATTAGGTCAATGGCTTTGACCTTAAATTCTGACTTTATACATTTATAATTTGAGAAAGTTGTCTCAAGCAAAGTTTTAGGTCTCTTTCTTAGCTTTCCAGATTGGTATGGCTCATTTAAATTGGACACTTCTTGTGGAAGATATGCTTATTTGAATTTTCTGGATTTTATGATCAAATGTGCCAATTCTAGATTTAGTGTGCCAAATTAATGAAGTTAATTGACCTAGTTTCCTTGATTTATGGGTTTTGGTCAAATTACCAATATTGTACATCTATGTCTTATTGAAATTTTGGAACTGATTTCATGTCATTTGGAACTTTCTAGACCAAGTTATGATTATTTTACTATTGCTGGTCAAGTTGCACTTATATTGCAAAGTTTAGGTCATTTTTAGGTCAAAGTCAATTCGGCCAGTTTTTGTAAGCCAAATTTGGTGATCATTTTGACTTGGCAATTGGCATTTCTGGGCATGGTAGTCTTCATCAAAGTTGTAGCCCTATATCTAAGCTTTCCAACCATATAAAGTTCAGGTCATTTGGACCTGTTTTGAGTGAGTTATGGCGAAAAGACTGATTACTGTTCATATGATCAAATTCTGGGTTCACATTTTAGGCAATCCAGATTTGGTCACTTTTTAGGTTATTTTCTAGGCAGAATTTGGGCAACACTTCTACATGAAAGTTGGCCTATTTCATTTTTAGTTTCACCTTCAGTTGGCCTCATACCAATTGGAGTCAAAATTTTGCACATATAACCTAATTTATACACTGCCAATAATCACAACCTGCATAAAAGAATTTACACTCCAAATTTGGCAATCCTCCTCCTCCCAATACTTCAATATTCATTCATGGCATTTTTATATATTTTTAACACAATTTCAACAAAGTAAATTGGGTAGAATACTCAAAAGTTCAAGGTACACAATACTCCATTAAAATTCTATATGTAAGTCAACCTAAATTCACTATACATACTCACCTAAATTTCACATACACTTCCATGGCAATTACTCACATACTGCTCCCAATTCATCACCATCATAATTCATCAATAATTTTCATTAATTTAAGCATAAAATCATGAGTTTACAAGCTGCCAACCATGGCAACTTACTAAGGTAATTAATTCTCCTTTCAAACCCCTAAATTCAACACTAACATTAATATACACATACAATTAACTTGTTGAACTTTCTAATCACTTCATTCAACATCAATTCCCAGTAATTTAATGTGAGAATAAATCAAACCTCTTTCATCACCATGGCTACCAAATTCATGGTGAACCAAAACTCAAGCATTTTCCCAAAATTTCTTAACCATTTGACTTGTTTCAACCTTAGTACAACTTTTACTTAAGAAAATTTAAGAAACTAACACTAACCTTTTATGGAGCTTGATCAAACCTCAACTATTCTTCTTCAAAATACCATCAATCTCTTCCTTGTAGTGTGGGGAGCAAAGTTAATGAAGTGAGCTTTGGGATTTAAGTTGGAAATGGTGGAGGTTATGGAGCTTTTGAAGTTTTGGCCATGGAAGAATTTTGGGTCTTCAATTCGGCATGGAAAAGATGAAGAAGGAGATGAAGTGCTTAGTGGACATACACATGTCCCTTAATGAGTTTAAATGCCCCTTAGTGCTCCACTAAATTTTAATTAACATTAAAATATTCTAATTTTGATTATTCCAAATTCTTACCCTTAATTTCTTTCTAATTACCTTTTATACATAATTTCATTTGTCATGGCATTTTCAAAATTTAATATTACTTATTTTTAATTGACATTTATGTCAAAAGGCAACTCAGGGTGTCAATTGACCAAAATGCCCCTCTTCGGGTTGTACTCCTAATTTTTCGATAACACCGATTTTTATTTGTTTCTTGATTTTTCGTTTTTCTTTGTACTAATTTATTTATTTTTCTTTGGCATTTCTAATGTCATTTATACCTCAATAGATGTTTAATTAGGTCCCAAAAATATTTTCCAGGGTTCCCCGCGGTCCAAGGCTAGTCAACGATCCTCGCCGTAACTTTCTGATGCGGTCACCCATCGCTATGGTTTTTGGCTCGTTTAACTTAATCACATTTCATTGATCTTATTTTTCCTTTATTTTTATTGTATTTTCCTCTATTTAATTTATTATTTTATGTCTCCTCACTAACATTTAAGTATAATTCCAAGCATCCTAGCTGTCCCAGGACACCCAGAGTCAAACAGTAGAACGCACTACCGAATATAAGGGTGTTACAATTCTCCCCCCTCTTAAAATAAATTTATTCTCGAAATTTTACCTGATTTTAGTCTCTGAACAACTGTGGGTGCTGCCTCCTCATATCCTCCTCTCGTTCCTAAGTAACTTCCTGGCCTGAATGATGGTCCATAACACCTTAACCAAATGTATACATTTATTTCTCAGCTGCTTCACCTCATGTACTAAGATCTTTATGAGTTTCCCCATCATACGTTGAATTTAAATTCATTTCACTTTTTTAGAGGTAAGCAATTTGGTGTGCTAATGATTCTACTCTTTCTAGGACCTTGTGTGGTTTTATGGAGTGATAACTTAGTTTTTCTCTTTTCTATACAGTCATATAATCTTCTTTCCTTTAAGTTTGTGTAAGACTTTTAACAATCTAATACAACATTTAATTTGTTCGTATAACACTAATGTTCTCTTACTATCATTCTGTCTGATATTTCAATTCATGTTTCCTTATAGAATGACCATTGTGGTCATGTTAGAATTATTTATCTAATCATTGGTCCTCTAACCATTCTAGTCAACAATCTTACTCATATTCGTAACATTTCTTGTTTCATTTAAATCAATTATTCAAATTTTCACTTCCACAACTCGTTTATCTACCAATATTCTATAACTTACTTCCTTTTGTACTGAACTATAACCTTTCGATATTCTAACTTTTGAGTTTTAAATCCCTAAGTAGGATTTCCAAACTCATTTCCAACAATAAAAATATGTCCTAGCATAACTATACCAAAACATATGTCGTTAGCAACTATTCTCATCTTGTTGTACTATCGAGTAGTACGTAGCTCTACACAATAATCTCAAGTCAGTACTGTAATCTGCAGCTTATAGTGCTAACATCAAGAACATTGCATAGTTACTACGATACATTCCAATATATCAAATTTTCCTATAGCTTATCCTTCTTGAGTCCACTTATATCCTAAATTTATTCTGATTATAATATCCATTAATAATTACTAACTGTAACATCTTTACCCTTGCTAGAGCAAGTCTATTACTGCAACTTACTTTTAGGTCCTCTTGCCTTACATTAAGTAGGCTTGCCAATTAGCTTTATAATTTATGGTGTGTTAGAAAATACTTTTAGCTGAAAATTCTTTCAAAATTAATATCAATCATACTTGTTATCATAGTTTTTATCCTAAAAGACTAGTCACTAATGCATCAAAATTTATTCCCTTGTAAAAGAATAGCAACAGAATATATAATTCTAACACTAACAAAAAAATAAGTAGTGCTAGGATCAAGGAATAACTAATTGTTTTTTTTTTCCAAAATTAGGAACTTACCAGCAGCTACATCCGAAGCTTCTGCTCTTTCTCCTTGGTGCATAATGGACGCTCCGACTAGTGCGCTACTATATTCAGGTTGATTCACTGTGTTATGGTTATGAGAAGTATCAACTCTATTTTTATCTTGATCTCTACTGACTGTCTGTGAACTTCGGAGAGCATATCGAGGTGCTCTAGTACAATCTCTAGTGAAATGTCCATGTTCACCACAATTGTAGCAAGCTCCAGTGGCTTTACGACAAATACCCCTATGTAGTTTGCCACAAGAGTTGCAGATGAGAGGAGGATATGAACTTCTAGTTGGTCGACAACTAGACCTTGGTGGCCTCTGCCTTGAAGATCTGCCTCTATCAGATCCATAACCACTAGGTTCTCCAGTGTTCTTCCTTTTTCCCAATTTACTATTTGAGCTCTGACTCATAGGTCTCTCCCTCTTCTTTATTTCACGGTGCCCTTCTAGGGGTTAGGTTGGTACTTAGACTTCGACTGACAAATTATCAGTCATTTATTAAAAGAAAGTAGTCATTTGTTGGGCCATTTGTGCAGTAATTTATACCGGTGAAACTGGTACAGTCGGTCCTTCGACACTCTGTGGAGCTGGAGCCTCACCTTGTGCTTCCACCGTCATAGACTGTTCTATTGTCTCATTCTTCTCTTCTATATCTTTTCACAGGATTTCCTATTTCCTGTACAACCACCACAAGGAGATTTCTCTCCATCAGTTCATATTTATGATGTAAATTTACTGTATGTATCAAACCATGACATTGAGTAGTTGTACTATGAAGGAAAAATATTCAAATTACAGGTCAAAATAGAATTTTAAAAACTTGCTCTGATACCACTAAAACATGTTACACCTTACCCTTCCGTAAGGCATAACATGATCCCGTAGTATACCTAATGAATTACCAAACTTTGTCTACTGATAACCGATTAAATATACTATAAGGGACTTTAAACATTTTCTTATTTCTTTTTACAGTGGTAAGCACTTTTGACAGGTGTTAAATTTTTATCCATTTTTATTTTTTCATAATTTAGTAAAATCAAATAACAATATGAAGTATCAATAATTTCTGTAAAAATTTCGACAGAGTGCCGTTTGTATTTAGAGCAAAACAGTTCTTTAAAAACCTGTAAAAAAGCACTTTCAATATATTTGTTCAATCCCAAACTCCAATATGGCTCAACTCAAATCAGTGTCCTCAACACAGTTCAAACTCAATTCAATATCATTTTCAGCAATTCCAAAGATAAAGTGCAAAATAAATGAGTATTTCAAAAGCTAAAATAAGATAATTGTAATACAATATTTTGATAGGCCAAAATAATTTATAACTTTATTTTATAACTACTCAAGACCAAGTACAATATATACATACAGTTCACATACATTACAATAATATTTACTAGGAAGTGGTATACTCAATATGCCTGGTAAAATCCCAAAGCGAAGTTACAAGAAGCCTACTCTGCTACTTTATCTGTCTGTCTACCTGTGATAGCAATGAAAAAGCTATCGCTGAGTAAAATTTACTTAGTGGTGCACAATAACAATTTAAAATGCGATATATAAAACTTTTATTGACAATTTACAATTCAAATAATTCTCAATTTCCTGTCACAAGTTTCAAAGCTCATATAACACAAATTTGATCAAACAATTGAATAACACAGTGTTGCCAATCAATAACACAACTTAGGTCATGACACAAACGACAAGACAAACTCACCCCACTAATCGAAATCAATGAGGGAGGTGGCTAGCTAGCTAATGAGTACTCATCCAAACTCACACCTCAGACCAGGAAGCCAGAGAGGGAGGAAAGTGATCAAATATCAAACTCAACCCTACAAGTGGAGGAGGAACATATTAATATTGCCATGCCAAGTGTGAATGTGACACCCATTACCCGATTACAGTGTAGCCGAGCAAGTTATGCCACTCAGTGTGCCGAGCACTCTATTTTATCTTAATTCATTTTTATTCTTCCTTTTGAATATAACTTATGAAATATAATTTATTTAAGCCATTTATCGAAATTATAATTTATTTAAGGTTCCGAAAATTTTAAAGAAAATCCGGCGGAGTACCGGCTAAAAATAGAGAAAACAGTTCTTCGGAACCTGTGAAAAACACTTCCAATATTCATATATTCGTATTCAATTACTCTCAAACTCCAATAATCATCATCTCAACATTTGTCAACCATTCATTTCTCAATTTCAATTTTCAATCGTTCATCTCATTTGATAGTCATGTAACAATCACAGATCAATATTCACTTTTCCATTTA
This sequence comes from Hevea brasiliensis, assembly GCF_030052815.1. NCBI lineage: Eukaryota > Viridiplantae > Streptophyta > Magnoliopsida > Malpighiales > Euphorbiaceae > Hevea > Hevea brasiliensis. The sequence continues at coordinate 61,678,450 of NC_079505.1, forward strand.
CAAACACAAATTTGCATTATTTACATGAAAATCAAAATACATTACATAAGTTTCATTACATATGAGAAAATCAAAATTTATTACAGAATGCCAAAATGACACCTAGTGTCCTACCAATGCAATCGAAGTTGAGGTGACACGGACACTATGCGTAATCGTGAACGGCCTTACCCAACTGGGTCTACTGGGCCCTCTGTCCAAATCTTGCACTACGCGTTGCAAAAGCGACGCGCTAAGCATAAAGCTTAGTGGTGCCAATAATACAAGAAAATACAATATGCAAATAAAAATAATAATTTCCTTGCTATTGTGTTCATAAGAAATGAATAATTACTCACTTATTGTTTTAGTCGAGGGCTAATCATGTTTTATGATATTAACTTCTTCATGCATTTCGTTAATTATTTTCTTAATGATCTTGAGCTTCTTTGTATTTTTGTAATCATTCTTGATACTTAATTTTCGTATTTTCTTTAATAATCAGTTCAATTACAGTTATACTTTTCCATGCCCAAGTAACCTATACTGGACGACTGGACTGGATAACGGGTCATTGGCACTGGACACCGCGGTGCCTCGGGCCTTCATACCATGGGACGCAGAACGTCAACCATGTATGCAGTCAGTATGGCTAAAAAGCCATGATATCACATAATCGGCATAAAAGCCATGAATACGGGCATAAAAGCCATGGATACCGGCATAAAGCCATGAATACAGGCTAAAGCCTTTCCTTTCGCAGTACTGCTAAAACAATACCCTATTGGCATGCCAAACTATCCAAACCAATCACATTAGGCCTACTAGGGCATTTTGCATTTTTAAGTTTCACAATTTTTGAATTTCAAGTTTTCATGTCACTATTCATTTCATTAGTCAACTAAAATGTTGACTTTTGCATAAACAATAGGTACATTGGTTTTAATACTCCCAACATACCACATTTTGTATTCAAAACTTGTTAATTTTGGTCACTTTCTCAAAGCTTAGGTCATTTTGGCAAAATTGCCAATTTTTGGTTTTGGTGTCACTATTCACCTCATTGGTCAACAAAAATGTTGACTTTTGGATAGAAAATAGGTGTATTGGTTTTAACACCTCAAACATACCACATTTTGTATTTCAAACTTGTTGGTATTGGTTGCCAATACCATTTTTAAGTTTAATGCTAATTGAGCAAAATTTTCAGATTTGGTGCTTCATCTTTACTGTTACATTTGTTATTTTTACAGTGGGAATTTGAGGAAATGGTAAACATGAAAGTTGTTCCTTATTTTGTCTAGTTGAATTTCCTTTTTTGAATCACTCCATTTGGAGTTTTGTAGCTCAAGTTATGGCCAAAATAAGTTTACTCGTTCACGCAATCGCTCATGCTGCACTTTTGGGTTATGGCAGATTTTGGTCCAACTTTGGTCAGTAATTTGATCAAGTTAAGTTCATAATTTGGCCTAACTTTCTTCATATGAAATGTTCTACTATGCCTTAGGTTTTCATCGGTTCAAGAATCGCCTAAATCCAAGTTTTCTAGAGAGAGTTATAGTCCTCCAAACATTACTGCTCAAATGAAAATCTGCAGAGTTGCAGGTTTGATAACTCAACTTTGCCCAATACTTTGAATGGGTTAATGGCATAATTTGAGGTGATTTTCTTCATGAAAGTTGTTTTTCTATATCCTATCTTATCGCTGTAAAAATTTCAGGTCAATTTGACCATTATACAGTGAGTTATGGCCAAATGAACAGTTACTGTTCATTTGGTCATTTCTGCAGGGGCTGTTTGCAGGGTATCCGGATTGGGGCCAAGTTTTGATCCTCTTGCTTTGGTCTTTTGGGCATGGTTTCTTCAGAAAAAATGTGCCATTATAAGCCTAGTTTCATGTCCAATTGGCCAAACACCAACTGGACCAACACATCCAAAGATATGGCTGTCCAAGTGGACTGCAATTCCAGCCACCCTGCTGCACTCACAAGGCAGCCTACCATTTCAGTTTGTAACACTCCAATGCACCTCAAATTATGGTCAACATACCTCAAATGGTCACTAATTGACCATTAGAATGTTCTTTAACCATTTCATAAGCCAAATCAAATTTTTCACTTCCAAACCCTAGCCCAAGTTCAAGTTTCACCCATATTACCTTAGTTTAACTCACTAATTCATTATCACATGCATATATTCTTTAATCATGATCTTTAGTCCACTTAAAGTCCATCAAAACAATCACTCTCATCCCTTCCTTAGGGCTGCCAAAATTGATGGCATACATACACATAGTTTTTATTCATTTTAGTTACAAATCCTTACTTATTTCAAGTCTTTAACATAGAAATAAAGAGCTTTAGGTGTATATGTGCACTAACCTCACTTTAACCTCTTGTAGGTAGATTTTTCCAAGTCCCAATCTTCACTTTCTTTCTTCTTCTTAGCTGCCAAACACTTCCCAAGAGGTATAGACAAGTTTTTAGTGAAAGGACTTAGGAGAGTTTGTGGTGAAATAAGGGTGAAAATGGAGCTTTGGTTGAGATTTAATGGAGGAAGAGGGGAGGGGCTGTAAAACGTTTTTCTAAGGAGAAGAAGGGCTGCTGATTTCTTTTGTTTTTGGCCATATTTATCTCTTTTTATTTATTATTAATAGGTTGTTTAATTGTGATTGGTTAGAAGTAAGTGAGTGACATCATAATATGTCATAATTTGCTTAATTTTTTATTTTTCTTTTCTTTTCTTTTCTACCACATTTCAATTTAATTTTTAGCAATATTTATTCATATTTTGAATCATAATAATTATTTACTTAACTAGACAAGTCGGCCAAAAATCACCTCTGAAGGCGAAATGACCAAAATGCCCTCCGTTTGGCTTAACGGGTCAAAATTGTCTGTACCAATTGAAAAAATTTTCTAAATATTTTATTGGCATTCTAATGCCATAGGAACCTCAATGACCCTTCTCTGGAGTCCCAAAAATTATTTTATAATTTTTCCCCTGGGTATAGGGCTCCTCGTTGCGAGAACCGCAACTTCCCTCTGAGTTACCCCTCGCTTGGGCACCGGCTCATTTAACTTGGTTCTATTTTATTTCTAAAATTTTTACTAAATTTTTCTTGTTAATATTTGAGTTAATTATGGTTCCTGACTTTAGTTTAAATATTTTTCCGGACGTTCTAGCTGTCCGGACCGACACCGGTCACCGGAACAGTAGAATGTACGGAGTTGCTACAGGGAGGGTGTTACAGTGAATCTAAAATCAATTTAAAATAAGTTATTCAAATATTTCATGCAAAACACAATCAATTTCCAAAGTCAATTTTCCATTCACAAAGTGGCAACATAGTAGTTATCGAAACCCATAATTAACACAATGCATACTAATCAAGTTTTCAATTGAAAATTGATAATTTAAAGTTATTATGCACAAACACAATTTAAAACTATAATGTTCAATTGTAATTCAGGTAACAATCAAACAAACCTCATTTCAAATTTTCATTTCTAAAATAGGCAATAAACTTTTCTTAAATGAATTTTCCCAAGTCATAAATTCACAACTCATTTCTCCAAATAAATTTTCTAGTAAAAGCAGTGAGTATAAAAAGTATTGTGCACAGACCTAGTTTGAGTTGCCTCTAGGCCTTGACTCAATGTTCCTTATGCTTTTCAATATCCTTTTCAACTGAAATACACAATTTAAAGTATTTCAGTACTCAGTTAAATTGTTTCTAACAATAAAATCCAATATCTAAATTTTCTTAGTACTATTCCCTTCAATTCATTTCATTAGTCAACCTATAATGTCGACCTTTGATGCACTCTAAGTGAGTCAATTTTAATGTTCCCAATTTGTCACATTTTATAGTCTCTAAGTATTGGTATATGTTACCAATTTCATTTTAAAGCTTATTGCATTTTATTGCCATTTTCCAAATTTTATAGCCAATGTTTACTGTCTATTGGACCAGGCTACAGTGTAAATTTAACAAATTTCTCTTCATTAAATTGTTTCTCATTGTGTCTTCTTTAATTTCCTTTTTGAATCACTCCATTTGGAGTTGTATAGCTCAAGTTATGGTCAATTAACCATAACTAGGTCAAATCTAAATTTTAGTTTCCTTTTTAGACATTTTCGGTTCTGATTTTACTAATTTATTTGGACTGTTTGTAATCACATTAAGGTCTAACATTCTTTACAAGTATTGTTGCCCTATGTCTTAGGGACAACTAGAAATTTTGCTTACCATTTTTCAAGTTTTATAGAATTCTTTATAGATAAATTGTTAACTTGGACTCAAAGGTCCTATATTGGCATGGTCCCTAATTAGGTCAATGGATTTGACCTTAAATTATGATCTTATACATTTATAATTTGAGGAAGTTGTCTAAAATAAAGTTTTAGGTCTCTTTATTAGCTTTCCAGATTAGTATGGCTCATTTAAATTGGACACTTCTTATGGAAGATATGCTTATTTGAATTTTCTGAATTTTATGGTCAAATGTGCCAATTCCAGATTTAGTGTGCCAAATTAATCAAGTTAATTAACCTAGTTCCCTTGATTTTTGGGTTTTGGTCAAATTACCAATATTGTAGATTTATGTCTTATTGAAATTTTGGGACTGATTTCATGTCATTTGGAGTTTTAAATTTTGGGACTGATTTCATGTCATTTGGAGTTTTCTAGACCAAGTTATGGCCATTTTACTATTGCTGGTCAAGTTGCACTTATATTGCAAAGTTTAGGTAATTTTTAGGTCGAAGTCAATTCGGCCAGTTTTTGTAAGCCAACTTTTGTGATCATTTTGACTTGGTAATTGGCATTTCTGAGCTTGGTGTGTGACACCCCTTACCCGTCTACAGTGTAGCTGAGCAAGTTATGCCACTCAGTGTGTCGGAACACCAATTCATGTTTCTATTACAATTTATCCCTTTTAATTCATTTATTTTCATTTTTTGATAAATCTGGGTTTTTCTGCAAATTTTATAGAAAATCCGGCAGAGTGCCAGCTATAAATTGGAAAAACAGTTCTTCTGAACCTGTTTAAAAACACTTCCAATATAATTTCCAAATCCAAACTCCATTATACACATTTCAAGTCAATCTCAAAATCTCAATCTTAAATCACAACACTATTTTCAAAAAATTTTCTTTTCACTTCATTACTGGAAGCACATTCATAAATATTTCTCAACATAATATACAGAAAATTTCAATAATATGAAATTTCATATATTTACATCATCAAATAATTTCAAGAGTTTATAGTACAATCCCAAAACTAATACAAAATACTACCCAAAATCCTAATGTCCTACCATATGCACTGCAGAGGTGAGGTGGCTCTGGACTACGGATGCAGCTCTGAAGGCTCACCCTATCTGATGTCTACTGGGCTCCCCAGCTAGGTCTCCAGTACCTGCGCGTGGCAAAAGCGACGCGCTAAGCAATTTTGCTTAGTGGTGACAATATAAAATAAAATAAAATAAAATAAAGTATACAGAATGTGTGTTTACATTTTTTAGTAGACTTAATTTCTGATATTATTTGCAGTATTATTCAATTAAAATTTGGTAAGGTTTATTATCATTGCTCGAGTAACCTATATTAGTCGACTGGACTGGATAAATGGGTAAACTGACATTGAGTACTAAGTACCTCGGACCATCACACTATCGGTCACATTGTGTCTCCCAGTGTGCAACAGAACAGCTAATAAGCTGTAATAATTGTCAGGGTTAAAACCCAAGTATATCAACTCAAATAACATAGCCAAAGGCTATTATGTCACAGAATGGCATGGGAAGCCATGAATCACAGAATGGCATGAAGCCATATGCAGTACTACTAACAGAACCCTATTGGCATGCCAAGCTATCCAAACCAATCTTGTTAGGTATACTAGGTCATATTATACTTTTAAATTTCACAATTTTTGAATTTCAAGTTTGAATGTTACTATTCATTTCATTAGTCAACTAAAATGTTAACTTTTGCATAGACAATAGGTACATTGGTTTTAATACTCCCAACATACCACATTTTGCATTTTAAACTTGCTGGTATTGGTTGTCAATACCATTTCTAAGCTTAATGTTAATTGGATAGAATTTTCAGTTTTCATGCTTTGGGTTTACTATTCCATTAGTCATTCTTGTAGTGGGAATTTAGCAAAATGATCAACATGAAAGTTGTTCCTTATTTTGTCTAGTTTCATTTCCTTTTTTGAATCACTCCATTTGGAGTTTTGTAGCTCAAGTTATGGCTCAAAAACCACAACTGGCCGAACTGAAATTTTTTCAGAATTTCTGGACTGACCAAATCTACAGTGTTAGGAACAATGACTGCAACTCACTTTTTGAATATGTTTTGTCATAATTTGGGTTAGGTTTCTTCATGAAAGTTGTTGGTCTATATCTCAACTTTTTGTTGGTAAAATTTCAGATCAATTGGACCTTTCTACACTGAGTTATGGCCAAATGACCAAACACTGTTCATTTGGTCATTTTGCCCATGCAGAATGCAGGTCACCCGAATTAGGGCAAACTTTTGGTCAACTTAGTTTGGTTTTCTGGGCATCGTTTCTTCACCAAAGTTGTGACATTATGTGTCTAATTTCATGTCCAATTAGCCTTGTACCAATTGGACCTCTATAATTCAAGTTATTGCGGCCCAAACCTACTGGACTCATGTCCAATCCTGCAAATCACCAAGGGCAACCACACCAAACCCAAATCCCACTACACAATTCACTCCATTTTTTATTCAAACAGAACTAAATGGTCACTAATTGACCATTAAAACCTGATTTCATCATCACATGGTCAAGGTCTCATTTTTCACCCCAAACCCTAACTCAACAATTACAAATCATGCATTATCATTGCATTTCAACACTCCACTTGAGATATACAATTTAAGGGCAGCCATACTAGCATGTTAGCTCTATCAAACTCATCACAATTATACCCAATCAAGGCTGCCAAAATTTATGGGTTGGCATACAAATGATATTCAACAAATTTTCTTTGTAGTTTGCACTTATACATAGTCCTTAACATGAATTTAAGGTAAAAACTAAGGTTAGGTCACTAACCTTTATGGAGTGAAGTCTCCCAGTTGCTAGAGTTCTTGTTTTCCTTTTCTTTTTGCTCCCAAAAGAATTACCAAGATGCAAGAACAATTTTTTGTGTTGCTAGGTTAGGGTTTTGTTGGGTAGAAGTTAGTAAAATCAAGCTTTGAAAAAGCTTGAAAATGGTGGTTATGGAGGAGGGTCACGGCAAGGAAGAAGAAAAGGAGGGAGAGATTTGATTTTTTGTTCATTTTCAGCCCATTTTGTCTCTTTAAGATGATTTTATGCCATGTGTCCATATTGGATAGGTTGGGAGAATCTTAATGACATCATTATGATGTCATAAGTCCATTTTCTTTCATTTTCTCTCCATTTCTTGTCTATTTAATTGTAATTCAATTTTTAACAGCATTTATTCATATTTTATGTTATAGAAATTATTTATTTAACTGAAAAAGTTGGCTAAAAATCATCTCTGAAGACGAAATGACCAAAATACCCTCCGCTTGGCTTAACGAGCCAAAATTGTCTGTACCGATAGAAAAATTTTTCTAAGCATTTTCTTGGCATTCTAATGCCATAAAAACCTTAATGACCCTTCTTTGGAGTCCCAATAATTATTTTATAATTTTTTTCCCGGGTCTAGGGCTCCTAGTTGCGAGAATCGCAACTTCTCACTAGGTTACCCATCGCTAGGGCACCGGCTCATTTAACTTGGTTGTATTTTATTTTTAAAATTTTTTCTAAATTTTTCTTATTAATATTTGAGTTAATTATGATTCCTTACTTTAGTTTAGATATTTTTCTGAACATTCTAGCTGTCCGGACCGACACTGGTCACCGGAACAGTAGAATGTACGGAGTTGCTACAAGGAGGGTGTTACAACTGTTCCCCTCTAATAAAAATTTCGTCCTCGAAATTTACCTGATGCAAACAGTTGAGAGAACTGTTGCCTCATCATCTCTTCACTTTCCCAAGTTGCCTCTTTAGTGTTGTGCCTCCAAAGCACTTTCACTAGTGAAATTTGTTTATTTCTCAGTTCTTTCACTTCCCGAGCTAGGATCTGTTTAGGTTCTTCTGTATATGTCAAGTCCAGTTGGATTTCAATCTCTTCCATGGAAATGACATGTGAAGGGTTTGAGTGATATCTCCTCAGCATAGAAACATGGAATACATTATGTATTTTATCCAGTTCTGGTGGTAAAGCTAGCCGATAGGCCACTGGTCCCACACGTTCAATGACTTCATATAGGCCAATGAACCTAGGGCCTAACTTATCCTTCCTTCCAAACCTCATTACTTTCTTCCACGGTGAGACTTTGAGAAACACTTTATCACCAATTGCATACTCTATCTCTTTTCTCTTCAAGTCGACATATGATTTTTGTCTATCTGAGGCAACCTTTAGGTTAGCTTTGATTATCTTCACTTTTTCCTCAGTTTGTTTCACCAGGTCTGGTCCTACCAGCTTACTTTCGCCTAATTCAATCCAACACACTGGGGTTCTACATTTCCTCCCATACAGTGCTTCATACGGAGCCATTTGAATGCTAGCTTGGTAGCTATTGTTATATGCGAATTCCGCCAGTGGGAGATATCTATCCCAACTCCCCTCAAATTCAATAACACAACTCCTTAGCATATCCTACAGGATCTATCACATAATTCATAGTGTTATTATCATTTCAGTGTATTAACTATGAAAATTCAATTAGTTCTTAGGTTTACCTAGATTACTCGTTCTGACTGTCCATCCGTCTGAGGATGAAAAGCCGTGCTAAAGCGGAGTTGTGTGCCCAAGGCTTCTTACAACTTTTTCCAGAATCTTGATGTAAACCTTAGGTCTCGGTCAGATATGATGGAAAGTGGGATTCCATACAGTCTAACTATCTCACTGATATACAATTCTGCTAACTTCTCTAGTGAGTAGTCTGTCCTAATTGGCAGAAAATGGACTGACTTCGTTAATCTATCCACTATCACCCATATTGCATCATGCTTTTTCTGGGTGAGAGGTAGACCACTAACAAAATCCATAGTAAGTCGGTCCCATTTCCATTCAGGTATGCTTATAGGCTATAGCAATCCTGATGGAACTTGATGTTGTGCTTTAACTTGCTGACATGTCAACACTTAGTCACAGAGTCAGCTATATCCCTCTTCATACCAGGCCACTAATAATGAGGCTTCAAATCATTATACATTTTCGTGCTTCCCGGGTGCATAGCATAAACACTAGTGTGTGCTTCTTTCAGAATACTAGTCTTCAGTTCCCCCTCATCTGGTACACACACTCTTCCTCTGTAGTACAGACACCCATCTGCTTTCAATTCATAGTCAGTTTCCTTTCCCTCTGGAATTTTACCCACAATGGCCATTAATTTTTCATTTGCCCTCTGCCCATCTTGTATCTGTTGCAGCAGGTTTGGCCTCACTTGCAACTCAGTCAAAATAGCTCCATCTTGAGCTAAGGATAGACAGGCATTTAGTGATCTTAAAGCTGTGATGGACTTCCTGCTCAAAGCATCAGCAACTACATTTGCCTTCCTAGGATGATAATCTATCACACAATCATAGTCCTTTAGGAACTCAATCCATCGCCTCTGTCTAAGATTGAGCTCCTTTTGGGTTGGCAAATATTTTAGACTTTTATGGTCTGTATATATGTAACATTTTTCACCATATAAATAATGCCTCCATATCTTCAGTGCAAAGATAATTGCTGCTAACTCCAAATCATGAGTAGGGTAGTTCTGTTCATGTGACCATAACTGCCTAGAAGCATAGGCGACCACTTTCCCCTCTTGCATCAATACACATCCTAGCCCATTATGCGAGGCATCACTGTAGATCACAAAGTCTTTTCTCGACAGTGGCTGTGTTAACACTGGTGCTTCTGGCAACATAACCTTCAGCCTCTCAAAACTGGCTTGGCACTTGTCGTTCCAGCCAAATTTCACATTCTTATGCAACAACTTGGTCATTGGAGCAGCTATAAGAGAAAACCCCTTCACAAATCTTCTATAATACCCAGCTAAACCCAAGAAACTTCTAACCTCAGTTGTATTTTTGGGAGGCTTCCATTCCATCACTGCTTCTATCTTTTTGGGATCTACTCTAATCCCTCAACTGATACTATGTATCCAAGGAAAGAGATCTCACTCATCCAGAAGTCACACTTGGACAACTTAGCATACAGCTTCTTTTCTTGCAAGGTTTGTAGAACAATCCTCAAATGTTCATCATGTTCTTCCCTGGTCTTGGAATACACCAGAATATCATCAATAAGGACCACTACAAACCGATCTAAGTATGGATGGAAGATACGGTTCATAAGGTGCATAAATGCTGCTGGTGCATTTGTCAAACCAAACGGCATCACTAAAATTTCATAGTGTCCATACCGGGTTCTGAATACAGTTTTTGACACATCTGCATCCTTTACCCTCAACTAATGATACCCTGATCTGAGATCAATTTTTGAAAATACACCGGCTCCTTTCAACTGATGAAACAGATCGTCGATTCTGGGTAATGGATATTTGTTCTTCATAGTTACTTTGTTCAACTGCCGGTAATCAATACACAATCTCAAGGTTCCATCCTTCTTCTTCACAAATAGCACCGGAGCTCCCCATGGTGACCTAAATTCATGCCAATCTCATGCAACTCCACATATAATTCATATTTGTGAACTCATATAAGCTAAGATCCATGGTCAATTGAATCAAACCACTCAATTTCTCCTTACCCTAACCCAGCCGAAATTGCCCCTTTCCCTCATGCATCATTCTTTTCATTTCACATGCAAATTTGTCATCATTTAACTTAATTTGACAAGTAGAAGAAGGAAGCAAGGTAGAAATAGTACTAACCTCAATTGGGTAATTTTACCAAGCTTGCCAACTTCAAAATTTCTTCTTCTTTTCACTTCAAATCACTTCTTCAAGATCAAATACCAAGATTTAGTGTTAGGGGTTAGAAATTTTATGGTGAGAATTCAAGGGAAGTTGAGCTTTGGAAGAGAAGCAAATGGAGGAAGACAAAGGGCGGAGAGTGGGTGGCCAAGGGAAGAAAGGAAGAAGAAAGATGGCGTTTCATTTAAGGGTTTTTGTCTCTTACTTATATACTTATTCTCTTTTTTAAAATTTTATTTTTAATTTGGTCATACTTATGTCATAATTTTAATTAACTTTCATTTCTTTCCTTTTTCTTCTTTTATTTACACATTCCCTTTCAAATTTTCATCAAAATTTCTTCGTATTTTATTTTCATAAATTTCACTTAATTTAATTGACATTTTGGTCAAAATCAACTCTAGGCGTGAATTGACCAAAATGCCCTTCGTCAGGTTATAGTCCATCTTTTTCATTAATACCGATATTTTCTATAACCCAATGGTTACTTGATTTTTATATTACTTATTTCCAATTATTTTTCATCTTATTTTTAGTCCTCAATTGGCTTTGAATAGTACTATTCGTTGATTGAAAATGGTACTATTCAGAGCTCAAGAGATTCGGGGTGTTACAGTTAGATTTTAATACAAATTGTTATTAGTTTATTTCATATTATAAATAAAGTTGGTAAATAGCTCTAAGGTAAGTACCGAAAATGGCAATAATTATGTGGAGCTTATTGCACCAAATTGAAACCTTTTACTGCAGCTAAATCTTTTCCCCTTTTGTTCCTCCAACTCTCACATATGGGTTAGGTATAAATCTATCCCAGGCTTTGGCATAGTAGGCACACCAATAGTGATGGTCTAGGACAGTCATTCCTTCAAAAATAATGAATTTATATCTTTAAATTTTAACTATAAGTAGGCGTCCTCTTACCTAACATGGGTTTTAAAATGGACCTGGGCCTATACACACATTAGGTTCGTGCATAGGCCTAGGTTCATTTTAACTCCTACTAAGACTTATAGTTTGAATAGAAAGGCTATAAATATAACACAACAAATTTACAGGGCACCTAAGGCTAAAATCTATGGCTTGTGGGTTTCATTGTGCAGGAGAAAGGGTTACCCATGTGAGAGCTTATCCATTAAGCACAACGGCCAGAACTGTGGCTCTTTTATATACCTGGAGTGTTGGGCATGGGGTGCTAACATTTACAAATTTTCCATAGCTCAAGCAGGACTATGGCCTTCTCAGCTAGTACTAATGGGGCTAGAAAATTAAGCATTATTACACTAGTAAAGAAGTTTAACAAAGGAATAATATTACACTAGTAGAAACACATTAGAGTAACTATCCATTATCCCCAGTGGAGTCATGTGGCATGAGACAAAAGATTATCTACTGAGATCGCATAAAGTGCACCAGGTAATGCTTAGAAAATATGGTGGAGTCACATTTGTCTCACTTAAGTACCACCTCCTGAGGCAACATTTCCAGACATTCAATTCAAACAATCTTAATAGAATTAAGTCCACTAGTAAGTACCGTCTTCCTAAAACACTGCCACAATACTAAGGATTTATACCACAAAGACATAGATAGATAGGAGTTGCCGCTAGGGTAAAAACTGAAACATATTCATTATTTCTTCTAAGGAACATCTGATTGAGGCATCAATTTCTGAAGGGGCAACCGAAGAGACTTGATTGATGTACTCAATTTTCTAATAGGATCATGGATGGCAGCTTACTTCTTGCAGAGGTTTCACAACCATTGTCACCATAGCCCAATATCTAGGTTCGGTGATAGTGGGTATGTGAAGGGAAAGCCCCTTACGCTTGGTCTAACTCAATTTACCAAATATTTATTTAATTCAATTTTCATACAAAATTGGATTAAAAATGCAAACAAAATTTGTTTTTATTCTTTATCTAATAAAATCCTATTATTACTACATATTGTCTACAAAATTGTTATTTTGAAAATTTAGGGATACTTAAAATAATTGCAGTTGTTATTGAGGCAAGCTACTCTTGAAAAGGGTCTTCTCTTCTAGTATGTCATGTTTATCCCTATTTTGCTCCCATTAACCTCCACATAATTATTGCCCTTTTTAATATTTACCTTAGGGCTACTTATCAATTTTATTTATAATATGGAAAAAACTAATAATAATTTGTATTAAAATCTAACAGCTATATCTTAACTAATTTAGGCTTCTATTTGGCTAAACTACCTAATGGTCAAGGGTATTCTAATGCAATTCTAACACTTTATAACACCATATCACATCACATACAACATTAAAATTAGATCAAACTATAATTTAGAAATTGAAAACAAAAAATTATAAACTAACATGAAATTTTTAGATCTAGGCAGATTTACCGTACTTTGAGATTTAAATTTTTAACATCATCAAAGCATGTACAAAAATTACACAAAAGTTCCAAAAGTATGGCAATTCATCATAAAAAATTATTAAATTAATAACTAATGAAAAAAACTTAACCCAATAATTTATAAAAATCGGGGTTCATACTATTTCACATAAGAGATGAATTGGTACTATTTTTTTAAAATCGACATATCTCACAAACCACAAAATCTATTGACATGAAACCAATGGGAAATGTTATCAAGATCCTAAAATTATTTTTAGAATCAGGAAACACAAAAAAAGATTAAAAATGGGGAAGATATAGGCTCTAAAAACTGACTATTGCACATATCGAATTATGTAGATATCCTAAATTTGAATGACTATAACAAACTCAAATCAGAAGCTTTTTTTTATGATTCTTAAGTCTAAAATTATTAGGATTTTATGAAGAATACAAATATATCTTTTTTTAAATAATTTTTAGAAAAGCAAAAAATCACAAAAATTAATAAAAATATAAACAAAAAAAAGACATGTGCAGAGTTGTTGGTTTCCCTCAAATTCACCACATAAACATGTATGTTATAAATATATTAGATAAATTAGAAGAATGTAATCATAAAAATACAATATATGACATGTTTATTAAATATTTATCACTCAGTAATATTCATCTTTAATAAAATTTTGAATACCTTCTTGAAGTATGAACGGAGAAAAGAAAAGAGAGGAAGAAAGAGGGGGTGATAAGCGAGGGAGTCTCTTTTTTTTTTTGGCCAAGTGAATCCGTTATTCTTTTCTTTTTGTTTTTTTCTCCTTCTTCTGTCAGGTATTTATAAGATTTAGATAAAAAAAATTTATATAAAAAAATTTATGTAATCCCAAAACAAGAACATTTAAGGAGTTTTAAAGAGAAGAACTTCCTATTTCATTTTTATTTTCCTTTAATTTTCTTCAATAAAATAAAAAAATAGTGGGCTTTTATTTATTTAATCAAAATTTCTTACTAAGCCTCATTGTATCTATAGAGCCCAAGTGGGCTTAGTTTCTTTTTAACAAATTCCTATAATTAAATTTATACAAAAATAAACTTTATTTAAATTTAATTAATTATTTTTTGTTCTTCAAAATTATTTTATCTAAGAAATATACCATATATATGATTATCTATTTTTAATACCTTTAAATATATCTCACAGTCATACAATTTTTCATCATTGAATTCCTTAAGACCTCAATGCATATGCTCACAAGGTCACACAAATAAGGTCTACAATGAGAAAGCTTTAAACTTATTGATATAATTACTAATGATTGATAATAGTAAATTGAGAATAACATTTTTATGAACGTAACTGTAATAGAAAGGTAAACTCCATAAAATTATTGTTATTTATTTTTTTAATTCATTTTATTATTTTTGTTTACATTTATTTTATTAATTATATTTATTTATTTGACTATAAAGATAATTCAGATTCACCACTAGCCATATTAATTGTTCTATTAATTAATACCTTAAATATTTAATGAATTATGATTTTGTGAAGAAAATATAAAATTATTCTTCTTACAATAAATTTTAGCATGAGTTTTTTTGTCCTCTTCTTTAACACACTATTAATTTATAAAAGAATTACAATTACTTAAGTATTAAAATCGTCATCACCATCTTCAAAAAAAGAAAAAATCGTCATCACCATAAATGATTCAAAAGAAAATAACTTATGCCAAAATAAATTTGTGCAATCTATGGAAATCCATCTGTCTTTTAAAAAAGTATCAGACTTTGAGATATTAAAATAAAAACTAGATGAAATTAATTTTATTTGTACCCAGATTGATATGTAGAAGCTGCAATAACAAATTAGAAAAAAAAAAAAGAGATGGACATTGAGAGAGAGAGAGAGAGAGAGAGAGAGAGAGTTTCTAGGCTTGTTATTGATGTATGAAGTGAAAATTACAACTTATTTAAGAAAAAAATTGATCATGATAAACATTGCTTATTCTTTCCCCTTGATCTACAAAGAAATCAACCAAATAATAAATTGCCAACTATGGGCATGATCAAAGTTCCATATAAACTAGACCATCTCTCCCCCCAATGTTCATGTAAAAAAAATAAAAATAAAAATAAAATGAAAACTAGAGATCTAATCTAACCCTTCACCTCTTGATGGAGGAGGGCCAGAGAGCATCATAGTCTCATATTCACAAAAGAACCTAGCCAAAGACATAATTCAGTATGTAAAACGAGAATCTTAATTTTGACACGCACCTATTTATCTTTTTGAAAGGGAAAAACTTATAGCGGCTCATTATAAATTCAAGACACAAATACATATATTTCACCTATTTTACATATAAACTTCATTATAGATGATGTATTTTGAGTCTATAATGAACTAGGTCTAAGCGAAAATTTCCCTCTTATGTCTATCTGTCAAAAATCAGATTGAAACATTTGAGGCACAAACGAGTTGAGCTCACCAAAAATCATGTCATCCCCTTCTCCATAACTGTTGCTCGGATCTTGGCACTCAAAGTACGTTTGAATGTCTTCAGGGAATCTGCATTGCGCTGGGTCTAACTGATGATCGACAGGGGTTGAGGGGCAATCAGCCATGGATGTCATCTCCATCATCTCCTTGAACTTTGGTGATTGAAGGAGTAGCCCTAGGGCTGAGGTAGCATTGGCTGGTCGTTGCTCTACCAGCGCAGTTTCATCGGTAGGCGTTTGGAAGGTTTGTTGTTTATGAAGGAAGCTTAATCCAAGTTCATGATCAGGGATAGGAGATGACTGAGTGGCTATGTTAAGGTTAGGATTAGGATGAATTGGATCATTATTGTTGGTGTTGTTGATATCAGTTTGATTAGGTTTGAGCCACTTGATGTAACGACTGAGGTCAAAATTGGTGACGGCGTTTAGTCCCCGATACTCTATGGCTGCCATATCGTATGCAGTGGCAGCTTCCTCTTGAGTAGCTATATAAAAATATAATAACAATTAAATTAACCAAAAAAAAAGTAATTCAATTTAAAAATAAATGTATATATAATGTTTGGAAAGTAAAAGAAAATGACTCAGTAGGAGAAAAAAAAAACATAATTATGTTTCATCTATTTAATTTTAATAATTTTATTTTATATTTTAAAAATTGATGATAAATTTATTCAATTATTAAAATTAAAAGTTGAAATTGCAATTATTAAAATTACAACTATGATAGAAATATTATTTTTTAAATTATAGAATAAGTATAATTGCAATTAATTTTTTAAATTGCGGTTTCATATATATGGCTCCAATAATTAAACAAACTAATATTTTTATTTGAATCAATTTTCAGATAAATATACTCAATTTTAATTTAAATAATTGAATAAATTTATGATTAAGTATTAAAATTAAAAAGATGGAATATAATTATAAAATTTTTTTTAAAAAATGACTTTTTACATTAAGCCAAATGAGTTGTTATTTATCTAATAAATCAATGAATATGTGTTTATTTGATAGTTAAAAAAAAAATGCATTGGTCACATTGGTGACCAATCAATTGACTCTGTTGAAATACTAGGATATACCTAACAACCAAACATAACTGTATTTGCTTGTGCTCATTTATTAAAAACTAGCTACTTTGGTGGGCAGTGATTTAGACAAACGGAAGCAATTGATATTTCCACAAACAGCAGAATCGACAAGGCTTAAAGAATATATTCCGACCAATTAAAATTAATTATCAACAGATAATATATGCAGCTCTGTTAGTCTCATA
Source organism: Hevea brasiliensis (assembly GCF_030052815.1). NCBI lineage: Eukaryota > Viridiplantae > Streptophyta > Magnoliopsida > Malpighiales > Euphorbiaceae > Hevea > Hevea brasiliensis. The sequence continues at coordinate 61,695,579 of NC_079505.1, forward strand.
TATTCAAATATGTTTGATCTTTTCTGTCTTAAAATTTTTAACATTTAAAAAGAAATAATGGGTTTGGGAAATTATTTTGAAAATTTTTGTTAATTATTTGTTTAGAATTATTAGAAAATAGAGGAGGAATTACCATATGTACCAAGATAGAGGTATTTGTTGCCGAAAACTCTGCCAATTCGAGCCTCCCATCTTCCATTGTGATGATGTCTGCTAATTGAAATTGAAATATACATTAAAAAGCCTATTGATCGAAGCTTTTATGACTTGAAAATAGGAAAATAGAACAATTTCTTCAAATATAATATAAAAAAAAATTTAATTAATTAATTAATTAATTAATTAATATGGGCTTGTGTATCGTACCTTGCCACACCTCTATATTTTGATACTCCACGCGAAAAGCCACTGCTTTTCCTATAAATTCAATGCCAAAATTAACCCAATTATTATTATTATTATTCAAAGTGTATAATATATAATTAATTTATTTGGAGAACCATATTTATTTATATAGCTTATTTTATTTATATACCTTCTCAATGATCCAATATATTCTTCTCTGGACTGACCGTCCATTTCTTTCAGCTCATTTTCGTATGTCGATAACTATTGATAATCAAGAGTAATAAATTAATAAATTTCTATGTTAAAACTAACAATATAAAATCATTATTATTATTATTATTATTATTATTATTATTATTATTATTATTATTATTGGGTATATAATTAAAACAATATTTACCGGAAAGTTGATAATTGTCTCCTCACCCCAGTATTTGAGTGCTGCTAAGTCATAAGCATGTGCTGCTGCTTCTTCATCATCATAGGCACCTTAACAAAAATAAACACTTACGTATTAATTAATCTAAAATTTACCAGTGAGCTTTAATTTAGGTAAAATTGGAGTCGTCTCCAATACTTTGATCGTATAAAGAAAAATTCGATAATTATATTAATTTCCTATATGTTCGTCAGATAAAAATATTTCTGATGATACATACCAAGGTAGACTGCACTTGATCCAACGACAATCCACCAATGCCACCATGAAAAAACAAGAGCGCATATCAATAATATTGCTTTCATATATATATAAAATGAAAATTTAACAAACGGTTTAATGCTGGAGATTATTGTCATTGATAAGGAACCTTGTCGTCCTTTCTTCTTTTGTGATTCATTCCAGCAATTTTTATCCCACAAATGAGCTTCATATCGCCCCGTCCATCGATGCCTGAAGCCACCAAACCAAAAATGAAATAAATAAATGAATACTCATTTAATGAAAAAAAAAAAAAACTTTAAAAATAAAAATTAGGAAGCAGTAGCAAAGAGTTAACCTTGTAACCCCTCGATAGATGGAGCTACGTTGAGGTGGAGAGTCTCTAGGCACACTTCTCCTAGTACGTTTCACTTTTGTAACTCCATTATTGTCACGGCCATTGTTAATGTTTGCTGTGCTTTTCTGGTTTTGCTGTGACAATTTCCCCATTTATTAGTTAACAAGCTAGAAGAAGAAGAAGAAGAAGAAGAAGAAAGAGAGTTGAGATAGACGAGATAAAAATTATTTGAGAGAGATCATATGAGTGAGTCTTCCAAAGCAAAAGGTTTTAAAGAAGAAAAAAATGGGCTGGCAGAGAGAGAGAGAGAGAGATGGCCGGCAAGCTATAGAGAAAAATGAGAACTGTTATTGTAGCCGTCTGTAAACGGCTGGTGACATCTATTGTAGCTTGTCTTAGCCTAACTTTGTGAGTTATGTGCTGTTCCAATCATATTCAAATCCATTTCTATTAACTCTTCTGCTCATCTGTTGTTTATTTATTGGCAGATAATTACCTTTCTGCTTTCTTTTTCTTATTTAATATTGTTGCTTTGCTGCATTGACATTGTTATGTGTTTTTAAATATATAGTAATATTGTCTGGCTACGTATAGAGACAAATTGTAAATTTAAAAGATCTAGCTGGCTTATTTAAGATGAGATTAATTTCTCTAGGTTGTTACGTTATTTTATGGTAAAGATTTCCCTCAGGTTATACGCTTAGTAAAAAAACAAAATTTATATTCGAATTTCAAATCATCCACTCTCATGAATAAATAGAATTATTATGATTTATATTTCTAATTTTAAGGTACAAAAAGTAATATAATCGAATTTTTACACAATTATATTTAATTTACATTTTTTTTGAAAATAAGTTTTTTTAAGTTTAAAAAATTAAATTTTTTATTCTAAATATGAAAATTGATAAAAAAAATCAACTGAATAAAATTCTTGTAAAATTTTATATTTCAAGTAGATCATTGTGAAAAAGGGACAGAATTTTATATTTCAAGTAGAACATTGTGAAAAAGGGACAGAAGTAACTCTTGCTGTGTAGCTCACCAATTATTATCCGATTAATTATGTTTCTATTAAATAAAAAATATTAAGACATCTTTTAAATTGTAAAATTTGAAGTTAAAGTCTTAATGAGAAGTAAATAAATAAAACAATTAATTATTATTCGAATTAAATATTGGATCCAAGGATATAGGCATTCCATTCCTGTTTATTTCATATTGTTCCTATTATTCATGCGGAGAATAGATTATTTGCAAGTGTAAAATACATCTTGGTCTTTCATGATTAGGTCATGAAAGTTTTTTAAAAAAATATTCATTTTAAATTTAAAATATTTTCAGAAACCCTATTGAACAATAATGGCCAGCTATAGTGATTAAATACCGGGAAGAGTTTAGCATTGTATCTAGAGAACTTAATTGATGTGATGTTTTGAATTGGAAAGATGATGGTACATAAGCCAAGAATTATCAATTTTTGGATTTTGGAATATTATAGGTAAATTGTGGAATTGACGATAGAAGAAATCCTATACATAGCTCTAGACTAGGAGAACGTTTTTGACAAATTTAGTTAAGAGGTATTGAATTAATTAGTAATTAAGTTATATTTATTTTTTAATAAAAATAAAAATGTTGATTAAAAAACAATCTTCTCTATTAATTAATTATTTTGCTTAATCCTGTGAAACGTCAATGTAATTTACACGTACTTAAAGTTTGTCTGAATTAGTATAATTATCAAATTTTGTTTTTATTATTGTTTTTCTTTTTGAGTGCAATGGAATTGTGAACTTTTTTTATTTTTTTTATTTTTAATCATCATTAGATTTACCTTGTTATTTTATGCTATAGATTGAAAGAGAGATTTTTCTTACTTAAATCCGATTCATTATGGATTAAAAACACAATATATAAGTGACATTTACCTATTAACTACATTAATCCTATATATTTATATTTTGAATCAATTATGAATTAGATTTAAGTAAAAATTTCACAAAGAATAGTACGTCTTTGGAGACTCCTTGAGCAAAATTTCTGCACCAATATAACTCAACTATTACGTTACTAGATATTATATATTGAAAGAGGGAAACATTTTGCTACTATTAAAAACAATGAAAAGTCTCTTTTGCCCCTTTTTTCTCTTTTATGACACTTGTTAACAAAGTAGAAGTTTTTTGGTTGGAGATTGGGATTGCTACGGTTTGCAACTAAATGTCAAGAGATAATTAATAAGAAAATCTACTATTTAATTCATGAATTTTAATATTAATAATAATTTAGTCTCTATATTTTTGGAAATCAAACTATTTAGTCTCTTAGTTTTCATTTCGTCAATATGCTCATTAGTCTAAGTGGTCTAAGAAGAGAGAAAACTTTGAATGACTAAATTACCCTTCTCCATTCTATCATTCTCTCTTCCCCTTTTCTCCTTTTTGTCTCTCTTTTCCTTATATATATGTATATATATTCTCTCTCTCTCTCCATTTCAATCTCATCATCATATTGTAGAAAATATATATTTTCAATAAAATTGTATTTTCACTAAATTAATTACAATCAAAATTCATTTTCGTGATCATGTGGAATGAAGAAGGGCCAACTAGCCCAAGAGCTTTGAAAGATAGAATTACGTTTCTTTGCCTAAAACAATAAAGCTTAGGGTGTTACGAGTTAGACATGTTGCTGGATGGTTTCCTGATTAAAGGCGGAGAAGTATACATGCACACACCCAAAAGCCACTTGAGAAATAGAACTTTAATTCAATCCCAATTCCTTTAAATTCTGTTTATGAATATCTATTTAAAAGTTTCTCTTCTATAATCTGTTATGTTTTGCCTTTCAACCCATCTTTTTCAGTTATCATTAACCCAAGTATCGCTATTATCTTCTACCAAGAAGTTCAATGACCAAGAAATCCCTATAGAAAGAAAGAACAACAATAACAATAGCACCAACAAAGAATAAACTAGGCCTTCCAAAGCCAATCTATTCAAACAAATTAACAAAACCCATCTTTGGCAAAGCAAAGAAGAAGAAGAAGAAGAAGAAGAAACCAAATCTATTCAAACAAATTAACATAATCCATCTTTTGCACAAAAAATTCAACCAAAGCAATAAAAGTAAATTGCCAAAGTAAATTTCGCCAAAGCAATAATAGTAAATTAAAGAAGAATCCAAATGACAATGATGGTGAGGTGATAAGGTTAGGCACATGCAGTGATGATGAGACGATTGTGAGGTGAGGTAGAAGGCCCAGAACAAAAAATTGACTTGAGAACTTTCAAGGTAGATCCATTGTGACCCCATGAGATCGAGACCTAGTGCCTTGAGGTGTCAAGGGGTGGGATCTCTGGGATAGAGAGAGCTTACAATTTTGGCTTCAAGGAGTGCATTGGACGAAGCAGTGATTGAGCTCAAGGATGCTCTATTCTTGGTGTGAGGCTTGGTTAGGGCTTGCTTGGGAAAATATTGGATGGTTATGAATACGGCAACAACAAATATGGTGGGTTGATGGTGGTTTAGGTGGAGGAAGGTGATTGAATTGCAGTGTTTGGGGAAGTAGAAAGTTAAAAAGAAAATGAGGGAACTTGTAAGTAAAATAAAAGAAAAGGAAAACCTAAATTAGGGGCATTTTTGTCTTTTCACTAAATATTGACAACAAAAAAAATGGAGAGACTTCCAATTTTGATGGACTGAAAACTAAGAGACTAAATAGTTCAATTTCTAAAATAAAGGGACCAAATCGTTGTTAGTGATAAGACTCATGAACTAAATAGTAAATTTTCCTAATTAATATTTATTTTTATATATTCAATTTTCCTTATTTCAAATAAAATTTATAGAAATCAATTGGATAACTATTAAAAAAATTCTGAATTTGTCAAATTTTTGCAATTTTGACCCATATTATAAAAATTACCAATTAAATTATAAACTTTTTAATGCTTACCAAGGCCATATTGTTCATAAAACCATTATCTCATTAATAAAAATGTCACATCAACTATTATGTCAGATATCATATCATGCCAACAATAGGGTATAATTGATAAAAGTTGAAAAATATAGATTTAATTAGCAATTTAAATAGTATAGGATGTAATTGTGAAAAAAAAAATGAAAGTATTGACAACTTCCTGTAAAATTATGAAATTTTAAAATATAAACTATTAATTATAAATATATTTTATGTAGATTATCAATTGAAATATAAATTCAAATTTTATTAAAGTAATATAATCAGATTTGATATAGACTTGGATATTTAAAATACTATTCCAATTCATAAAAGATAATTTTTACAAGTATTTTATATATTGTCATCCCTAGTATAATATAAAGGCTAAAAAATAAATTTTCCTTAAGAATTTGCTATAAAGTTATATATAATTAATAATATATACAACAATAATAACCATTAAATCTCCAAAACTAGTTAAAGTTTGCTATCTGGATCATTTTTTGCCATTCAATTATATTGAAAACCAATTTTATATTAATATTCAAAGGTTACAAATTTTTTTATATTACTTTCTTCTATGTCATTTTAAGTATTTTCCTTTTTATTCTCATTTCTTTTGTCACTACTTTATCATATTTTTGTGTTGAATCATTTTCATATCAATTAAATTAATCTAAATTGAATTGTTAATTAATTCTCAATTTTAAAAGTAATTTGAAAATTTGTATAAATTACAATAGATTGGAAAATTGCCCCAAAAAAATGTACTTATAAATTTTTTACAATTATAACCTATACTGAAAAAATTTTCCAATTAAATATTATACTTTTTAACTCTTACCAATTGTACTATATTGTGGCTTGACGTGATAGCTAATATGACATCCTTGTTAATGAGATAACAGTTTTATTATAGTAGATTAGAATTGTAAAAGTTAAAATGTTCATTATTTAATTAGCAATTTTTATAATATAAGATAGAATTGCAAAAATTTAAAAAGCATATAAGATTTTTTGTCAGTTATTACAAAACAATTTCAAATCTTATCGAATTAACAAAAAATATTCCATAATTGATATTATATTTTTCAATGTATAAAAATTATTTTTTATAATAAATTATATATATATATATTGCATTTTTTAATTATTATTATGAAAATAATTCTAGAATAATTTTATTTGTAATAAAGTGTAATTCACAGTTCAATAATAATGGTGTAGTTCTTTTTTTTCAATGTCTTTACTTTCTTAATTTTTTTATTTTTTATCAAAATTTTTATTTTAATTTTTACATGATATATATTGGAGTTTTTTTTACACCTAAATTACTTTTTTCGTCTTTTCAATTTATCTTTCGAAAAGGAGTACTTGAGTCCCTTTGCATTTTTATTTTGTTGTTTTCTTTTATTAATTGAAATTTTCAAATTTCTATTTTTTGTTTCAATATGTAAATCACTTAAGTGTTTATAAATAAATTTGATTTTTGTTACAATTATTCTTTTTCTATTATTTTCATTTTAATTGTTTTTTAATTACTTAACTATTTAATTATTAAATTTTCATTAATTATTATTATCTTTATTAAATCAATTTTAAGATAATTTTATTTTATGATAATGTAAATTGTACTTTATATAGTAACATTATATTAATGAAATATCAAACTTTCATCTCATTACTAGGAAAATAAAATAACAACAAATTGTTGATTTAAGTAATATTTCTCGCACCTTTTTTTATTTTTATGTATTTTGCTATAAGTATTATTTTAAAATAGTTGGATTTTGATTGACATTATTATTATTATTTTGTTATTATTATTATTGTTGTTGTTGTTATTGTTATTGTTGTAGTTGTTATCTAAAAGTATTTTTAAAAAATCTCTATAATCTTTAGATAATATTTATTAAGAGTTGTTATGGGCGGTGGATTGCTCTCCATAACTGTTTTAGCTCCATCTTCCCATAACATTACCATGGAACTTAGATATAAACGCCTCAAGAGGCAGAGGATTAATTGGAGTCGCCATCCGGATGATAATTGGGACAAAAACTTCAGAAACTTTGCCATTTGCAGAGGTCCACTATCTTTCTTTTGCCATGAGCCTAATGGTTTAAGTTCATGATAGTGGCGTAATGACCCAACTAACAAGCTGTTATCGGCGCTAGAAAATAGTTCAGTTTAAGGCTGTTAGAACCCATGGCAAGCTTAAAAACCTGTTAAATATATAATCCTTTCATATTACTAAAAACCCAAGCAACTCACTAGCAATTATACTTCAGCATTTCCATCACAACATAAAATATTTTCCTTTAAAAATGGTTCTGAATTTTGAATCTTATCACATTTCTTACAAAATGTTAATATGTAATTCATACTTTCATTCATACATAGTTAAAAGAGTGTGTGACACCCCTTACCAGACTACAGTGTAGCCGAGCAAGTTATGCCACTCAGTGTGCCGGAGCACTCTATTTTATCTGATTTCATTACAGTCCTTGATTTATTTATTCAAAAACTTTATTGAAGATTTAGGCTATTTTTACTTTTATCAAAATCTAACTAAGTTGGAAATTTCAAAAATTTTAACGATAATCCGACAAAGTGTCGGCTGTAATTTGGACTAACAGTTCTTCTGAACCTGCCAAAGACAATTTCAATATATACTCAATTTCTCAAACTTAATAGTCTCAAAAATTTTCAAACATAATGTATCTCAATGCAGTATCCAGATTTCTCAGAAATCTCATTAGATTTTCAATATCTCAATATTCACAAGTATAATCTCATTATAACTCAAATTCAATTCACATACTAAAATACTTACTTTGAATAGCTTCCATAATTCATAGGTTAATTACATGAGTTTATTTTGTACAAGATATACAAATAATTTACAATGTGCTAGGAATGAACATTATACATAAAATGTTTAAAATGAGCCCTCTCTACATGCATTGTTGATGAGGTGACAATCTTGAACTCTTCTGACACTTCTGCAGATCTGGACTCCAAAAATCTCGATCGACGATACCATGGTTTTACCTTGATTACTGCGAGGAAGCAATTCCATCGCTAAGCATTTCGCTTAGTGGTGCAATAATATAACCAGAAATAATATATACAAGTAAAGAAAGAAATAAATGATAATTCAGATACTCAAGAATCAATTTAATTTGGTATGGTATTTCTAGTATCAACGATCTTATATACTAGTTTGTTCCTCTTTGGAAGTGCTTAGTTTATAACTTTTCAGTAATACTAGCAGGCATATAATTTAATCTGTATTGTATTTCAAGTGCATGCGGTTACGCAATTTATATTTTTGTTATGTTTCTTTTGCTAATCTCCTTTGCTTATTCATTCAATACTTAATTTAATTGTACTGGATTTTCATTATACTTAACTTAACTTAGCTGCCTGAATTGAATAATACTTTAATTGACTGCCCAAGTAACCTATACTAGACGACTGGACTGGATAACGGGTCGTTGGCACTGGACACCGCGGTGCCTCGGGCCGTCATACCATGGGACGCAGAACGTCAACCATGTATGCAGTCAGTATGGCTAAAAAGCCATGATATCACATAATCGGGCATAAAAGCCATGCATACGGGCATAAAAGCCATGAATACGGGCATAAAGCCATGAATACAGGCATAAAGCCTTTCGCAGTACTGCTAAAACAATACCCTATTGGCATGCCAAACTATCCAAACCAATCTTGTTAGGTATACTAGGGCATTTGATACTTTAAAATATTAATATATTGTGCTTTATGACTTCATTATTTCATGATAAATTTCAATCATAATTCATACATTCATTTGATCATTTATATGATCACAATTCACATCAATTATCCTTTTATACCATTGTACTCAAAATACTTCTCCTCTTTATAATAATGAGAACTAATGTCTCATTCATACATTAATATGGTTTATTTATCCATTCATTATGTTATTCATATTGATCCCAATTCTAAACAATGGTTCACATGTACCATTGTATTCAAAACATTTTTCCTTTCTCATTTATACATTCAAGAGTCTACTTATGTAATTACAAATTTTATATTTCAAGTTGAGTTACTAATATTTTATGAATTCCATTTGTGATGGGCATATATGCCCTAACTATCTATTCACATCAATTAGGTGACTTATTTTTCATGTTTCAAGTAATCCATGAATATTTCATGGATTTCAAATTTATGGCCTAAATTTCTTTTTAACAATTTTGACTAGGATGCATAGTCCATATTTGTCATACAATTCTAAGCATTTAAGCTTAGAATTGGTTCTAGGTCTTCATCTTAATTCACTAATCATTTTGATTACTATTCACCATACTAGTCAACCAAAATGTTGACCTTTTTATACTTAATGGATATATTAATTCTAATTACACCAAGATCCCACATTTTGAGTTTTACATTTACTAGTATTAATTGCCAATTGCATTTAAAGTCCCCTAGATGCATTTCTAATTTCAAATTTTGAATTTCAAGTTTTGGAATCACTATTCACCTCATTGATCAACAAAAATGTTGACTTTTACATAGACAATAGGTACATTGGTTTTAACACCCCCGATGTACCACATTTTGCATTTAAAACTTGTTGGAATCAATTACCAAATCCATTTCCAAGCTTATTTCAAGTTTTCATGTCACTATTCACTTCATTAGTCAACTAAAATGTTGACTATTGCATAGAAAATATGTACATTGACTTTGGCACTTCAAACATACTACATTTTTCATTTAAAACTTGTTGGTTTTGGTCACTTTCTCAAAGCTTAGTTCATTTTGGCAAAATTGCCAATTTTCGGTTTTGGTGCTCCGAAGTTGTACTGTTTCATTGGTCGATTTACTGTTAGAATTTGACAAAACTTCCTTCATAGAAAATATTCCTTATTTTGTCTAGTTGAATTTCTTTTTTTGAATCACTCCATTTGGAGTTTTGTAGCTCAAGTTATGGCCAAAATAAGTTTACTATTCACGCAATCGCTCATGCTGAGATTTTGGGTCTGGCAGATTTTTGGTCCAACTTTGGTCAGTAATTTGATCAAGTTAAGTTCCTAATTTGGTCTAACTTTCTTCATATGAAATGTTCTACTATGCCTTAGGTTTCCATCGGTTCAAGAATCGCCTAAATCCGAGTTTTCTAGAGAGAGTTATAATCCTCCAAACATTGCTGCTCAAATGAAAATTCTGGAAATCTCAGTACAGTAAACTTCACTTTGCTCAATGATTTGATTAGGTTCTGGTCATAATTTGGGGTAGGTTTCTTCACGAAAGTTGTTTTTCTATGTCTTAACTTGTTGCTGTAAAAATTTCAGATCAATTGACCAAATCTACAGTGAGTTATGGCCAAATGAACAGTTACTATTCATTTTGTCATTTCTGCAGGTGCTGTTGCAGGGTGTCCGGATTGGGGCCAACTTTTGGTCCTCTTGCTTTGGTCTTTTGGGCATAGTTTCTTCAGCAAAAATGTGCCATTATAAGCCTAGTTTCATGTCCAATTGGCCAAACATCAATTGGACCTACACAGCCAAAGTTATGGCTGTGCAAGTGGACTGAAATTTCAGTCACTCTATTGCACTCACAAGGCAGCCTACACATTCACTTGGCTATACTATTTTTCAGTCCAATTCATGGTCAACATACCTAAAATGGTCACTAATTGACCATTAAAAGGTTCTCTAACAATTTCCTAAGCCAAGTCAATTTTTCACTTCTCAAAACCCTAATTCCCATATGAGTTTTCACAAATTCCTTATTTAACTCTTCCATTCTTTGTATATGTATATGTATACACTTTAAACATAAGCTCTAGTTCACTCTAAGTCCATCAAAACTATCAAAATAATTCCTTCACAAGGGCTGCAGAAAATTCATAGTATGTATACACATAATTCATGTTCATTTAATTTACAATTTCTCACTTATTTCAAGCTTCTAACATGGAATCAAAGAAGTATATATATAAGTAGGCACTAACCTCACTTTAACCTCTTGTAGGGCAGATTTCTCCAAGCTAAAACTTCACTTTCCTTCCTTTTCTAGGCTGCCAAACACTTCCCCAAGAGGTATGGACAAGTTTTAGTGAAGGTGACTTAGGGTTTTGGGGTGAGGAAAGCATGGAAATTGAAGCTTTTAAGAACCAAAAATGGAGGAGCATGGGTGACGTTTTTTGAAGAGAGAAAGGGCTGCTGAAATTTCTGAAATTCTGCCTCATTTATCCCTTTTTATTGAATTTTAATTGTCTTGCTTTAATGTGATTGGCCATAGCATTTTTAATTACCTAAGCATGACATCATAATTCCCAATTTAGCTCCTTTTTCTTTCTTTTCTTTTCTACTAAATTTCAATTTAATTTTTAGCAATATTTATTCATATTTTAGATCATAATAATTATTTACTCGACTGGACAAGTCGGCCAAAAATCACCTCTGAAGGCGAAATGACCAAAATGCCCTCCGTTTGGCTTAACGGGTCAAAATTGTCTGTACCGATTGAAAAATTTTTCTAAATATTTTCTTGGCATTCTAATGCCATAGGAACCTCAATGACCCTTCTCTGGAGTCCCAAAAATTATTTTATAAATTTTTCTCCGGGTCTAGAGCTCCTCGTTGCGAGAACCGCAACTTACCTCTGGGTTACCCATCGCTTGGGCACCGGCTCATTTGACTTAGTTGTATTTTATTTCTAAAATTTTTACTAAATTTTTCTTATTAATATTTGAGTTAATTATAGTTCCTGACTTTAGTTTAAATATTTTTTCCAGACGTTCTAGCTGTCTGCATCGACACTTGGCCAACGATGAGATCGCGGAATTGCTACCGGGAGGATGTTACAGAGTGCTTATGGATTTACGTGTACATATAACTATTCTTTTTCTTACACATTATATATTACGGTCCTTTGAAACCAAGCATAGTATCCAACGTTTCATACATCACATGTCCACTATACAACTTAAATACACAAAAGAACTTGCTAAAACTCTACCTCTTGCTAGCTTTTCTAGAAGAAAACTCTAATCCTACAAGGCTTCACCTGGGGTTAAAGGAAAGGGGTAAGCTTAGGGAAGCTTAGTAAGTAGATCATCCAAAACATTTATCATATTGTTCAGTTCATAAAAATGCAATGCATCAATAACATGAGTTTACACATCATAAACAATTCACATAAGATGGGCTAGTCACCAGTGATTTCCTATAACCAATTTGTCCAACTCATTTGATGCTCCTTAAGACTTCCTCTTAAATTCATAATATAACAAATGTTCTCGACTCATAAAGAAGCTCCTCAGGTCTTTCTGTATAATAAATAGTGAGCCAAGGACTTATTAGGCCTCACTTAGTTTTACTGCATAACATCATGCATGATCATAACATATAACACATCCGTACCATGAGGAAACCAGTGGATCATTCAACATCCATCATGCATAAAAAATAGTTATGCAATAATGCAGCATATTCGTGTTCTAGATACATATAACCTAATAATATCATTAGTTAAATGATGCATGTGAATGATTATGGCTCTCATTATTAATCATTAAATGAGTTGCATTCTTTTAGGTTGTATTACTCACCTCTTGAAGCTTATCAAAAAACATAATCATGAATAGTAGCTAATCCTTAACTGTATCCTTCCGAGTTCCTCACATTCAATCTTATTCGGATCTCTATAACTTTATACATATATCATACAACATATTTTAGGTCCAAAAGGTGTCTAAAAATAAGTTTTAATACTTCAAAACAAAAAGAGAAATAAGGCAGGCAGAATTAACTTTGGCTGCCAAGGTGGAAAACTTCAGCTGCCAAAGTCCTAAACCTTATATGCCCATTTCAGGTAGTAGCTATTTTGGCTGCCAAAGTCCTAAACTTCAAAAACTATTGAGAAACAACAACTACTCTGGTTGTTAAAATAATGGTTAATTTCCAAAATTTCTAATTTGAATTCTGCAAAAAACCATATGCCCAAAACATCAAAAACTCATCAATTTATCCTTTCGTGTGAGATTCAGGTGATTTAGTTGTTTGGTAAATTTTCATTCATAGGGTTGTATTAGAAATAGATAGTTATAAAAATTATAACTATAATCAATATCTAAACTCTCTAAGTCGAATGCTCATTCTTGCTCAATATTTTTCCTAGGTTGCGGGATGGACATTTTTCTTTTAAAAGTATAACCTGCATTTTTCTCCATAGTTAGTGGTGTTGCTTAATAGTTTTTATTGTATTTAATTATTTATTTATTTGTTCTAATCTTAGAGCTCTACTGTGACACTAGTGTATAAATATATTATTTTTAATTAATGATAATTACTGGTATTAAATGGATTATGCTTGTTAGATATCAGGGTTGAGCTTGGCTCCCCTAATTGTTTATTTATGATAGATGTTGTATTGAGTCAGCCCGAATTGATTTATAATATTTTATTTATATTTTATCAACCTTGTTGGGCCTTGAGATTTGGTTTGATTATGGGTTTGGGAACAATAAGGCATGCTACAGGCTTTAAGGGCTTTATGCTGGCCCATGTCCTGTGCTGGTTTTATTCATAAATTTAGGTCATAACAAGGTTGGTATCAGAGTGTAGGCTCTAGATTCATGAGAAAGTATGTACCTAGATTTGTCACATGTGAAGCATAGGATTTTGTTTCATCTTTTCTATAATTCCTTGTTTCTAGTTTTAACGTTATCCCTCAAGTACCAAGCTTTCGTATGTGTCCAATGTCTCAGTTCTCATAGGCTACAAGTGTTATAAATTTGAGTAGCAGATGTGTTGGGGTCTGCCATAGGCATGAGTTATGTTGGTTTTGTCACCCTATGTTAGGGCATGAGTGCCATTATTGGCAGGATGATAGTGGAGTGTTCTATCAGGACACGTTTTACTATATAGGTTATATAAAGGTGCCAAAGGGAAAAGATGACAATCTATTAGGATGTATTGTAGTAACCTATACAATGCTCTCGATGTTTATGATGTGAGCTGCAAATTACAATACCGGTATGGAATTATTGTGTAGAGCTACATGCATTCCCAGTGTGCTCAATGAGGATGTTGTAGATAGCTTTATTTTGGTATAGTTGCACCGTAACATAATTTTGTTTTAGTAAAGTAGTTAGGAAACTCTTAGTTAGGGCTTAAGACACATGAGATAGAGTGTCAAAGGTTGCAATTATATGGCAACTAGAGTCAATTGCTCAATTATCCTAATATGAGCATAGAGTTGAGTCGAGAACCTTATATACTTGTGGCAAGATCATGGATTTTTTTTTTCAGAGTCTGGGAGAGCATAGCACTTCTCTTAGAGTCAATATGTTGCAGACTATGGTAATGTCTTCTCAATGGAGACAAAAGGTTACAATTAGTGTTAGTGAACTATGGAATGGTGTTCTAGATAGGGTCGTAGTGTGATAAAGAGTTGTGAGCTCAGGTACCCTATGAACGCTACAAGTTCCATAGTAGGAATGGTAAGTGATCAGGTCATGATGGATGTAAGCCTTCAAGTTTAGTGATGAGAATTTGTTACCTAATACCCTAAGTTTTGGTTGATTGAGTAGCAATGGAAGATGGAAACCCTATAGTTCCCCTCATCAAGGTAGTAGAGGGTATGAATTCTAAGATCAGGACAGATAGTGGTGAAAGGTCATGACAAGTAGTGTGCAAGGTAGTTAAGGTTCAGTGATTGAGAGTGAAAAGCTTAGGTGCTACTGGAGTACTAATTAGAGTTGTCAGAAGACCAATTCTGAGTAATACAGAGGTGTTGATGTCCTTATAGAAACATTGAAGGAATAATTATGTAGCATAGCTGTCAGGCTAAGAAGAAGTATAGAGCTAAGGAATAGGATAGTTAAAGTTCTATTATGGGTATGATGAAAGAGATGGATTAAAGAGCAAGCTAAAGGCCCCAAATAGGACAACATTAGGAAGAATAGAGTAGGGAAGATTAGAGAGTCCAAAATAGGACCTGTAGACCCTTATTTTTTGATGAGTATGTGCATTGAGACTGTGGGAAATCCGAAGATGAAAAATTATATAACTGTAAGATGTAATTGGAGGCATGGAGCTGAATTATTAATTCTGTGGTATGATCTTGAAAAAAAAATAATAATATGTTTTTTTTTTTGGGAAGTGAATTTAATTAAATTTAAATAAAATTTTGTTTTGTTTAAATTTAATATGGATAGTTTTTAAATGTACCCAATTAAGTTTAATTGGGCCCCATAGACCTAAGAAAGCCTAGTTAGGAATTTTAAATAGGACTCATTTAATTTATTTTTTAAAAATTAAAATAAAAAAATATCTTTTTCTCCATCCCTCTCCCATACAAACTCTCTCTCCCCCTTTGGCCCCACTCTCTTCCTCACTCCCTATTGGTACCACCCCCTTTCCCTCTCTACCTATTAGTTGGAACACCTCACCCATATCCCAGTCTCACCCAAATTCCTCAACCCCAATCATTTAAGTTATCTAAACTTTATCACACTAGGACTTCAAACCCTACTAGACCTCTTCCTCACTCCCTATTAGTGCCTTCCCCTTCCCCTCTCTTTCCATTGGTTGAAACACCTCATTCACATCTCGGTCTCATCCAATTTCTGCAATCCTAGTTGTTTAAATTATCTGAACTTTATTACCTTAGGACTCCAAACCCTATCACACCTCTCTCCTAAAACCCTATAAATACCCCACTGAAAAAAAAAGGTGGAGGAGAAGACAAAAAAAAAAAAATTAAAAAAAGGAAATAAAAAATTAAAGAGAGGAATAGCTAAAATTCTTTTAGTTCTTCTTTCTTTCTAGTGATATTTCTTAAAGGTTAGTTCTTTTATTTTCTTTTCAAGATCTATGCCATGTAATCTTTAATTCTATGTTCCTTATTTTTAATTTATTTTATATATTCATATAGATCATGTATTCATGTTTTATTTGAGGGGATACACAACTCTGCACATGTTTAGTTTTCTATCTCTCATATTTTTATTATTTTTCATTATTTTTTGAATCTGTAAAAAATTTGTAAAATTTATATTCATATTCTAAACAAAATTCTATTAATTTTAGGCTCAAAAATCACTAAAAAAGCTTTATGATTTTGTAAGTTATGGCTATATGAAGTTAGGGTACCTGTAAAATCCAATTTGAAGGATACCTGATTTTATGGAGCCCATATCTCCCTTGTTTCTTAATATTTTTGTGTAAATCTAGTGTCTAAAAGTATGGAATCTTGTGAATCTTTTTCAGTTTGGAATCTTGTGAATCTTTTTCAATTAGTTTCATATTCATATCTGTTATGGTTGGTGAGTTATGAATTTTACAAAAAAGTAGTGTGATTCTTTTACTAGAAAAAGTTACGATTTGTGTAGACCATTCGGCTAAGGTTTTATTTGGTTTATAAATTTTATGATGTTGTATGATGTTTTGGCTGTCTTCTGTAATTTTTTCATGATTTTTAGGCTTGTCTAACTATTTTTTAAAAATCAAATTTCTTGCTACTGTCAATCTGCTAGAATTTGAAAATTGTATGTTTATGCATGTTCTTGTATTTTCTTGGGTTCCAATTGATATTTGATCTATTTTTCTATGCTTTTCTAATTCATGAAGTATTATGATGTGTTTGGAATATGTTAGAAGATGTGGACCCTTAGGTAGTTGTAACTAATTAGGAATCTTAACCCTTTAAGAGACTAGAGTTAGAATCCAATGTATATTGTTATTAATATTTTCTTATTTTCTTTATTTCTTTTATTTTCTTTAGTTTCTTTATTTTTTATTACAAACAAAATTGGTAAGTAGCCCTAAGGTAAGTACCAAAGAGGACATTTGCGTAGAGCTTACATGGAGCTAAACGAGAGTAAGCCAGGAATATCATTGCCATACTAAAAGAGAAGACCCTTTTTTTAACGGTAGCTTGCCCCAATGGCAACTGCAATTACTAACAAGTGAGTTATCCTAAATTCATAGAATAACCATTGGCATGAAATTGTAGTAATAATAGGATTTTTATTTGGCAAATTAAAATTAACTTTGTTTTTAATTGAACTAATGTTTGCATGTAATTAATTTAAATAAATACTTTATAAATTAAAATTAATCTTGTTTGTAAATTAAACTAACATTGGCATGTAAAATAAATTTAATTTAATACTTGGTAATTGTAAAATAAATTTGCATATTAGAAATCTTATTAGGTTGTGATTATTTGGACCTTATGTGATATTAGAATAAATTATACATGTACATAATTAACTTAGTTCAATTATCCTTAGGGTAACTTGATGAAAATTAATTAATTAGGTTAAATAGAAACGTAGGGTTATTTGAAATTGAATTTATTTGTAAATTAAATTCTCAATAATAAATTAATTTTAGTCATTTGGTAAATATCATTTAAATAATTAGCAACCTCATAGATAAGAATTACTTGTGTATGAAAATTTGTAAACAACAACCCTTTTGTGAATTACTTGCGTGTGTAGGATTAGAATTGTAAATTTAAGGATAAGGTTTAATAAGGGAATAATAAACAAGACTTTTAGAAACATTAATAGAGGACTAGCACTAGAATTAACGAGTTTAGACCAGGGGTAAAGGGTGCCTAACACATTGTAACACCCTCTCTGTAGCAATTCCATACATTCTACTGTTCCGGTGATTGGTGTCGGTCCGGATAGCTAGAACGTCAGGAAAAATATTTAAACTAAAGTGAGGAACTATAATTAACTCAAATATTGATAATAAAAATTTATAAAAAATTTTAGAAATAAAATACAACCAAGTTAAATGAGCTGGTGCCCAAGTGATAGTTAACCTAGTGAGAAGTTGCGGTTCTCGCAACTAGGAGCCCTAGACCTGAGAGTAAAATTATAAAATAATTTTTCGGACTCCAGAAAAGGGTCATTGAGGTTCCTATGGCATTAGAATGCCAAGAAAATATTTAGAAAAATTTTTCAATCGGTACAGACAATTTTGACCCGTTAAGCCAAACGGAGGGCAATTTGGTCATTTTGCCTTCAGAGGCGATTTTTGGCCGACTTGTCCAGTTAAGTAAATAATTATTATGATTTAAAATATGAATAAATATTGCTAAAAATTGAATTAAAAATGAGTAGAAAAGAAAAGAAAAGAAAATGAAATAAAAGTCATATTTATGACATGAGCATGATGCAATTAAAATATTTTCACCCAACCAAATTTTGACACATCAATAAAAACTATTTAAACATGAATAAAAGGAGATAAAAATTGAAAAAATGGACAGCCATCTTCAATCTTTGGGCTGCAGAAACGTTGAGAGAGAGAGAGAGAGGAGAAAAAAACTCCATGGAAGCTCTTGTTCAAGCTTGATTTTCCCTAAGCTCTCCACCCCAAAACCCTAAACTTCCTTCACAAAAAATTATCCCTAAACCTTGAGGAAGCATAAGGCAGTAGAAATTTGAGTAAATTTTGAAGTTGGGCAAGTCCAAGTTAGGTCACAAGTGAGGTTAGTGCCATCTTTCTTTTTTTTTCTTTGGATAATCATGTTAAGGCACTAAGTTAGGCTGAG
Source organism: Hevea brasiliensis (assembly GCF_030052815.1). NCBI lineage: Eukaryota > Viridiplantae > Streptophyta > Magnoliopsida > Malpighiales > Euphorbiaceae > Hevea > Hevea brasiliensis. Next base: position 61,714,479 of record NC_079505.1, read on the forward strand.
AAATTGTGGGATTTGAAGGGAATTATGCATGCTAGGGTAGAGGTAAATTTTGGCAAACTATTGAGAGTGGGGATTTGACTGTTTTGATGGGCTTAGAATGGATTAGAGATGGTGTTTGAAGTGTATATACATATTGATAATGAATTAGTGTGTTTAACTAATGCTTGTTGTGTGAATTGGAATGGGGAATTAGGGTTTTGAAGAGAAATTTGGACTTTGTTTATGTAATGTTGAATGAACATTCTAAGGGTCAATTAGTGACCATTTGAGGGAGATTGACCATAACTTGGAGTGAATTATAGCATTAGAAATCTGATTTGGTATGCTGCCTAGTGAGAGCAGCAGGTTTGGATGTAAGTCCAGCCTGTTTGGACAGCCACAACTTGGGCTGTGTAGGTTCAATTGGTATTTGGCCAATTGGACATGAAACTAGACACATAATGGCACAACTTTGGTGAAGAAACCATGCCCAAAAGACCAAACCAAGTGGACCAAAAACTTGCCTCAATCCGGGTGTCCTGCAACCAGTTTCTGCAGAATGACCAAATGAACAGTGATTATTCATTTGGCCATAACTCAGTGTAGAATGGCCCAATTGACCTGAAATTTTACCAGCAACAAGCTGAGATATAGACCAACAACTTTCATGAAGGAACCTACCCCAAATTATGACCAGAACCTATTCAACAAGAGAGTGGAAGTTACTGTTTACTGCACTGTAGATATGGTCAGTTCTGAAATTTTTCAATCCGACCAGTTGTGGTTTTTGGACCATAACTTGAGCTAAAAAACTCCAAATGGAGTGATTCAAAAAAATAAATTCAACTAGACAAAATAAGGAATAACTTTCATGTTTATCATTTTCCCAAATTCCCACTGCAACAACAACTAATGGAACAGTAAAGATTGGGTATGAAAACTGAAAATTCTGCTCCATTAATTTTAAGCTTAGAAACGGTATTGTTAACCAATACCAACAAATTTTAAATGCAAAATATGGTATGTTGAGAGTGTTAAAACCAATGTACCTATTTTCTATGCAAAAGTCAACAATTTTGTTGACTAATGAAGGGAATAGTAACACCAAAACTTGAAATTCAAAAATTGTAAAATTCAAAAGTATCAAATGCCCTAGTATACCTAACAAGATTGGTTTGGATAGTTTGGCATGCCAATATGGTTCAGTTAGCAGTACTGCACATGGCATTATGCCATTCTGTGATTTCATGGCTTTTAGCCATTCTGACATTGTGTTGATATTTGGCCTTGTGCCTATTGTTATAACAGCTTATTAGCTGTTCTGTTGCACACCGAGAGATGCATATGTGACCGATGGTGTGACGGCCCGAGGTACTAGATACCCAGTGTCAGTTTACCCGTTTATCCAGTCCAGTCGTTCAGTATAGGTTACTTGGGCAACCAAAAATGAAAGTGGATAAATTTAATGAAATAATGAATATAACAAGTACAAAATAAGTAAGACTACAAATACTCATCGAAAATCTATTTGCAATAAGACATCGATACATTCACTGCATGTTTACTTCTTGTTATTTCTTTTTATTTTATTATTGGCACCACTAAGCATTATTGCTTAGCGCGTTGCTTTTGCCACGCATAGGTTCTGGAGATACTGACCGAGAGCCCAGTAGACCACAGGCTGGGTGAGACTTCCTACAGTTCTGCATAGTGTCCGTGTCACCTCACCATCTTCAGTGCATTGATAGGACACTAGGTCTTATTTTGGTATTTTGTAACTAACTTTTATTTTCTTTTGTGTAATTGAAACTTATGTAATGTATTTTGATGTTCATGTAAATAATGGAAATTGTGTTTGTGAATGGAAAAGTGAATATTTATTTATGACTTTTACATGATTATTACATGAGATGAATGATTGAGAAATGGAAATGTTGTTGAAAAACATATTGAGATTTTGATATTGGAGTTTGAGAATGATTGAATATGATTATTGGAAGTGTTTTTCACAGGTTCAAGAAGCTTTTCTCCATTTTTAGCCAAGATCACTGGATTTTCTATAAAATTTTCGGAACCTCAAATAAATTATAATTTCAATAAATGACTTAAATGAATTATATTTTATAAATTATATTCAAAACTATGATAAAAGTAAATTAAGGAAGAATAAAAATGATTGAGATAAAGTAGAGTGTTCTGATACACCGTGTGACATATCTTACTCAGATATACTGTAGATGGGTAAGGGGTGTCACACACATTCCCCTTACCTACCCACTATCCCAAACTTAGATCTTGGGCTATGGTAATGACGGTTGTGGAAACTCTGCAAGGAGTAAGTTGCCATCCATGACCCTCAGAAGAAATACTGAATATGTATTGGTTAGTACTCGGGTGGCAACTCCTGTCTATCTATGCCTTCATGGCATAAATCCTTAGTACCATGGTAGTGTTATGGGAAAACGGTACTTACCAGTGGTTTGATTCTATTGGGATTGTATGAAGTGCATGTCTAGGAAATGCTGTCTAAGGAGGTGGTACTTAAGTGAGACCATTGTGACTCCACCATCTTTCTTGGGCATTACCTGGTGCATTTTATATAATTCTAATGGATGATACTTTGCCTCACACCCCCCCTCCTATAGTTTGGCAACTCCACTAGGGACTAAATGGATAGTTACTCCAACATGTTTCTATTAGTCTAATATTATTCCTCTATTAAACTTTTTGCATTGCACTACACTTTCACACGGATCACCCTTACCCTTTTAGCCCCGTTAGTACTAGCTAAGGAGACCATGGTTCTACTCGAGCTATGATGAATTGGTGAATGCTAGCACCCCATGCTCGTACCTTCGAGTATATAAAAGAGCTATAGCTCTGGCCGTTGTGCTTAATGGACAAGCTCTCCCATGGGTGACCCTTTTCCTACCTAATGAAGCCCATGAGCCATAGATTTCAACCCTAGGTACCCCATAGGTTTTTGTTGTGCTAGATTTATAACCTTACTATTCAAACCATAAGTTCTAGTGGTAGTTGAGATGAACCTAGGCCTATGCATAGGCCCAATGTGTATATAGGCCCAAGTCCATTTCAAAACCCATGTTAAGCAAGAGGATGCTTACTTATGGTTAAACTTTGAGGATATAAATCATTTGTTTGTGAGGGAAGGATCATCCTGGACCACCCCCTGTTGGTGTATCCAGTGTACCGTAGCCTAGGATAGAATTTTTTCTTACCCTGCGCGTGAGAGTTGAAGGTATAAGGAGGCGAAGATTCAGCTCTTGAGATTTTTTTTTTCAGTTTTGATTCAGTCTTTGGTTCGATTTTAATTCAGTTTATATGGTCTAGTTTTGGTTTAGTTTTGGTTCTATTGGTATGGTTCAGTTTTGATTTTATAAAAGTAAAGGCAAAAAAAGAAAAAAAAAAGAAAAAAATGGTCCATTCATGCATTGCATTTATGTACATAGCATGCTTAGGTTAACCCTCAAATCCTATTTTTTTGAGCAAACATAGCCTCAAAACACACCAAAGAGACTTCCAATTAGGTCACTTGGGTTAGGGAAGGGAAGAGACTAGTAAGGATTTCACCTGCACTACTTAAGATGGAAGAAACTATGGCCATGCTTGATGAAATATTGAACGCCAAGATGTATGAGCTAGAAGAGAAAATTGTGGTCAATTTTTGAGAAGAGGCCCTGAGGTAGGTCAATTAAGTGACATTAAAGTTATTGAGGTTTAAATTATGTCTTGTACACCAAGGAGATTATAACGCCCTCACCGTAGGTAGTCCATACATTTTACTGTTCCGACGACTAATGTCTGTTCAGACAGCCAGAATGTCTAGAACTACACTTAAACTATAGTGAGGAGACATAAATTAATGGAATAAATGTTAAGAAAATATAGGACAAATTTAGAGAAAATAAAATAAAATTTAGAGAATTTATTAATTGGTACAAAAATAATAATAATAACTCGATATGCACCACGAACGGCATTTTGGTCATTTGACCCAAGAGGTGAATTTTGACCTAAATGTCAAATTAAAAATTTAGAGAATAAAAATAATTAACACAAATTAATATTTATGAAATGAATTAGGAAGAAAAAGAAGAGAAAAGAGAAAGAAAAGAAAAGAAAAGAAAAGAAAAAGACCTATGGATATTTTAAAAATTTAAGTACACAAAAATATAAATATTTATAGACATGAAAGACAAATCCTATCAACCCCAAGCTTTCATCTTCTTCCTCCACTTCTTCTCTCTCCATAAGCCGGCTGCCTTGCTCTTTTTTTTCACCATTGTTATTCAAGCTTCAAGCTTGATTTTCACCTCATGTCCTCACTAAACTCTTAGCTCTCTTCACAAAAAATCCTCCCCACTCTATAAGGAAGCTTTAGATATCCATTAGAAGAAGGGAAATTGAAGTTTTCAAGTTGGGTCACAAAGGTAAGTGCAAGATACCACTTTCTCTTTTCTTTAAATCTTATAAGAATGATGAGATGAGTGAGTATCACATAAAAATGAAAACAAATGATAAGAAAATGAAATGCCCAAATTTCGGTAGCCATGGAACCCTTGAGGTTTAATGCTTTTAAATGATGAACAATGGTTCCATGAGGATCTTTGAATAGTTGATATGATTAGAAGTGTAAATGAGTTGAGTTTGTGTAAATTGGGTTATTGGAATTAGGGTTTATGTACATGATTTGGGGACTTTATGTAAATGCTTGAAATTGACCTAATTGAGTTGAGATTATTGCTTATAGAAGTGCTATGCATGCCAATTGAAGTAAGGAAGTTGGAGGAAATTGAAAATTAGGAGTGCTTGTTTTCTGCAGGTTGGGACTCAATGAGTCCAGTGTGTTTGTTGAACCATAACTGAAATTATATGACTCCAATTGGTATGAGGCCAATTGGAGGTGAAACTAGACAAAAAAAAAAAAAATCCATTTTTCATGAAGAAACCATGCCCAAACTCTATCCAAATTTGACCTAAACACTACCCAAATCCGAATGACCCTGCACAAAACTCAGAAAATGACCAAATGAACAATATATATTCATTTGAACAATATATATTCATTTGGTCATAACTCCCTCTATACTGGTCCAAATGACCTGAATTTAGTACCATTGGAAAGCATAGATATAGGGCTACAATTTTCATGAAGACCACTGAACCCAGAAATGCTAAAAACCAAACCAAATTATTGGCCCAAGTTGGGTCAAAAAACTGTCCAGAAGTAGGTTGCCAAGAAACTGCTGGACATAAACTTACATGACCAGTTTTGGAAAAATGGCCATAACTTGGTCTACAAGAACTCAAATGTAATGAAACCATGGCACAATGTCCACAAGACACAGAGCTATAAAATTGGTATTTTGACCAAAACTCAAAAATCAAGAGAACTAGGTCAAATAATCAGAACAAGTCACTGCATCAAAACCTGGAATTTGACCAAACTTCATTTGACCCTAGAACAGTCTTTTAGTCATAACTCCCACGAGAAAAATCTACTTGGGATGAGCCATACGTTTCCAGAAACCTAAGAAATAGGGATCCAACTTTGTTTTAGAAATCTTTCTCAAATTATGCCTATAAGAACCTTAAAAATTGACTGTGATCGACTAAATCGAACACTGTTGTACAGTGGTACATGAGTCAGTGTCATTAATTGGCCATAAATAATTTCAAAAAACTTGAAAAATTGTGATTCAAATTTCTCAATGATCATAAGACATAGGACCACAATTTCTATGAAGATCACTATGCCTAAAAGTGACTGCAACATGTTCCATTAATTAGGTAAATTTTAAGTCTAACAGCTGCCTAGTTAAGGAACCTGAATCTAGAAATGAGTTAGTTATGGTTATCCAACCATAACTTGAGTTATAAAAATCAAATTGATATGATTCAAAAGGGAAAATAAAGATAAGACATAGGGGAACAACTTCCTTGAAGAAAGTGTGGCCAAATAGTTGCTATAAGCTGATCAAATGGACAGGTAAAATTAAGACACAAAAATTGAACCTAAAGAAAGGTTCATGAGATAAATTATCCTATGGTAGGAATTTAACCATAACAAGCCATTAAACACTAAACCACATGAAAGGGGTATGTGGGACCTATTTTTCCACTGTAAAGTGATATGAATATCTCAAGTAAATACGTAATAATATTTAATTGCCCATAGTATACCTAGACTTCTTTATTTAGTTTGGATCAATTGGTATACCAATTAGGGACTATAGATAGCAGTACTGCCCATAGGAATAATCATTAACAGATAAAATATATTTGACATGATTGTTCTACAGGCTTTATGCCTGCCCATTGGCCAATGTGCCTAATATTATATCTGGCTTAAATGCCTGCCCATAGGCTTCATTCCTAACATGACCGGCGAATACTGGATAGACATATGCCTGTCTAACTAGTATACTCTCGTGTATCCAACTTTTATAATTTGTTATAGGTTTCTTGGGCACTGATAATAATTAATTAAAACTTAACATACAATAAGTAAATAGAAAGATCCTGATAATTTAAATTGTTCCCAAAGTGCAATAAAAATGTAAAAGATCCAGAAATTATGAATTGCCATTATTATTTAAATTATTAGTTATTGTTATTATAAATTATGCAACACTAAGCGTTATGATTAGCGCATTGGTTTTCCATCACGTAGGTATTGGAGACCAGTTCAAGCAGCCGCAGCAGCAATACCAGTAGTGCCTTGAAAGAGCTCTGATCAAATCTGCCACTGTCCAGAGTCACCTCCGTCTTTTGTATTTTGTTGGTAGGGCCCATGTATGTCTAGATTTTGTTCTTTTGTTCATTGTACATAAAAACATGATGTATTTCATTTTGACATGATGTATTTCATTTTGGATTGTAATTAAACTTTGAGATTGTAATGAAAACTTGTAATTTATTATCTATGAATTTCTATATGAATGCAATAGATGATACTTTTGAGATCTCTTAAATAATTGTGAATGATATGATAAAGGAGAATATAATATGGAAATGTGTGAAATGAATATGAACATGTTAACAAGTGATTAGTGGAACTCGCTAGATACTAATAAAACAGAGGAGGCTCTGTTCGGATTTCACAGAAATAAGTTATATATATAAAAAAAATTTCTACACATAGATTACATGCTTTTAAATGATATTAAAAGTTTACAATGGAGATGATAAGACAAGATAGGGTGCTCCGGCACCAAATGTAACACTTCTTGCTTGGCTATACAATAGACGGGTAAGAGGCATCACAGAGATTTTCCTAATTCAACCAACATTTATCCATAGTTTTAAAGTATTGCAAAGCTCAAGACCTCCTGCAGCTCTTAGCACCCAGACCATCACTAAATCTACTCCCACCTAGCTATGATATCAATCAAATTTGCCAGTTTTACCAAACCTACTGTCATGACACTGATTGATGCTTCCAACTTAAGCATGATTTCTAAGACCTTAAAAGATAACCAACCCAGAAAATTGACCAAACATCTGCACTAACCCTATGCCCAGCCAAATTTTTCACCTCCACCAAATCTCTACATGATCTCCACCACCCCAAATAACCCTAGTAGAATTATTGACTTTATCCAACCCATGCTAAAGCCCAATGAACCTCAATCTATAATGGTTGTTGATATTTATGATATTTCTAGCTATGACAAGGGTCCTTTAGATGTTTGGACTGATTTTGATGAGGAGATAGTTGCATTAAAAGTAGATGGTTTAGCTCCACCAATATCTGGTTTTCAAGTTTTCAAGTTGTTGAGATCTATGAAAATTGAATGGATCTAAAAGTGGCTACTGTAAAAAAAAGAATGAAGTTTTTTCCTAGCATGGGCCTCGAAAAATGTATAGATGGCCTAGTAGCTTTTCTTAAGATGAAGGGGCAAATCACAAGATTATGGTTTGGGCTATAAGCTAATTAAAGAGGAAAAAGAGTCAAAACCTCCTAAGTTCTTGAAAGAGGGGGCAATTACCTTGACATATGATTAGGGGTTACCACATGTGAATGAATTAGAGCAGAAAATCAGCACCGTTGATCTAAAGATTGCATGGAAGCCAATAACCTAAAGTTACACTCCTAAGTTTGAGTTTGTCTTTTGTAATGCTCACAGTAGTGATATTGATGTTTCCATTTCTAATGTACTTGATGAAGATTTCGAGGTAAAAATTACTAATATGACTAGTCCTTTTGCTTACTTATTTGATGTTTATTCTAATAGGCATATGTATGGCATTCATAATCATTTAGAATCAGTTTCGATTAATGCATCAAAATCGATCTCTATTAATTTGGGTACACCAAATAATCCTAAAGGCATTAAGTTAGCTGAAGATGTAACCCAAGAAGAAAGAGATAAATTTATAGCCTTGTTAACAAAGTACCAAGAAGTACATTCCTTGAGCTTAAAATTAGATGGCTTATTCCCAAGCCAAGCTAGTGTCCCCATAGGAAAAGAATGATCAAAAGTTGACTTAGCTAGTTATCCTAATGAGGAGTAAAATTTTATGCTATGAAGGATTAATAGTAGTACATGTGGACCTAGAGGGAGAAGGAAAATGATATGAAAACATAAGGAGGTCTCTGGAAGTGAGATAATACTCGCAATAAGCCTACAAAAGAGATAGAGCAACAATTCATAGATTAGCCACTCAACTTACTTTAGCTGGGGGGCAATTCTACAAACTCTTATGTGTGATAGAAAAATAGGCTGAGCAAATAATGAAAGAAGTACATGCAAGAATGTGTGATCCCCATATGAATGGAAAGGTTCTAGTTGAAAAAAAAAATGTTCGAAATATATAAGGATTGGCCTGAAAAACTCCTTTATGTTCTTTAAGGTTATCATAGTACTACAAGGACATCCACGAGGGTAACCCCATTTTCTTTAGTGTATGGGACTAAAGTAGTGCTATCCATTAAGCAAGAGGTCAAATCCTTAAGAGTGATGCTAGAAGCTAAGATCCTAGAAAATGAGTGGGCCTAGAAGAGATATGAAGAACCAGCTTTGATTAATGAAAAGAGGATGTGAGCCTTGTATCATATGCATGCTTATCAGAGGAAGATAGCTAAAGCCTTTAATAAGAAGGTGAAGCCAAGAAAGATCAAAGAGGGAGATATGCTTTTGGAGTAAGCTCAGCCCGTCCCTTTCGATTAAAGAGGAAAGTTGAACCCAAGCTAAGATGGTCCATACATAGTCAAAAAGATCTTGCTAAACCCAAGTTAGGATGGTCCATACATAGTAAAAAAGATCTTGCTACTGTAAGAATATCAAACCTGCATGGGAATGAATTTCAAGAACCAGACAATTTAGACAGGCTCAAATGGTACTTTGTGTGAGACAGGCCCGCTAGGCTAAAACCTACAAAAGGCGGTCTAGGCAAAACTAAGGGTCAAAGAAAAAAAGAAAACAAAAGAAAAAACAATGCTAGATTGAAAACCTGCAAAAGGTGGTCTAGGCAGAAGGAGAGATGAGAGAAGATCTAGATGGAAAACGTGAAAAGGCCATTCAGTAAGTTATAAAGCTGATTTCTAACTTTGGAAGGTTGAAAATTTAGTAAAACTAAATGTAAGAGAGAGTAATGGTGTACCTGAATAAATAAAGAAGTTTTTATTATATTAACTAGGAATAAGTTTTATTTAATTATGATTGTGAATGTTTGTGTCTTAAGGGATACATCAAATAATTAGGTAATTGAACAACATTGTTTTGATTTAATTTATGTCTTGTGAGCATTACAGAATAGATGCTTGATATGAATGTCTTGGCAATTGTCCAATTTAAAAAAGAAAGAAAAGAGAAAAAGAATAAGAAAAAGAAAAGAAAAAAAGAAAGCTTGCTAAGTGAAAAACCTGAAAGGGCCACTTAGGCAAAAGTTAGAGAAAGCTCACTAAAATGAAAACTTGAAAGAGCATTTCATACATAAGTTAGGGCACAAAGAATTGAGTTCATGGAAGAAAAAGGAGTCAAGGCAGAACAAAGTGTTGAAATAGCTATAGAATAATGAAGCACGGGGGAGAGAAGAAAAGAAAAAATTAGAGGAAAATTTTATTGTGACCTTAAGGAAGTCCTTTTCGTGAACGATTTTCCTCGAAAATTTTGAGGCTAGAAGAAAGTTTTTACAAAAGAGGTCCCTCAGAGGACTATGTTTTTTTATAGAATCTCTAGTAAAATTTACATTCCCATGATAGGAAGCAGCATACAAGAAGCACAAAAATCACAGACAGAGTTTTGAGACCCAGTCATCCCAATTTTTTCAAATCATGAAATATATGTTTTTTTAATAAGTCCTTGGAAATTGTTTAGGGCACACGATATAGTTGTGTAAGGCATAGAAGAACATGTATCAACTTGTCACTTGTAGGTGTTTAAGGCGTAGAAGAACATGCATCACCACAGTTTCAAGTGTCAAACTATGAGGGGTCTGATTCTTCCTCAGGATAGCAAGGGGGATATGTCAGTAGTTTAGGACTACGGTCCTAAATACAAACCCATAACATTTCATGATGGATATTTTTTAGTAAGCCCTTAGACGTTGTTTAGGGCATATGGCATAGTTGTGTAAGGCGCAGAAGAACACACATCAACATGTCACATGTAGGTGTGTAAAGCGTAGAAGAACATGCATCACCACAGTTTCAAGTGTCGAACTATGAGGGGGTCTGATTCTTCCTCAAGATAACAAGGGGGATATGTAGGTATTTTAGGACCACAGTCCTAAATACGAACCCACAACATTTCATGACAGATATTTTTTGATAAGTTTTTAGACGTTGTTTAGGGCATATGGCATAGTTGTGTAAGACGCAGAAAAACACGCATCAACATGTCACCTATAGGTGTGTAAGGCGTAGAAGAACATGCATCACCGCAGTTTCAAGTGTCGGACTACGAGTGGATCTAATTCTTCCTTAAGATAGCGAGGGGGGTACGTAGGTAGTTTAGGACCATGGTCCTAAATACGAGTCCACAACATTTCAAATCACACAGTTGCCATTGTAATGAGACCGTAGCTAGTCTCATGATGCAAAGTATATCGACAGAGCAAGATGCACTAAATTTTCACATGACACAATTATCACTATTATGAGACCATAGCTAGTCTCATGACACAGAGTGTATCGACAGAGCAAGATACACTCATTTTTCACATGACACAGTTATTACTGTTATGAGACCGTAGCTAGTCTCATAACATAGAGTATGTCGACTAAGCAAGATATAGTTGATCCTCATAGCCAATGTTTTATAGTTATTAGAAATTTGAGTTTCACTTTGATGAAACTTGAGCAATGCTTTTGTATTGATTTCAACTTTTGCCAAAGTGGAGGGCAAACTGTAAACCCTTATTTTGTGATGAGTATGTGCATTGAGGCTGTGGAAAATCCGTTGATGAAAAATTATATGACTGTAAGATGTAATTGGAGGCATGGAGCTGAATTATTAATTCTGTGGCATGATCTTGAAAAAACATAATAATATGTTTTCTTTCGGAAGTGAATTTAATTAAATTTAAATAAAATTTTGTTTTGTTTAAATTTAATATGGATAGTTTTTAAATGTATCCAATTAAGTTTAATTGGGCCCCATGGGCCTAAGAAAGCCTAGTTATGAATTTTAAATAGGACATATTTAATTTATTTTTAAAAATTAAAATAAGAAAATATCTTTTTCTCCATCCCTCTCCTATACAAATTCTCTCTCCCCCTTTGGCCCCACTCTCTTCCTCACTCCCTATTAGTACCACCCCTTTTCCCTCTCTTCCTATTGGTTAGAACACCTCACCCATATCCCAATCTCACCCAAATTCCTCAATCCTAATTGTTTAAGTTATCTGAACCTTATCACACTAGGACTTCAAACCCTACCATACCTCTTCCTCACTTCCTATTGGTGCCTTGCCCTTCCCCTCTCTTCCCATTGGTTGAATGTCACACCCTACCCTTCCGTAAGATGTAACATGATCCAGTAGTACATCTAATGAATTACCGTACTTCGCCTATCGGTAACCCATTAAATACACTTTAAGGGATTTTAAAACCATTTTCTTACATTTTGGAAGTGGTGAGCATTTTAGTAGGAATTAAAAACATTTAATTGAAGTTTCAAAATTAGTGAAATTTTTTGTCCCATTTTATTTTTCTGCAAATTTTATAAAAATTTCGGCAGTGTGCCATCTGTATTTTGAGAAAACAGTTCTTCAAAAACCTGTAAAAACACTTCCAATAATTATTTTCACAACTCCCAACCCAAATCAACTCAAATCAATACAATTCAATTTAATTTCACAATGCAACCAAAAATTTGTCATCTCAAAATACTTCACAAATTTATTCACATTGCATAAAGTACTTAATTTACAAATACAGATCTTAATTTATAAAAAGAAAATCCAAAATAACATTATTGTAATTTATTGTACAACTGCTCAACTTTACATTAATACAGATGATATTAAACTATTTACATCAAAATAAATTACAAGGGTATTAACTAAATACCCATATAAAAGCCTCTGTGTAGTACCAAAAATCAGTAGCTCACTCTACTGCTTTTTCCTTGTCTCTATCTGCGATAGCAAAGAAAGTCATCGCTGAGTATTAAAATATTCGGTGGTGCACAATAAAATACAAAATGCATAATATAAAACATTTGTCATTAATTCATAGTTCAAATATTTCACAATCACATTTCATAATTTTTTTTTGCAAATCACATTTATAACAAATCACAATTTAAACATTTCACAAATTTCAAAACTTAATATAACACAAATTTGATCAAACAATTTAATAATCATAGTGTTGCCAATCAATAACACAACTTAGGCCATGATACAAAATTTCCAAACATGCCGTGTTGTACACCAAGATAAGGCAAACTCACCCCACTAATCGAAATTAATGAGAGAGGTGGCTAACTAGCTAATGAGTACTAATCCAAACTCACCCCTCAGACTGGAAAGCCAAAGAGGGAGAAATGTAGTCAAATATCAAACTCACCCCACAAGTGGAGGAGAAACATATTAATATTACAATGCCAAGTGTGAATAAAAAACAATTTAAATCAAGTTATTCAAATATTTTATGCAAAACACAATAAATTTTCAAAGTCAAATTTCCATCCACAAAGTGGCAATACAGTAGTTCTCAAAACCCATAATTAACACAATAATTTCACAATGCATAACTAAGCAAATTTTCTATGAGAAAATGATAAATTAAGGTTTATTGTGCACAAACCTGGACTTAGGCACCTCTAGGCCTTCCGGGTTTTTTTCAGCTGAAACACAAAATTTAGAGTGTCTCAGTATCTTTGCCTCACAATAATTCCAATAATTAATCCTAATATGCTTAAACTTACATTCTTGAAAATTTTCATGTTGGGGTTACTATTTATGGTACTATTCAAGTTGAAATATTGACTTTCTTATGCTTAATAGATATGGGAAATCCAATTATACCCACAAACCACATTTTGGTTACCTAACTTATTGGTTTTGGTCATTTTCTCAAAACTTAAGTCTTTCAGGCAAAATTTCAAAATTTCATTTTTGGTGTCCTATGTTGCACTGTTCTATTGGTCATGTTGCTATTAGAATTTGGCTAATTTTTCTTCATAGAAATTGTTCCTTATTGTCTTAAATTTATTCTCCTTTTTGAATCACTCCAATTGGAGTTTTGTAGCTCAAGTTATAGCCATTTGAAATGGCTGGCCGGATTTGGTTTTACCCAGAATTTTGGGCAATTTCTGGGTTCTGGCAGTTTTAGGTCACTAATTTTGGGTGGCTAAATGACTTGGTTAAGGGCATAATTTGGGTTTGTGTTCTTTATGAAAGTTGTAGGTCTATATCTCAGCTTTCTACTGATAAACTTTTAGGTCATTTGGATCTGCCTAGCCCAAGTTATGGCCAAATGAACAAACACTGTTCATTTAGTCATTTTTGTACAGGTTAGAACACTCATTTTCGGATTTGGTCAATTTGTTCACTATGTTATAGTCACTTTTTGGGCATGATTCCCATATGAAAAATGTGTCATTTTGTGTCTAATTTCATTCCCAATTGGCCTCACACCAATTGGGTTTGTAAATTTTCAATTTTGGTCCCTGAAAGGGACTTTAGTCCTGCTGCCTGTAGAATGGCCATATCCAATCCGAATTTAAACCTAATTCAACACTTCCAACATACCTCAATTGGTCACAAATGACTATTTTTCAGCTCAAATAAGGTCAAACACACCATTTGACCAATTCTCCAATTTTTCACAAGCTCTAAACCCTAATTCATCCATCTTACAATTTTTTATGCAATTAATGTCATTCTAACATACAAGCAACACACTCTTCATCATCCAAGTTCAATTACATGGTTAATTCCATTCAAAACTATCAAACCCTAAACTTCCTCATGCTGGCTGAATTTTATAGGGTTCTAGATAGGCATGATTTTTCATGTTTTCATGTAATTCTAACTACTTTAATCTTAATTCTATACTTATAATTCAATTAAAGTTAAGAAAGAGAGCTTACCTCAAATGGAGTTTCTAACTTCTTGATTCTTCAAGTTTTCTTCAAATTTTCTCTTTTCAATCTTCTTAACAAGACTCAATTACAAGTTTTAGCTAAGAAATCTATAAATTTTATGGCTAAATTTTGGGGTTTAAGAAGCTTTTAAATGAGCTTCAATGGAGGAAGATGAAAGAAATGAGAGAGATGAGAGAAAGAAAGGCCCACGGCAAGAAGAAGAAAGAAATGAAAAAAAAAATGGCTTTTTGATTTATTTTATTGTCTCTTTAAATGATTATCCTCAAATTTTCAAATTATAAAATTATTAGATTTATTGCATCATGCAGGATGTTATGCATGATGTAATAAACTTTTTCAACTTTTTCTTTTTCCTTTTTTTTCATTTATTTTTTTTTCTTTTAATTGTTTTTATACAAATTTTGACTTACTCAATTTAGTTAATTAAATTAAAATTAATTTTGATGTCATGCATGATGTCAATCGTATGATGTCATTATTCCTATTTTATTTTCTTTTCTTTTCTTTTTTTTTTTCCCTTTCTTTTTCCATAGTTCTTTAATTTAATTCTCGATTCCAAAATTTTCTTTTCTCCGATTTTATTGGACAGGTAGGTCAGGAGTGAGCTCTAGGGGTAAATTGACCAAATTGCCCTTCGCTGGTTCGATCCGGTTGGCAAATAATTCAATATTTCTTCCGGATCTCTGACCTAATTATTTAACCTGTTTAACAATTCTTTTTCGTGATTTTCTCTTTTCCACTGTGTTCGCAATAGTCCTAAGGACAGCGACGTCACATTTTACGGTTCAAAATTTGAGTTTAGACTAAACTCGCAGTCACTTCCTGCGAAGGTCACCCATCGCTATGACTCTCGGCTCATTTAACTTCTTGTGTTTTGTTTTTCTTATTTATACTTAACTAATTGACAATTACTAATTATTTGTGTTCAGGGCTTAACTAAGTGTCTTAGGCATAGTTCTAATTCTCTTAATTGTCCGGACCGACACCGATCACCGGAATAGTAAAATATACCAGGCTATGCCAATAGGGGTGTTACATTGAAACACCTCATCCATATCTCAGTCTCATCCAAATTATGCAATCCTAGTTGTTTAAGTTATCTGAACTTTATCACCTTAGGACTCCAAACCCTATCATGTCTCTCTCCCAAAGCCCTATAAATACCCCCACTAAAAAAAAAAAGGTGGAGGAGAAGACAAAAAATAAAATAAAATAAAAAAAGGAGAAAAAAATTAAAGAGAGAAATAGCCAAAATTCTTTTAGTTCTTCTCTCTTTCTAGCAATATTTCTTAAAGGTTAGTTTTTTTTTTAATTTTTTCAAGATCTATGCTATGTAATCTTTAATTCTATGTTCCTTGTTTTTAATTTATTTTATATATTTATATAGATCATGTAATCATGTTTAATTTGAGGGGATACACAACTCTGCACATGTTCAGTTTTCTATCTCTCATATTTTTATTATTTTTCATTATTTTCTGAATCTGTAAAAAATTTGTAAAAATTATATTCATATTCTACACGAATTCTATTAATTTTAGGCTCAAGAATTACTAAAAAAGCTTTAATATTTTATAAGTTATGGCTATTTGAAGTTAGGGTTCTTATAAAATCCGATTTACAGGATACCCGACTTGTAGAGCCCATATCTCCCTTGTTTCATAATATTTTTGGGTAAATCTGGTGTCTAAAATTAAGTTTGGAATCTTTTGAATCTTTTCCAATTAGTTTCGATTTGTGTAGACCATTCAGCTAGGGTTTTATTTAGTTTATAAATTTTATGATGTTGTATGATGTTTTGGCTGTCTTCTGTAATTTTTTTTTATGATTTTTAGGCTTGTCTAACTATTTTTCAAAAATCAAATTTCTTGCTATTGTCAATCTGCCAAAATTTGGAAATTGTATGTTTATGCATGTTCATGTATTTTCTTGGGTTCCAATTGATATTTGATCTATTTTTCTGTGCTTTTGTAATTCAAGAAGTATTATGAAGTGTTTGGAATATGTTAGAAGATGTGGACCCTTAGGTGGTTGTAACTAATTAGGAATCTTAACCCTTTAGGAGACTAGAGTTAGAATCCAATGTAAATTATTATTAATATTTTCTTATTTTCTTTATTTCTTTTATTTTCTTTAGTTTCTTTATTTTTTATTACAAACAAAATTGGTAATTAGCCCTATGGTAAGTACCAAATAGAGCATTTGCGTGGAGCTTACATGGAACTAAACAAGAGTAAGGAAGGGATATCATTGCCATACTAGAAGAGAAGAACCTTTTTTAAGGGTAGCTTGCCCCAATGGCAACTGCAATTACCAACAAGTAAGTAATCCTAAATTCCTATAATAACCATTGGCATGAAACTATAGTAATAATAGGATTTTATTTGGTAAATTAAAATTAACTTTATTTTTAATTTAACTGACGTTTGCATGTAATTAATTTAAATAAATACTTTGTAAATTAAAATTAAACTTGTTTGTAAATTAAACTAACATTGGCATGTAAAATAAATTTAATTTAATACTTGGTAATTGTAAAATAAATTTGCATATTAGAAATCTTTATTAGGTTGTGATTCTTTGGGCCTTATGTGATATTAGAATAAATTACGCATGTACATAATTAATTAGGGTAACTTGATGAAAATTAATTAATTAGGTTAAATAGAAACGTAGGGCTATTTGAAATTGAATTTTTTTGTAAATTAAATTCTCAATAATAAATTAATTTTAGTCATTTGATAAATATCATTTAAATAATTAGCAACCCCATAGATAGGAATTACTTGTGCATAAAAATTATTTGTAAACAACAACCCTTTTGTGAATTACTTACGTTTGTAGGATTAGAATTGCATTTTTTAGGATGAAGTTTAATAAAGGAATAATAAACAATATTTTTAAAAACATTAGTAGAGGACTGGCACTCGAATTAACGAGGTTAGATCAGGCGTAAAGGGTGCCTAACACCTTCCCCTTACGTACCCACTATCCTGAGCCTAGACCTTGGGCTATGATAATGACGATTGTGGAAACTCTGCAAGGAGTAAGTTGCCATCCATGACCTTTGGAAGAAACACTGAATATGTTTCGGTTATTACCTGGGTGGTGACTCCTGTTTATTTATGCCTTCGTGGCATAAATCCTTAGCACCGTGGTAGTGTTATGGGAAGACGGTACTTACCAGTGGTTTGATTCTATTGGGATTGTATGAAGTGCTTGTTTAGAAAATGTTGTCTAAGGAGGTGGTACTTAAGTGAGACCATTGTGACTCCACCATCTTTCCTGGGCATTACTTGATGCATTTTATATAATTTTAATGGATGATATTTCACCTCACGCCCCCCTCCTGTAGGACCACATTTGTAAGAATGGCTGTCAAGGCATAGAACCCAGAAGTGCACAATTTGGAGCAGGTAGTAGCTCGGGTAGTGTCAGAAGTCTAAATAAGGAACTCAGGGTTATGGGATTTAGATCAAACTCTATTTATTCCCCGTTCCCCAGTTGGAGTAAGTAGCTATAGAGTAAGATCCTTTTAACCAGTTGATAGTATGAGGAAAACTAGGCAAGAAATGCAACCAAAGGGAATAGTAACTAGATGGTGTACAATGATGTCTTGAACTATCATATCAAGCTGAGGAGCGGAGCTAATAATTAGTAAGTTGATTAGAGGTCATCATAATGGTTTAACAAGGTATGATGAGAGAAAAGAATGATAGATAATGATACAAAAACTTTACATTATACTACAAAGATAGTGAAATGGTAGTCAGAGGTTGTTATGAGGAATCAGACAAATGTCCTCAGTGTGACCAATAGAGTCACTTATGCAAAAGCATTAATGATAGAATAACAATAGGGGACAGAATAGGAAGAGATGGGTATAAGTGGTAGTTATAAGTCATTATGAAGTATAAGGATTAGAGTAATAAATGTAGGTAAGACTGGAGTTAGTTCTGGAATGATTTGTTAATGAGAGGTACCTTCTAGAATATAGTAGAAGACAAGGGCACAAGACAAAATGATGATAGGTATGGAATGTAAATAGATTATAAGCGGAGATAGTAAATTATAAAATAATATGTCACGCAAGATAGTGGTACAACAGAGGGTAGGTGCAATGGATATCTTCTAGAAATAGCATAATAATTGCAAAGAGATAATGAAATTTGAAGAAGAAGATCAAGAGATATGGGTAAATTTAAGGCTAAAGTTTGGAAAGCTGTGGGCAGTGGATGTAGTCATATCAAGGAGAATGAACATGTGAAGTATCTTGCTTAGAATTATGGTACAACATACATTTTCCACTACCATGTAGTTCAGATGGAACTTCTTTTTTTATAAGTAAAAGAATTTTATTAAATAAAAGGGTGAATAACAAAAGGACGAGGAAGCCTAAAGTAAAAGGAAGTTGCAAAATTTGAAACAAAAACAAAACCTAATAATAGCTACAAACTAAACAAAACAAGCACAAGAAGAAAACCAGTGAACCCAAAATGATGAAGACTAGCAATATAATTGAATAAGATAACAATATTAAGATGGAGCCCTATGTAAAAGAAAACTAACAAGCCTTGCACTCCCTCCAAAAGATGAGCCCCTGCAATCTCTTTAAGCATGATTATGGGCAACTGCAAAGCGACCTTTCAAGATATGAACATTCACTAGAAAACGATAAGCTAATCACAAAAAAAATTACTAGCAAATACACACCCTATTCTAAAAATCTATGATGACTGCTATCTCTACAAAGAGCCCAAGTAGGTCCATAACTTCAGACACATTTTTATTGATTGATTCATGGCACTTAACACTTGATCAATATTAAATCTACACTGGATGAAAATTCCAAGAACTCAAAATCTGGCAACCCATCAATTCTCTTAAACTTAATAAGTAAAATAAGCTAGGACTCTGCAACATGCCACCTCTAGCTACCCTTAAAACTATACTCAATTCGCAGCATCTTAGGAAAAAGCAATAGCACTCTAAGGTAACAAATCATGGACGCACTCTATAACTGCAAAATTAGAAGGCTAGAAAAAATGGAGAGTAAAACACCCTTAAAATTAATGGATCCAACTTCGATAGAAACTTGGTCTGTAGAAGTAAAGAGATGAAACTGCTTGGTATGTGATCTCAAACAAATGGAAGATTAACTCACTAACACCATAGAAGCTGCTAGGATTACTAGAAATACCGATAACCTACTAAAGCCCCAATAAATTTGAAGCTTTAAAATCAATAAAATTCAAATAATCAAAACTAAAGGGAAGATTAACACCTCAATAACAAAAATAATTAGAACCAATTGAAATTTATTCTAAAGGATTTGAACTCAATGTGCAATGTATGAGACATAGGCAAACACCAATTTATATGTGAGGATGAGGATAAGAAAGTCCCCATAAAGTAAAACCCATATGGAGAAAACCAAGAGCTGAATGATAATAACTAACTCTCTATTCCACACAATATATTATCTTTGGAATGTCTAATGACACCAGAGGGAATCCAACACAGAACCCCCAAGCTCTAAATACTCTTAATCATCGAGAAAGCACTAGGACATTTAAATCCACAATGGACATAATAACCTAAACAAAATAGGAAGTATCCTAGCAATTATAAACAAAAAAGAGATAAGAAATGGAGTTATAGAGTAGTAGTATACTTCTCTCAATCCTCAATAATTGGTCTTGTTAGAAGATTTACGATAATTAATTCATCTCCTTCGAAAGTTAGTCCAAGATTCTTGCCTAGTTCGAGCGTTAGTGCTGCTTCTTTATAAGAAAAAAGTGGCGAAGGATCTGGCATAGCTTCTTAGTGATGACAATTCAAATGGAACTTATAGGTTAATATCTCACCATATTGAGCGATTTCCTATAAGGGTAATAGGGGATGATAACTGTAATACCCCTATTTGCGTAGCCTGGTAAATTACAATGTTTCGGAGACCGGTGTCGGTCCGAACAATTAAGAGAATTAGAACTATGTTTAAGACACCTAGAGAAGCCTTGAACACAAATAATTAGTAATTGTCAATTAGTTAAGAATAAATAAGAAAAACAGAACATAAGAAGTTAAACGAGCCGAGAGTCACAGCGATGGGTGACCTTCTCGAGAACGACTGCGAAGTCGATTTAAACTCAAATTTCAAATCGTAAAATGTGACGCTGCAGTCCTTAGGACCATTACGAACATAGTGGATAAGAGAAAGTCAGGAAAAAGAATTGTTAAGTCAGTCAAATAATTAGGTCAGGGATCCGAAAGAAATATTGAATTATTTGCAAACCGGGTTGAACCGGCGAGGGGCAATTTGGTCAAATGACCCTGAGAGTTGACTCCTGACCTAACTGTCAAATAAAATCGAAGAAAAGAAAATTTTGGAGTTTGGAATTAAATTAAAGAACAAATAGAAAAAAAAAGAGAAAATGAAAAAGGTGTAGAGAGATGACATCATGCATGCCATCATGCATGATGCCATAAAGATTATAATTAATAAATTTAATTATTTAGATATGTTGGTCTTCCATAAGTTAAAAATTCATAAAAGAAAAGAAAAGAAAAAAAACATAAAGTCTTCATCTTCCTCACTTAAGTGCCACCCTACTGTCACTCTCCCTCTCCCTCACAAAACCACCATGAAAGCTCATCTTTGAGCTTGAAAAACCAAAAATCTCACCATAGAAAATTACTCTACCATAGTTAAAGCTTGTTTTGGCAACTAGAAGAGGAGATTGAAGAACAAAGAAAAAGAAAGAGGAAGAGAATTGAAGAATTGGACATCAAAGATTGAGGTTAGTGATTTAAGATACAAAATTAGTTTATTTGTTGTGTTTTTAGCTTGATTAACTTGTAAATAAACTTAAAATGAAAAGAAAAATTTGTTGAGGGACCATGACTAAAATTCGGCCAGCATGTGTATGGGGGTTTTATTGCATGGTTTGAATGGTTTGAATGGGTATATGAACCTTAATTAGTTGAATGACTGTGATTAAAGGCATGGAAATTGTTGAATGCAATAATTAGAGTGAATTAGGGTTTTGGATATTAGGATTTAGAGACAAAAAATGTGAGAAAATTGTAAATGATGTCTTTGACCTAGTTTAAGGAGAGAAATGGTCAATTGTGACCTAATGAGGTGTGTTGGAGTATGGTCATGCTGCTGGCAGCATGACCAAGTTACTTTTGAGGGATCAAAAATGAAATTTTACAAGTCCAATTGGTATGAGACCAATTGGGAATGAAAATAGACACTAAATGACACAATTTTCATTTAGGAAGCATGCTCAAAAAGTGACCAAAACCTAGTAAACAAATTGACCAAACTTGGAAAATCTCATTCTGTCCCTGTACAAACTAACCAAATGAACAGTGTTTATTCATTTGGTCATAACTTGAGCTAGGTAGGTCAAAATGACCAAAAATTTTACCAGTGGATAGTTTAGACATAGACCTAAAACTTTCATGAAGAACACAAACCCAAATTATGCCATTAACCAAGTCATTTGGCCAACCAAAGTTGGTGACCTAAAACTGCCAGAACCAAAATTTGCCCAGAAATCTGGGTTAAGTCTAATCCGGCAGCCATGGTTCAAATGGATATAACTTGAGCTACAAAAATCCAATTGGAGTGATTCAAAAAGGAGAATAAACATAAGACAATAGGGAACATTTTCTATGAAGAAAGTTTTGCCAAATTCCAACAGCAAGATGACCAATGGAATAGTGCAACATTAGATACCAAAACTGAAAATTTATCAAATTTGCCTAAAAGACTTAGAATTTGAATAAACAACCAAAACCAATAAATTTAGTGACCAAAATGTGGTATATGGGTGAAGTTGAAGTTCCCATACCTATTAAGCCTTAGAAAGTCAACAAATTGACTTGAATACTATAATGAATAGTAACTTTAAAATGAAAATTTCCAAGAATGTTAGTTTAAGCATATTTGGGCTAGAATTAAGTATTTATGAATTAATTATTGGATTTACTATGAAATAAGATACTGAAACACTATAAATGTTGTATTTCAGCTGAAAAAGACCCGAAAGGTATAAGGGACTGAGTCAAGGTCTAGAGGCGACTCACGTCAGGTTTGTACACAAAAATTTTAAATTATAGTTTTCATAATGGAAATTGATTTGTTATACATTGTGAATGTGTTTGTTCATTATGAATTTCGAGAATGTTGTGTTGCCTATTCTACAATGGAAATTTGGAAGAAAAATTAATTATTGATTTGCATGAAATATTTGAACAATATGGTTTTGAATTTAGTTATGGCTTTGAAAATCTTATTTGAAAAATAGTGTGTTGCCTACTTTGTAAATGAAAAGTTTAGAGTGAAATATGATTTGTGAATTGTATAAAATATTTGAATAACTTGATTTAAATTGTTTTTAATTCACACTTGGCATGGCAATACTGATATGTTCCTCCTCCACTTGTGGGGTGAGTTTGATATTTGATCACTTTCCTCCCTCTCTGGCTTTCCAGTCTGAGGGTTGAGTTTGGATGAGTACTCATTAGCTAGCTAGCCACCTCCCTCATTGATTTCGATTAGTGGGGTGAGTATGCCTTGTCGTAATGTACACATGACATGTTCGAAAATTTTGTATCACGGCCTAAGTTGTGTTATTGTTTGGCAACACTATGTGTATTAAATTGTTTGATCAAGTTGTGCTGTATTAAGTTTTAAAAATTATAATTTGTTATAAATGTGATTTGAAAAAAAATTATGAAATGCGATTATGAGATTTTTGAATGACGATTTGTTCATAAATGTTTTATATAATGCATTTTATGCTTTATTGTGTACCACTGAGTATTTATATACTCAGCGATAGCTTTAACTTGCTGTCGCAGATAGAGAAAAGGACTTAGCAAAGCAGAGCTACTCTGATTAGAGAAGAGCACAATTGAAGAATTTCTGTACGGGTATTTGTCTATACCCTGGTAGTTTAGTTTGATGTAAATATGATAGTATGCATATGTATCCCTGTAATTTGAGCAGTTGTACAGATAAAATTGTAATAATATTATTTTTGAGATTTTGCATCTGTAAATTAACTTATGATTGTAAATTAATAATTTAAAATGCAATGTGCATGAGTTATGAAATATTTTGAGACATTAATTCTTGATTTGAAATTTGGATTTTGAATTGAAGTGTTGCTATTGCTGTTGATTTGAAGTTTGGTGGTTGCAAATGGAGTTGTGATTGAGAAATATATTGGGAGTGTTTCTATTTTCAGGTTTTGAAGAACTATTTTCTCAAAATACAGACGACACTCTGCCGAAATTTTTGTAAAAATTGCGGAGATTTTAAATAGCTAAGAATTTAATTTATGTTTGGACTTTAAATAAAGGTTTTTAAAATTTGACAAAAATTTTACCCACCAATTCCAAAATGAACGAAAATTGTTTTAAAATCCCTTGTAGTATATTTAATGGGTTATCGGTAGGTGAAGTACGGTAATTCATTAGGTGTACTACAGGAACATGTTACATCTTACGAGGAGTAGGGTGTGACAATAAAGTTCTGATGGTCAAGTTAGGAAAAGAGGTACAGGAGGAAACTTCCATGGTGAAATGCATGTGTTCTGGAGCATGAATAGTGGGTTAACACTATAGTTATGTATGACATGAAGGATGTGCTGGTAGGAGCTAATTGTAGCAATCAAGCTAGGACTAAGAAATAAAAAGAAGGTTAAGGTTGACAATGATGGGACGGATATCTTTGAAATAAAAGGCATAAAGGTGAGAAAAGAACGGTTAAGGACAAGCAAAATGGATGGTTAACAGTACCGAAAACACGAAAAGAGGGGGCAAGTAAGACCAAAATGACAAACGAGAAGCTCAAAGAGAGTTGGTTATAAGAATGAGAACAATGAGAAAGGAATATGCAAGGTACACACTAAGAACTATTTAGGGCAAATTATGGTGAGATGACAGGTTAAAAGAGCAATAGAGCCTCAATTTAAGTTTGAATGTATCCAAAGATACGTTAGACAATAAGATGCTTCGGAAAGAAGTCAAGAAACTCCCATTCCAGAGAAGGAGTGCGAAATGATAAAGTCATGTTAAATGGATATTGAGGAATACAAAACCCTTTTTCATGTCACAAAGGAGACCTAGTTCACTTTCCAATGTCGATGGATGCTATAGGAGATAGTTGGCACTTGAATAGAGCTTTACACAGCTGAATACCTAAGATAGATAAGGGTTGGTACAAAGACCTCTTCAGTGGCATAAGGTAGGCTAAAAGTTTGAGGTATTGTGGAATAAAGAATGTATAGGTGCTTAAGCCTAAAGAAAGTCCTGTCAGGGCTTCAGTGGTCCATAGGACAAGTAATAGCCTCAAATAGGGCACCCAATGACAGTTATTTCAGGAAAGCATCTCAAGGGACACTGCAAGGCAAGGAATGTTGGTCATGTCTTTAGGGAGTGGAGATTGATGAGATAGAAGTATAAGGATAGGAGTAATAAGAACACACATCAGTACATAGTGAAAGAGAAGTAGGCATCAAAGTCGGTATCAAAGTGTGGTTTGTGGGACAACTGTACACACCTATTCTAATCATATACCTTTTGATATCCCCTATTTATTTAAAATTCAAAGATGAATTTTCTTAAGGTGGAAAGAATGCAACAACCTGAATTTAATATATATATATATATATATATATATATATATATATATATATATATATATATATAATTATATTATTGTTCTAATATTATTTTATTAATATTATTATAATTTAAAGA
This sequence comes from Hevea brasiliensis, assembly GCF_030052815.1. Taxonomy (NCBI): domain Eukaryota; kingdom Viridiplantae; phylum Streptophyta; class Magnoliopsida; order Malpighiales; family Euphorbiaceae; genus Hevea; species Hevea brasiliensis. The sequence goes on from NC_079505.1 coordinate 61,739,819, forward strand.
CCTCATTTAAAAATATCATTATTATATTAAATTTAAACTTAGTTTTATATTAAACAAAAATCATTTTATTATTATATGCTACATTTTGATCAATTATTGATTTAATGATTATTATTTTTATATGAATTGGAAGGTAAATTAAGAATTTATTAAAATTTTATTATGTTAATATTTTAAGTATGTATTTATTTTACAAGAATAATAATAATTATTATTATTATTGTTGTTGTTGTTGTTGTTGTTTTTATTGTTGTTGTTGTTACTACTGTTGCAGCTATTGTTTTATTTAAATTTAATATAAATATATTATAGTGGTTTTGGGACCTAATTAAAAATAGTTTTTGGATCCAACTGAAAAAGCCCAAAAACTTTAACGGTTTAAGTGTATTTAAAAAAATAATGGGCCAATCAAAATTGGGAGAACATACCCCCTGCCTCTTTTTCTCTCTCTAAACTTCCCTCTACCTCACTGTCCCTTTCTTCTTTTGGCGATCTACCACCGAAGGCCAAAAATCATCCTTCAGTAGGTGCAGTAAGCTCCAGCAATGCAAAAGACATGGTAAGTACTCAGATCGGATAGCGAGTAGGTGGTTTTTGGCTATTGTGCCATGAGGGAAGAAAAAGTCATGCTTAAACTTCTTCTCCAGCTGTTTTTGACACCATCTAGTGACCAAACTTGACAGGACCAATGATAAAGGACTCTTGGTAGCATTGGTTTTCTTTTGGGATTGACAATACTTATGTTGGAGGCGATTTTTAGCGAAGGGAGGACAAAGAAGGCATTGTCTTTTTAGCCAATCCAACCATCAGATCAATGATCTAAGGCCACCATTGAACTCAGCATGCTAAAACCTTTGAGTTGGGACCTACGCCGCTCTAATCAGATGCCATTTGGAAAATATGATCATTGGACAACCTAGATCTATTGATGAGATTTTAGAATGTTTTCGATTATCATAAAATAAATATAATTAACTAATAATTATTAATTATTTATGAGCTTTCTTTAGGTGTGATCAGATCAGTGATAGCTCACTAACACCGAGGATTGAGTTTTTTTACCCTGTCCAAGCTCTTGATGGCCTATCCCAGAAAGCGATCATGTTTACAATCCTTTCTAGCATTTTCAAAAGTTTTGGACATGTTTTAAGTAGCAGAATTTGCAAAGGTAATTCTGAACATATATTGTGTAGTTTTTACCTTGGTTAAGCTAATTGATTAATTTGTAAAATATTCTTAACTGAGTGAAATTAAGTAAAATGAATTTAGTTAATATAAGAACGATATTGAGGATTTCTAGGAATATTTTTATAATTTTTGGAGCTCAGTTGTGTGCCTGAGGCCTTATGTGTTGTGATTGTTAAGTTTTCTTATAGGGGGTTAGGTCTAGTTATAGAAGAGTCTGCCAAAATTTCGTAAAACTCTAGGATTAAATTATTGCTTATGTAGATTAATTTAATTATTTTGTTAGTCAATTCATAAAGTTCAGTGTGTTTGTATAGATGATCGGGGCTGGCAATCTTTTCTTTTTAGTTAGACCAACTATAGTCGGCTCGTTAGTTCTGTGAGTTAGATATTAATTATTTTTATAATTTCGATATTTTTTATATTTTCTCACATGTTCATGCATTCGTTTACATGTATACTTAGTTAGTTATTATATATATGTTGCATTGAAATTTTCTGTGTTGTGCCGCCTTGTGGATAAGTTGGAGCTTTTATATATGTACTATGGATATGGAATCTTGGGGTAAGTAAGGCTTGAGTAATTCACTGATTCCCATAGATATGGATATGGATAGGTGGATAGGTATGACAACTATATGGATCACTAACTCTCGCCACTGCGGGATAGGTATGGTGGCTATATGGATCGCTAACACTCATATAAAAAGATTAAGAGAACATGTTGGATTTCAAAGAGCTAGGGTATGGGGTCGGCTTCCAATATGTATTAGGTGTGCATATGTAGCTTTAGTTTATATTCTTGTGCAAAGTTTAGGTGATTTAGTTGTTTGGTGCATTTTCATTTGTAGGGTTGTATTAGAAACAGATAGTTATAAAAATTATAATTATAATCAATATCTAAACTTTCTGTGTCGAGCGCTAATTACTGTTTAATATTTTTCTTAGCTTACAGGATAGGCATTTTTCTTTAGAAGCCTAACCTGCATTTTTCTCTGTAGGCTATGCTGTTTTTTAGTAGTTTTTATTGTGTGTAATTATTTATTTATATGTTCTATTTTTATAACTCCACTTTGATACTAGTGTATAAATATATTGTTTTAATTAATGATAATTAGTGATATTAAATGGATTATACTTGTTGGACTTCAGGGTTAAGCTAGAATTTTGGGTTGAGTCAGGCCCTGAGATTGGATTTGATTATGGGTTGGGAACAACTAAGTTTACTATGGGTTTCGAGAGTTTTATGTTGACCCAAATTCTAGTGTCAATCCGGCCCATAAAATTGGGTCATGACATTTATACAATTTTTGATGATATAATAATTACTTATAATTATTGCTCATGATTGTAAAAAAATAAAAAGTATTAAATACATTATAATCCTATGTGACGTAAATAAATTATATTTTTAAAATAAATTGTCACTTGACATAAATTTGTAATTTTATGTGGTAGTATAATGGGAAAACATGCCTATTTTTATATACTGCCAATTTATTTATAATTTTTATAATATAATTTTAAAAATTTAAATATTTTATAATATATTATGTAAGAATTTTATAATGGATTAAAAATTTATAAAAACTTAGAAAGGAAACTTAATGAAATTTAAAATTGAAATAAATATTGATGAAATATTTAATAATTTGATTATAAAATTAATTTTTTAAATAATGAAATAAGTTAAGCTTTGATATGATAATTTCTCTTGAAACTTTTTTCATTTTTGGTAAGAATTTCTCATGAGGTTTTAAGTGATAGGCCTTTTAAATTTTTGAGATGAAATTTATATATGGTAGGAGTGATAGAATGTGCTAAATAGAATTTAGAGTTTGAAAGTATTGTTGATTGCTTAAAATAAATTATTAAACATCAAGTAAAATTATGGAAATGATTATTAAAAAATGAAAATTGATATAAGAATAGTATAATAATTATTTGCAAGGCAATAATAATTGTACAGAAGAAATTATCATTTAATATCAAATAATTATTGATTAGCAAATTATTCTTTTTTTTAATAAAAAGTGTCACGTGGAAACACCTAAAAAAAAATGCTTGCTTTATATGTGTGTGTATGTGCTTGTAATAACATGCTTCTCTTAAATTAATTTTAACATTTAAACAAAATTTCATTTAATCTAAAAATTAGACTTGGTTATTAAAAATAAAAATATAATTGCACACAAAGGTCGAGTGTTTTTGTACATAGGAAAAATAAAGGAATATTACTTAAATTGCAATTTTTGTGTTATGCTAAAGCAGACGATTTTGGGGTGGTGGCTAGATCATCCACTTGTAGGATTTCTTTTTTTGCTGCTATGAAGCAAATTGTAGGTACATTTAAGATAGAAATGGTTGAGGCTTAAGCTTTATTGCATGGTTTAACGTTAGCTGGAACTATGGGGCGAGGACATTTAATAGTGAAGTTAATTATAAAGTTTTGTGGTTAGCTTTAACTGGTCAATCCAATGGCTTATCCCCTTCCTTTCAGGTAGTGGCGGATATTGTAACACCCCTATTGACATAGTCTGGTATATTTCACTGTTCTGGCGACTGGTATCAATCCGGATAATTAAGGGGATTAGAACCACATCTAAGACACCTAGATAAGCTCTGAATGCAAATAATTAGTAATTGTCAAATAATTAAGCAAATAATTAGTAATTGTCAAATAATTAAGTATAAAGAAGAAAAACAAAGCATAAAAATTTAAATGAGCCGGGAGTCACAATGATGGATGACCTTCTCGAAAAATGACTGCAAGATCAGTCTTAACTCAAATTTTGAATCGGAAAATGAGACGCTGTGATCCTTAGGACTATTGTGAACACAATGAAAAAGAGAAAATCACGAAAAAGAGTTGTTAAGCAGCTCAAATAATTAGGTCAGGGATCCGAAAGAAATATCGAATAACTTGCAAACCGGATTGAACTAGCGAGGGGCAATTTGGTCAATTCACCCCTAGAGCTGACTCCTGACCTAACTATCCAATAAAATAGGAGAAAATAAAATTTTTGAATTAAGAATTAAATTAAATAACTAATAGAAAAATAAATACAAAAGAAAAAAAAAAGGAGAAAAAGTGTTATTACATCACTTGGATGACATCATAGGTGATGTCAAAATCCAATTTAATTTTTCCACAATCTTTGACCAAGTTAATTAAAGTTAATTACATATAAAATAACAAAAAAGAAAAGAAAAAAATAACTCTTCTTCTTCTTCCCTAGTTGGCCGCCCTTTCTCTGTCTCTCTCCACCATTGAATAACCACCATGAAAGCTTGAATCCAAGCTTGACTCCAACCACTAAAACCTACTTTGACCCCAAATTAATCCACTAGAACTTGATAAACTCACTTGAAAAGGTGATTGGGCAAGAAAGAAAGAAGAAACAAGGAGGGAAATTGGAGAGTTGAACATCAAAGAAAGGTTAGTGAGTTAAATTGAAAATTCTAGTTTATTATTTGTGTTCTTGGTGTAAGTAACTTAGAAATTAACTTAAAATCAAAAGAAAACAATTGTTGGGGGATCAAAGAGGATTTTAGGCCAGCTTAGGTTAGGGTTTGAAATGAATGATTTTGATGTGTTTGATTGGTTGCTTAGATTGAACGAAGTATATAGACATTAGATGTACACTTTGACAAGCATTGAATTACACAAATGTGTAACTAGGTTTTTTAGCATTTTAAAAAATTCGAGAAAAAGTTGAGAATTGGTCAATTGATACAATTGACCTTACTTGACCTTACTTGAGTTGAGAAATGGTTAATTGTGACTATTTGTGGTGTGTGTGAATTGTTAGAACCAAGTTTCAACTCAGATTGGTTAGGGTCAGTATGTAGACAGCTTGACCTAGGTCCCTTTTAGGGATCAAAATAGAAAATTTACCAATCCAATTGGTGTGAAGCCAATTGGGAATGAAACTAGACACAAAATGGACCATTTTTCATTTGGGAATCATGCCCAGAAAATGACCATAACTTAGTGAACAATTAAGCCAAATCCGGATTAGGGCACACTGCCCTGTACAAAAATAGCCAAATGAACAGTGGTTACTTAAATGACCATAACTTGGTCTAGGAAGCTGAATCTTATACGGATGGAAAGCTAAGACATACCCCTACAACTTTTATGAAGAAAACAAACCCAAATTTTGACCATAACCTATGTGAAAAGTCACCTACAATCAGCACACCAAAAACTGCCAGTATCCAGAAAATGCCCAGAATTCTGGATAAAACCAAATCTGGCCAGCCCCATTCAAATAGTCATATCTTGGGCTACAAAACTCCAAATAGAGTGATTCAAAGAGGGAAATAAAGTTAAGATAACAAGGAGCAACTTTTATGGAGAAAATGTAGCCAAATTTCAATAGTAACTTGACCAACAAAACAGTGCAAAACAGGACACCAAATCTGAAATATGGAAATTTCACCTAAGAGACTTAAAACTTGAGGAAACAACTAAAAACAACAAATTAGGTAACCAAAATGTGGTATGTAGGTGAAATTAAAATTCCCATACCTATTAAGCATGAGAAAGTTAACAAATTGACTTGAATAGTGTTGTGAATAGTAACTCTGAAATACAAATTTTAAAGAACGTCAAGTTAAGCATATTAAAGCTAGATATAAATAGATTTGAATTTTTTTTGGACTTATGATAAATTATGATACTGAAACACTGTAAAATTGCATGTTTCAGTTGAAAAGAATACCGAGAAAGAACCCGAGGCATCGAGTCAAGGCCAAGAGGCGACTCGCATAAGGTTTGCGCACAACATAAATATTCTTTAAAATTTCTTTGCAAAGTACATGAAATGAATTGTGATTTATTTATATTGCAAAATGGTGATTGAAATTTATACTATGCTTTTGATCTAAATTGTTGTAAAGTCTAATTGTATGTGTTTGATTTGGCAATAAATGTTTAGTAAATTGTGAAGATAGTTTTGAAACCACAGTGTCATGACCATATATTTGAATGTCTCACTAGCATGACTAGTGGGAGGAATTAGTTTTGAATTTTGATTCCATCAATGGTTAAAGTGTTGAGGCGTGTGCCAGTAGAGGAAGAAATTAAATGGGTACCCATAGTTTGAGCTAGCTAGCCTTATGATTCCTCATAAGCCTCAGGCTATTGAGATGAACATTATTCTGATGGCATGATATAACTGTGTGTTTTTATGAAATTATTTTAAGACTTCCGAAATTAGACTGTTTTGACTAAAATTATAAATGTCTTTTATATCCACTTTTCATTTTTCAGTACTATATTTGAATAAATGTGAATTGAATTATGCATAAAATGTTATTTTAGTATATTGTGCACCACTGAGTCATAGTACTCAGCAATGGCTGTTTATTGCAGTCGTATATAAAGAGACTAGTGCAGCAGCAGAGTGAGCTGTTGAAGATCTCAGAGCTACAACCTTGAGATTTTGTCGGGTATAATTTTATACCCTGATTGTAATGTTTATTTTGGTGTATGTAAATGTATGTATATGTATAAACTTGTCTTGAGCAGTTGTATAGATTTTGTAATAATATTATTTTGGATTTTCTAATGTAAATTTTGGATTGATGAATGTAATTGATTTTTCCTTAATGGAATATGAATGAAGTTATTTAGTATTATTTTTGAAGATATTGAATTGAGAATTATTTTGAATTATGGAGTTGGGAGAAATGATGTTGATTTGTGTTGTGGTAGTGATTGATTTTGATAAAATGAATTATTGGAAGTGTTTTTACAGGTGTTTTAAGAACTGTTTTTTCCAAATATAGATGGTATTCTGCTGAAATTTTTTCCAAAATTTGTGTAAAAATAAAAATGGACAAAAATTGTAACTAGTTTTTAAACTTCAAATAAATGTTTTTAATACCTACTATAAAAGCTCACCACTTTCAAAAAGTAAGAAAATTATTTTAAAATCCCTTGTAGTGTATTTAATGGGTTATCAGTAGACAGAGTCGGTAATTCAATAGGTATGCTATGGCATCATGTTATGCCTTACAGAGGGGTAAGGTGTGACATGTTTTAGTGGTATCATAGCGAATTTTTTGAAGTATATTTTAACTTGTGAATTTGCGTCTTTTCTTTGATAAGTACAACTGCTCAATGTCCTTATTTGTTACATACAGTGCATTAAATCATAAATATGAACTAACGAAGGAAAATCTCATTGTGTTATTTGTTCAAGAGATATCCTAACTCCAAACTGAAATGGAAGAAGGGGATCGTTCTGTTGAGCAGTCGGTAGAGGCTGAGGCCAAAGGGGAAGCCCCAGCTCTCCAAAATGTTAGTGGGTCAGTGGCACCAGCCCTACAAATGCCATAGTTTCCAGCACAGTTCGCCCAGCAAATGGCTGCAATGTTTCAATAAATGGTTGGAGGTATGCCTGCTCAAGCTTCACCCTAGACTCCTGGGGTGCAACCTCAAGCTCCAACCAGACGGTATGATAAATTATTGAAATATGGAGCGACAGAATTCAAGGGTACAGTAGACCCTCTAGAGGTAGAGTAATGGCTGGAAAGAATGGACAGAGTATTCCAGAAATTGCACTGTCCGGATGAATTGAAATTTGAGTATTCAGTGTCGCTACTTCAAGGGGATGCATATGATTGGTGGAAGACCATCCCTCATAGCTTGGCAGAACCACTAGTACTGACCTGGGATGACTTCATTAGAGAGTTCAGACAGAAATATGTCCTAGATGCATATGTGGATCAGAAATTGCAAGAATTTTTGAGTCTGAAACAAGGCAATAGATCAGTGGCAGAGTATGAGAGGGAGTTCTCCGCCTTAAGCCACTATGCTGGGAGTCTCCTGTTTACCAGCAGAGAAAGGTGCAAGAGGTTTGAAATTGACCTGAAGCCTAGTCTAAGAGTACAAGCGGTCGGCTTTAAATATAGCAACTTCTCTGAACTAATGTCTCAAGCACTGGAAGTAGAAAGAATTGAATTAGAAGCGACACCAGTGAAAGAGAAATCTAAGAAGATTGAGAAATCAGAGAAAGATAAAGGTGAAAAATTAGTTGAGCAAAGTTCTAGTGGCAATACTGGAAAAAGAAAGAAATTTAGAGGATCAGGCTAAGGTGGAAGGTTCGAAAGGGGCAGATTCTCTGGACAGAGACCCCTTAGGTTTGGTAAGCAGTCGACCAGGGGTTCATATCCTCCCCACCCCTGTGAGACATGTGGAAAGACTCATGGGGGAGAATGCTATTGGGCTACAGGAGCTTGCTTTAACTGTGGAGGCACGGACCATCTCGCTAAGGACTGCACCAGTGCCCGTAGATTTGGGCTAGCTCCTACTACTGCTGAAGGGCCCATTCAGAGTTCTGCTACCAGAGGTTCACAACTGGTTAGCAGAGGAAGGGGCAGAGGTAGAGGCAATGCTTCTGGTAGTTAGGGTACTATTAATCAATCAGCACAAGGGAGTGCTCCGGCCAGAGTTTACACTATGAGACAGCGGGAAGAGGCTGAGACTTTCGATATTGTAGCCGGTACTTTCTCTATCTCTAATCAAGATGTCTTTGTGTTGTTTGATTCAGGTTCAACCCATTCGTATGTTAGTGCTAACATAGTTAGTTCTCTTACTGTTTCATGTGTCAAAATGGATTTTGAAGTACTAGTAACTAGTTCGTTAGGACAGGAGGTCTGGGTTAACAGAATCTATAGAGATTGTCCTTTGGTGATCCAAGGCCATGTCTTTCTGTCAGATTTGATTGAAATGCCCTTCAGAGATTATGATATCATATTGGGCATGGATTGGTTAGCCAGGCATCACGCTATGATTGACTGTAGATTGAAGACAGTCACTTTTGGTGTCCCTCTGTACGGTGATGTGGTAATATATGGGGAGAGGCAGTTACTGCCATCAGACATCATTTCAGCTGCACTAGCCAGAAGGATGATCAGAAAGGGGTGTGAAGCATACTTGGCACATGTGATAGACACCCAAATGGGGAGTCCAGTATTGAGAGACATCCCTACTGTATGTAACTTTCCGGATGTGTTCCTTGATGAGTTGCCAGGACTACCTCCAAAAAGAGAGGTGCAGTTTGAGATTGATGTTATGCCTGGTGTGGACCCAATCTCTATAACACCATATAGGCACCAGCATAATTGAAAGAATTAAAAGTGCAGTTGCAAGAGCTGCTTAATAAGGGCTTTATTCGCCCTAGTGTGTCACCTTGGGGACCGCCAGTGTTGTTTGTTAAGAAGAAAGATGGCACTCTCCACTTATATTAACCACCAGCAGTTGAATAAGGTGACAATAAAGAATAGATATCCATTACCCTGCATTGATGACTTGTTTGATCAGTTGAGGGGTGCAGCTGTATTTTCCAAGATTGACCTGAGATCGGGTTATTATTAGCTGAAAGTACAAGAGTAGAGTATTCCTAAAACTGCCTTTAGAACCCTCTATGGCCATTATGAGTTCTTAGTCATGCCATTTGGGTTAACTAACGCTCTGACTGCTTTTATGGATCTGATGAACATTATCTTCAGGCCATACCTTGACTACTTTGTTATGGTATTCATAGATGATATATTGGTTTACTCGAGGAGTGCAGAGGAGCATGATAGACATCTACGAATTGTACTGCAGACTTTGAGGGAGAAACAGCTATACGCCAAATTATCGAAGTGTGAATTTTGGCTAAAAGAAATATTCTTCTTAGGGCACATAGTATCAGTAGAGGGCATCAAGGTAGATCCAAGTAAGATAGAAGCTGTCCTTAATTGGAAGCCACCCAGAAATATCATTGAAATTCACAGTTTTCTAGGTTTAGCTGGATAGTACCGCCGTTTTGTGAAAGGGTTCTCCATGTTGGCATCTCCATTGACTAAGCTACTTCGAAAAGATGTGAAATTTCAATGGACGGATAAATGCCAGTAGAGTTTTGATGAGTTGAAGAGATGTTTGACTGAGGCTCCAGTCCTTACTTTACCTACCCCGGGTAAAGAATACACAGTTTACCACGAAGCTTCTCACAATGGGTTAGCCTGTGCACTGATGCAAGAGTGAAATGTCATTGCCTATGCATCACGCTAGCTGAAACCGCATGAGAGGAATTATCTGACACATGACTTAGAGTTAACAGCTATTGTGTTCGCTCTTAAAATCTAGGGACACTATTTGTATGGGGAGAAGTGCTACATCTACACAGATCATAAGAGTTTGAAGCATCTGGGCACTCAGAAATGAATTTGAGATAGAGGAGACTGTTAGAGTTGATAAAAGACTATGATTGTCTGATAGACTATCAGCCAGGGAAAGCTAATGTTGTGGCTGACACCTTAAGTCGTAAGACTATGGCAAGTCTACAGGTTTCTCCTTTATCTATGGTACATGAGTTGAGAGTATTGCATGCCAGCTTAGATATTAATGATGAGGGGTAAACAGCAGTTACATGGCGTGTAACACCCCTATTTACATAGCCTGGTATATTTTACTATTCCAGCGACCCGTTCAGTCTTGACAATTAAGGGGATTAGAACCACATCTAAGACACCTAGTTAAGCCTTGAATACAAATAATCAGTAATTGCCAAATAGTTAAGCATAAATAAGAAAAACAGAACACAAAAAGTTAAATGAGCCGGGAGTCACAACGATGGATAACCTTCTTCAGAATGACTGCGAGGTCAATCTAAACTCAAATTTTGAACCGTAAAATGTGACGCTGCAGTCCTTAGGACTATTGCGAACACAGTGGAAAAGAGAAAATCACGAAAAAGAATTGTTAAGTAGGTTAAATAATTAGGTCAGGGATCCGAAAGAAATGTCAAATAACTAGTAAACCGGATTGAACCAGCGAGGGGCAATTTGGTTAATTCAACCCTAGAGCTAACACTTGACCTAACTGTTCAATAAAATTGGAGAAAATAAAATTTTGGGATCAAGAATTAAATTAAAGAAGTAAATGGAAAAGAAATGAAAATGAAATGAAAAATCCAAAAATCAAAAAGTTATGACATCATGCATGACAAAAGCATGAGACAATAAATCTAATATTTAAAAATTGAAATTTGTGGGATAATTATGTATTAAAAGAGCATAAAATAACAAAAAGAAAAAAAAAATTACACTTCTTCTTCCATTTTCGTCACCCCTTTCTCTCTCATCTCTCTCATTCCTTTTCACCATTAACACCCATCTCAAGCTTTCAAAAGCTTGATTTTATTCTATAAATTCCCTAACTCCTTTAATTAAATCTTGTTCTTGGATCTTGACAAGCATCTTGTGAACAAAAAAGATGAGGAAAGTGGAGTATTGAAGAATTAGGGAATTTACAAATTGAGGTAAGTGTAACTTCAAGCTTAGATTTTTATCAAATGCATGAATTTAAGTTTAAATGTGATGAAATTTCATTAGAAATAAATAATGGGAGTGAGAATTCTATAGCCATGGCGTTAGGAAATGTTGAAGTGTTTTAGTTCAATTAATTATGTATGTAAGCTTGATTAAGCTTGTAAAGATGATTAGAACATTTTAATTGTATGAATTATGAAGAATTTAGAAAATTAGGGTTCTTGATTTAGGGTTTAGGAGAAAAAAATTGAAGAAAATTTTGAGAATTAGCCAAATGATGTTATTGACCTTATTTGAGTTGAGAAATGGTCAATCATGACTATTTGTAGTGTGTATGAATTGTTGGAACCAAGTTCCAATTTGGATTGGAGAGGGTCAATCTGCAGGCAGCATGACCTAGGTTCCTTTCAGGGACCAAAAATTTATGAACCCAATTGGTGTGAGGCCAATTGAAAATGAAACTAGACACAAAATGACACATTTTTCATTCAGGAATCATGCCCATAAAGTGACCATAACTTAGTGAACAATTAGGCCAAATCCGAAATTGGCAAACTGACCTGTACAAAAATGACCAAATGAATAGTAGTTACGTAAATGATCATAACTTGGTCTAGGAAGGTCCAAATACCTTGAATATTTGCCAGTAGAAAGCTGAGACATAGCCCTACAACTTTCATGAGAAATTAAATCCAAAATTTGACCATAACCTATTTGAAAATCCACCTACAATCAACCACAAAAATTGCCAAAATCCAGAATTTGCCCAGAATTCTGGGTAACCCCAAATCCGGCCAGCCATGTTCAAATGGCTCTAACTTAGGCTACAAAACTCCAAATGGAGTGATTCAAAAAGGGAAATAAATTTAAGATAATAAGGAACAACTTTTGTGAAGAAAACTTATCCAAATTATCACAGCAACATGACCAATGGAACAGTGCAAAACTGAACACTAAAACTGAAAATTTGAAATTTGTGCCTAAGGGACTTGAAGTTTGAGAAAACAACCAAAACCAACAAATTAGGTAACCAAAATGTGGTATGTGGATGAAATTAGAATTCCCATACCTATTAAGCATTAGAAAGTCAACAAATTGACTTGAATATTATTGTGAATAGTAACTCCGAAATATAAATTTTAAAGAACGTCAAATTAAGCATATCAAAGTTAGATTTGAAATTATTTTTGGACTTATGATAATTTATGATATTGAAACACTGTAAAATTGTGTGTTTTAGTGGAAAAGAATACCGGAAAAGAAACCAAAGCATCGAGTCAAGGCCAAGAGGTGACTCGTATAAGGTTTGTGCACAACATTAATATTCTTTAAAATTCATTTGCAAAGTTCATGAAATGAATTACTTATATTGCAAAATGTGTATTATACTTTTGACTAAAATTGTTGAAAGTTTACTTGTATGCTTTGAAATGGCAATAAATGTTTAGTAAATTGTTAAGATAGTTTTGAAACTACAGAGTCATGACTATATATTTGAATACCTCACTAGTATGACTAGTGGGAAGAAATAGTTTCAAATTTTGATTACCTCTCTGGCTGAAGTGTTGAGGTGTGTGCCAGTAGAGGAAGAAATTGAATGGGTACCCATAGTTTGAGCTAGCTAGCTTTGCAATTTCTCATAAACCTCCGGCTATTGAGATGAATATGTTTTGAATGGCATGATATAACTGTGTGTTTTTATGAAATTCATTTTGAGACTTCTTAAATGAGATTGTTTAGACAAAAAATTTATAAATCATGTTTTGTATATATTTTTCATATTCAGTTAAATATTTGAATAAGTATAATTTGAATTATGCATAAATGTTATTTTAGTATGTTGTGCACCACTGAGTCATAGTACTTAGCGATGGCTGTTATTGCTGTCGCAGATATAGAGACTAGAGGAGCAGCAGAGTGAGCTGCTGAGGATCTTGGAGCCACCTTTCCTAAAGTTTTGTCGGGTATAAATTTATACCCTGAATGTAATATTTATATTTGTGTATGTAACTGTATGTATATGTAAAAACTGGTCATGAGCAGTTGTATAAAGTTTGTAATAATTTTATTTTGGATTTGTTAATGTACAAATTTTGGATTTGTTAATGTACAATGGTTGATAAATGTAATTTATTTTTACTTTAATGAAAAATGAATGGAAATATTGAGTACTATTTTGATGACAATTGAGTTGTGAATTATTGATTTGAATTTTGGGGTTTGAGAAATGATGTTGAAGTTTGTTGTGGTAGTTGTTGAATTGATGAAATAAATTATTGAAAGTATTTTTATAAGTTTTTGAAGAATGTTTTCTTGAAATACAGACGACACTCTACCGAAATTATTCCAAAATTTGTGTAAAAATAAAAATGGACAAAAATTTTAGCTAGCTTTTAAACTTATATTAAATATAAGAAAATGCTCACCACTTCCAAAAAGTAAGAAAAAGGTTTTTAAAATCCCTTGTAGGGTACTTAATGAGTTATCGGTAGGTGAAGTTCGGTAGTTCATTACGTATTCTAAGGGTTCATTTATGCCTTACAGAGGGATAAGGTGTGACATATTTTAGTGGTATCAGAGCAAATTTTTAAAGTATGTTTTAACTTATGAATTTGTGTCTTTTCTTTGATAAGTACAACTACTCAATGTCCTTATTTGTTACATAAAGTGCATTACATCATAAATATGAACTAACGGAGGGAATCTCCTTGTGTTATTTGTTTAGGAGATATCTCAACTTCAATTTGAAATGGAAGAAGGGGATCACTCTGTTGAGCGATGCAGAGAGTGAGGCCCAAGGAAGCCCAGACTCTCCAAAATATCGGTGGAGTGTGGCACCATTCCACAAATACCACAGTTTTCTGCACAATTTGCACAACAGATGGCGCCAATGTTTCAACAAATGGCTGGAAGTATGCCTGCTCAAGCTCCAGTTCAGACACCTGTGGTACAACCATAGCCTCCAGCTAGACAGTATGACAAGCTGTTGAAGTATGGGGCGACAGAATTTAAGGGTACAATAGACCCTTTAGACGCAGAGCAGTGGCTAGAAAGGATGGACCGAGTATTCAAGAAACTGCACTGCCCAGCTGAACTGAAATTTGAGTATTTGGTATTTTGCTATAAAGGGATGCTTATGATTGGTGGAAGAAAATCCCCCACAGCTTGGCAGAATCGCCAGTATTAACTTGGGATGACTTCATCATATAATTCAGACAGAAATATGTCCCAGATGCATATGTAGATCAAAAACTGCAAGAATTTCTGAGTCTGAAGCAAGGTAATAGATCAGTGGCAGAGTATGAGAGGGAGTTCTCCCACTTAAGCTACTATGCTGGGAGTCTCCTGCCCACCAGCAAGGAAAGGAGCAAGAGAATTGAGACCCGTTTCAAGCCCAGTCTGAGGATGCCAGTAGTGAGATTTAGACATAGTAACTTCTCAAAGCTCATCTCTCAGGCACTTGAGTTAGAAAGAATTGAATTAGAAGCAACACCAGTGAAAGATAAAGCTGAGAAGACTAAAAAATCAGAGAAAGAAAAAGGTAAAAAATTAGTTGAACAAAGTCCCAATGGTACATCTAGAAAAGAGAAGAAATTTGGTGGACCTAGTAGAGGTAGAGGTGGAAGGTTTGGAAGGGGCATATTCTCTAGACAGAGACCCCCTAAATCTAGTTAGCAGTCGAGTAGGGGTTCATATCCTTCCCGCTCCTGTGAGACATGTGGTAAGATTCATGGGGAAGAATGCTATTGGGCAATAGGAGATTGCTTTAACTGTGAAGGCGAGGGCCATCTTGCTAAGGACTGCACTAGTGAACCTAGATTTGGCCCAACTCCTACTACTACAGAAGGATCCATTCAGAGTCCTGCTACCAGAGGTTCACAATAGGTTAGCAGAGGAAGAGGCAGAGGTTGAGGCAATGCTTCTGGCAGTCAGGGTACCATTAGTCAATCAGCACAAGGGAGTGCTCCAGTTAGGGTTTACACGATGAGACAGCGGGAAGAGGCTAAGACTTTCGATATTGTAGTCGGTACATTCTCTATCTCTGATTAAGATGTATTTGTACTGTTTGATCCAGGTTCAACCCACTCATATGTTAGTGTTAGCATAGTCAGTTCACTTGCTGTTCCGTGTGTCAAAATGGATTTTGAAGTGCCAGTAACTAGTACATTAGGACAAGAGGTTTGGGTCAACATAATTTATAGAGACTGTCCTTTGGTGATCTAAGGACATGTTTTTCTGTCAGATTTGATTAAAAGGCTCTTCAAAGATTATGATATTATCTTAGGCATGAATTGGTTAGCCAGGCATCACGCCATGATTGACTGTAGAGTGAAGACAGTCACTTTTGGTCTCCCTCTATATGGTGATGTGGTAATACATGGGGAAAGGCAGTTACTACCATCAAACATCATTTCGGCTGCACTAGCCAGAAGGATGATCAGAAAGGGGTGTGAAGCATACTTGGCACATGTGATAGACACCCAAGTGGGGAGTCCAGTACTGAGGGACATCCTACAGTATGTGACTTTTCAGATGTATTTCCTGATGAATTGCCAGGATTACCTCCAGAAAGAAAAGTGCAGTTTGAGATTGATGTTATGCCTGGTGTGGACCCAATCTCCATAACACCATATAGAATGGCACCAGCAGAATTGAAAGAGTTGAAAGTGCAGTTGCACTTGATAAGGGCCTTTTCTGCCCTAGTGTGTCACCTTGGGGAGTGCCAGTGTTGTTTGTTAAGAAGAAGGATGGCACTCTTCGCTTATGTATTGATTACTGGCAGTTGAATAAGGCGACAATAAAGAATAGATACCCATTGCCCTGCATTGATGACTTGTTTGATCAACTGAGGGGTACAGTTGTATTCTCCAAAATTGACTTGAGATCGGGTTATTATCAACTGAAAGTACAGGAGCAGAGTATTCTTAAAACTGCCTTTAAAACCCGCTATGGCCATTATGAGTTCTTGGTCATGGTATTCGGGTTAACTAATGCTCTGACTACTTTTATGGATCTGATGAACACTATCTTCTTACCATACCTCAACCAGTTTGTTGCGGTATTCATAAATGATATATTGGTCTATTCAAGGAGTGTAGAAGAGCATAATAGACATCTGCGGATTGTACTGCAGACTTTGAGGGAGAAACAGCTATACGCCAAATTGTCAAAGTGTGAGTTTTGGCTGAAAGAAATATCCTTCTTGGGGCACGTAGTATCGGTAGAGGGCATCAAGGTAGATCCAAGTAAGATAGAAGCTGTTCTTAATTGGAGACCACCCAGAAATATCATAGAGATTCACAGTTTTCTGGGTTTAGCTAGATACTACCGTCTTTGTGAAGGGATTCTCCATGCTGGCATCTCCATTGACCAAATTACTTTGAAAAGATATGAAATTTTAGTGGACAGATAAATGCTAACAGAGTTTTGATGAGTTGAAGAGATGTTTAACTGAGGCTCTAGTCCTGACTTTACCTACCTCGTGTAAAGAATACACAGTATATAGTGATGCTTCTCATAATGGGTTAGGTTGTGTACAGATGCAAGGTCGGAATGTCATTGCCTATGTATCACGCCAGCTAAAACCGCATGAGAGGAACTATCCGACACATGACTTGGAGCTTGCAGCTATTGTGTTCGCTCTTAAGATCTGGAGACACTATTTATATGGGGAGAAGTGCTACATCTATACAGATCATAAGAGTTTGAAGTATCTGGGTACTCAGAAGGAGTTGAATTTGAGACAGAGGAGATGGTTAGAGTTGATAAAAGACTATGATTGTCTGATAGACTATCAGCCAGGAAAAGCTAATGTTGTGGCTGACGCCTTAAGTCATAAGACTATGGCAAGTCTATGGGTTTCTCCTTTGTCCATCGTACATGAGTTGAGAGTATTACATTCTAGCTTAGAGATTAATGATGAGGGGCAGACAGTAGTTGCATGGTATGTACAGCCAGTATTGATTGATCATATCAGAATGGCTACACAGAATGATCAGAAGTATCAGAAGCTGTTAGAAGAAGTCAAACAAGGCAAGAAACTAGAATTCTCAGTAAGAGATGACGGCCTACTGCTTCACCAGGGCAGAATGTTCATTCCTAATGATGTTGATTTGAAGCAGATCATTTTGAAGGAAGCACATGAGTCTCCTTTTGCTATGCACCCTGGTGGCACAAAAATGTATAGAGGGCTAAAGGAGCATTACTGGTGAATGGGTATGAAAAGAGATGTGGCAGAATTTATTTCCAAATGCCTAACTTGTCAGCAAGTGAAGGCAAAGCATCAAGTACCAGCTGGTTTGTTACATCCACTACCAGTACCAGAATGGAAATGGGAGAGAATAACTATGGATTTTATGATGGGACTTCTGAGGACACAAAAGAGCTATGATGCAGTATGGGTCATAGTTGACATACTGACTAAGTCTACTCATTTTTTGCCTGTCCGAATGGACTACAGTTTAGAAAGATTGGCCAAGTTGTACATAGATGAGGTAGTAAGACTGCATGGAGTGCTAATATCCATCGTGTAACATCCTCCCTATACGTGTTCTGTATGTTCTGTTGCTTCGGTGACATAATATTAGTCCAGAAGTCAGGATGTCTAGAACTAAACTTCGGAGATAGTGAACAGACATATAATGATGAAATAAATAAAAACAAAATACAAGAACAAATAAAGAAAAATGAAAGAGAGAAAATAAAACTAAGTTAAATGAGTCGGCACCGCAGCGATGGGTGACTGCACCGGGAAGGCCGTTGCCAACCCCAGGACCGCGGGGAACCCTCGAAATTAAATTTTGGGACATAATTAAAGGTTTATCGAAATATAATTGACACTAGAATTATCAAAGAAAAATTAAAAATTAGTACAAAGAAAAATGAAAAATTGAGAAACAGATAAAAATCGGTGTTACCGAAAAATCGGGAAGACAACCCGAAGAGGGGCATTTTGGTCATTTGACACCTAAAGTTTCCTTTTGACCTCAATTTCCATTAAAAATAAATGATATTGCACTTAGAAAATGTCATGAAAAATTAAATTGTGATATATTATAAGAATAGTGAAAGAAATGGGGGATAAAATCTAATTTATGAAACTTTAACTAATTAAATATTAAAATGGAACTTAGTGCTCCACTAACTCAAGCCTTGGGGCACTTATCTAAGTTAATTGTGGATAGAAATCATCATCTTCAACCTCAAGCAAACAACCAGTCGAAATGAGTTCTCCATGGAAGCACCATTGCAGCCCCACATGCAAAGCTTCATCGGTGCATGATCAAGCCATCCTTTCCACTTGGATCCTTCATTAAAACTTGCCTACTCACCTTGGGGAAGATATTGGCAACAATAAAAATAAGATTTGGCGAATTTTGAAGGAAGCTTTCAAGTGGTAAGTGTCCAAATCTTCTCCCTAGCTTTAGTAAACCTGTGTTTAGGTTGAGGTGAGTAATTTGGTGAAGAGAAATGAAGAAAATATTGAGGTATGAACTTGTCCATTTTTGGCAGCCATGAAGGTTTCTTGTATTTTAGTTTTTCTTACCTCTAATGGATGGGAATTAAGGTTGATTAACTTAAATAGAAGTTATAGTAGGTTAATGTTCAAGTATGTGCATGTTAGTGCTTGAATAAAGGGTTTGAAAATGGGACTTTGATGCTTTGGTAAACTGCCATGTTTGGCAGCCTATAATATCATGAATTTGTGTGTGAGTTTATGAAATTTATTAATCAAATATAATGGTGTTGAATGGTGGGCAGTTTGTGTAATTGCCATGGAAGTGTATGTGTGATATAAGTGTTGATGTACATTAAATTTGGGTGGATGTAAATGTTGAACTTTAATAGTATATTGTGTTCATTGAGCACTTAAGTGTTCTACCCAAAATGTTTGCTGGAATTGTGTACAATATATATAAAAGTGCCATGATTATATGTTGAAGTATTGGGAGGAGCAGTATTGTCAAAATTAGAAGTGTGATGTTCAAATGCAGGTTGTATATGTTGGCAGCACCTACATTAGGTCATAAGTGCAAAACTGTGAACCCAATTGGTATGAGGCCAATGGGGAGGTGAAACTAGACACCAAATAGGCCAACTTTCATTTAGAAATGTTGCCGAAATTCTGCCTAGAAACTGACCTTAAAAATGACCAAATCTGAAATGGCAACCTTGCAAACTCAGATTTTTTACCATATGAATAGTAGTCATTAGGATGACCATAACTCACTCAAAACTGGTCCAATTGACCTGAAAGTTTTACCATGGATAGCTTAGATATAGAGCTACAATTCTTATGAAGACACCAAAGCCCAGAAATGGCTAGAACCAAGTCAAATAGCTTGCAAAAGTTTGGGTACCAAAACTGCGAAAACTAAAAGTGACCTAAAATTGACCAAATTTTGCACTAAAGGTGCAATCTTTCCAGCTTTAGTAAATTGACCATATCTTGGTCTATACAACTCAGAATGATCTAAAATTTTACCCAAAATATAATAAGACATAGAGCTACAATTTTGCTTCTTTGACCAGAAGCTAAAAACTAAGAGAAATAGGACTTTAAGCTAGACTAATCTAGCACACAAAAATTGAGAATTTGACATTTACGTATAATGATGCTTGAGGTAATTTGGAAATGAATGCCAACTTGTGAAAATGGTAAATTGCATATTGACAGCATATTGAATTGTAAATTGTGATATGTTGATGCTAGAAACAACTTATCCATAGTACCTAAAAAGGTCAACATTTACATTGACTTGTGAATTACATGATAACTAGCAAACTCAAAAGAATGAGGAATTAAACAATTAATTTATAATGTGTCCTAGTTTGCCTAGTTGACTAGTTAGGATAGGTTGGTAGGCCAATAGGATTCTAATAGCTGTTCTGTAAATGGCTTCATGCCATACTGTGTTTTTACGGCTTATTATGCCGCATTGTGACTTTAATAGCCTACAACTATATGTATTGTGTTATTATACTTGGCTTATCACCAGATTTATTATATGGCTTTTTAGCCACACTATTAGCACACCGGGAAACACTTTGTGACTGATGGTGTGATGGCCCGAGGTACTAGGTACCCAGTGCAAGTATATCCGTTTATCTAGTCTGGTCAGTGTATAGGCTACACGGGCAGTTAATTTAAGCACTATTGAATTCAAATAGCTAAATCCAGTCTTTTGACATACAGCACTACCAAAATTAGCAAATATTGAAATGTTAGCAAATAAAGGTAGAATGAACAATTGTAAAGAATATCGATGTCATAAATTCATAAATAATTCATTTACTTTATTTTAGTGTATATTTCTTTATATTTGGCACCACTAAGCAAAATTGCTTAGCGCGTTGCTTTTGTAACGCGTAGGTATTAGAGACACAATTGGGTAGCCTAGCAGTCCTACGACCAGGTGAGACATCAGATCTGTACAGGAGTCCAGAGTCATTTGCACTGCATTGCATACATGGTAGGACTTAGGATATCTTGTATTTTGTTATTCTGTTGCATTTTGAAATTCAGCTCTGTATTTTGTACTATTATGAAAGCTATAAAGTTTTTAATATTTTGTAAATATTAAATAACATGGAGATTTTCTGGATATATTTGAATTATTATGGAACTGCTTAATAACTGTGAAAGTCTATTGATTTTACTGAGAAATTGAGATAGTGAATGAAATTGTGATTTTGAGAATACTATATTGAGAATGTTTTTAATATTTGTCCAATTTACAGACGGCACCTTGCCAGATTTTTATTACTATTTTTGAAATACTAATTTTATTAAAATATGAAAATAGAACCAGTGTGTTATGAATAGCACATAAAGACTTCTTAAATCAAATTGAGTTCAGAAAAAGAGATAATCACATACTAGGTGCTTCGGCACGCCGTGTAGCACGCCTTGCTCGGCTATACTGTACACGGGCAAGGGGTGTTACATTTAGTGGTATCAGAGCCTGGTTTAGGTGTTTCTAGACCTAGATAGATTGCATATCATGCATTGCATTGTAAGTGTTAAGATGACTCTATTGCAGATCTTTTGATTTGTTATTTTGATCAGAATATGGACTCCACATCGCAGAAAGCGATCGATGAGGAGCTGGAGAGTCATGCTCCATTTATGACTGAATCAGAAGACAGGAGGGAACCTGCTCCACTAGTACCAGATGCAACAGCCACATTCTAGCAAATGGTTGAGTTCTTTAGATAGATGGCAGGAGTTATGCCACCACCACCACCTCCACAGCAAAAATCTCATATGGAGAGACTCAGGAAGTTCGGAGCAGTGGATTTTTTGGGCAAAAGGGAAGATGATTCTGTCACAGCTGAAAACTGGTTGGACAGAACTGGAAGAGTCTTGAAACAACTTCATTGTACTCCAGAGTAGAATTTGGAAGTCACAGATTACCATCTGCAAGATGATGCATACCAATGGTGGGATACAATAACTAGTGAGGTGCCACCAGAACAAATAACTTGGGATTTCTTTCTCACTGAGTTCAGAAAGAAGTATGTGGGCAGTGTATACTTGGAAGAGAAGAGAAGCGAGTTTATTACCCTACGCCAAAGACAGTTGACAGTGGCTGAATATGAAAGAGAATTTGTCAGACTGAGCCGCTATGGGTAGGAAATAGTCCCCAATGAGGCCGAGAGATGCAAAAGATTTGAGGAAGGACTCAATGATAACATTAAAGTAATGATTATAGCCTTGGGGATTATAGAGTTTTCCAAGTTAGTGGAAGCCACACTAAAAGTCGAAAAAGTTAGAATAAATGATCAGAATAGAAGGGATAGACAGCAGAAACAAGGTCAGGGTCAGATCGATACATCTTCTGCCCCTAGTAAGAAATTCAAAGGTTCGCCTACTCAGAGTTTTAGTAGAGCACCAAGTCAGGGTCAGTCACAGAGGCCCAAATCTCAGTTTGCACCGAGGAGAGGCCAGTCCACACCAACAATGGCTAACTCTCCAGGGACAGGGTTCAGGGGACCAGCCCCAACAGTATCTATTACTTGCCCACATTACCAAAAATGGCATAAGGCTGAATGTTGGAGGATGATAGGTGCTTGTTTACAGTGTGGATCTACAGACCACCTAATTCGAGATTGTCCTCGCAGAAATGCTACATCTATTCTGGTATCAACTGATAGGCCTGCCCCTCCAGCTCCAAGGGGTAGAAAGCCGGGTAAGGCTGAGGCAGCCGATACTTCACGTAAGCCCAGACGTAGTCCTGGAGAGAGCAAAAGGTAGAAAACCAGCCAGAGCCTATGCTATAAGGGCACAGGAGGAACAGGATGCTCTAGATGTCATCAATGGTACGTTCCTCCTCGATAATACTTTTGTACATGTATTAGTGGATCCTGGATCTACTCATTCATATATTTGTATCAAGCTGCCCGTAGAAAAGGGAATACTAGTAGAGGAAAGTGACTAAGACATCCTGGTCACAAATCCGCTAGGCCACAGTGTGGTAGTAAATAAGGTGTATAAGGGCTGTCCATTGAAAATTAAAGGGTAAGAGTTCTCAGCAGGCTTAATCGAATTGCCTTTCCATGAGTTTGATGTGATTTTGGGAATGGACTGGTTATCCCATCATCAGGTAATAGTAGATTGTAAATTGAAGAGAATCTCTCTCTGAAAATTGCTGAGAACGAAGAAATAACAGTTGCGCATGAAAGAATAGATTTCTTGTCCAATGTCATCTCAGCTACAGTTGTAAGGAGATGGTTGAGAAAAGGGTGTGAAGCCTATCTGGCACACGTGGTTGACACTGGGCAGGGTAAATTTAACTTGTCTGACATACCCATTGTAAGGGACTTCTCTGAAGTATTTCCTAAGGATTTGCCTAGTTTGCCACTAGAAAGGGAAGTTGAATTTGCTATTGAGATTATGCTGGGTACAGCTCCGATTTCAATTGCTTCGTATAGGATGGCACCTGCTGAATTGAAAGAGTTAAAAATCCAGCTGCAAGAATTACTAGACAAGGGGTTCATACGCCCCAGTGTGTCACCGTGCGGAACTCCGGTACTGTTTGTAAAGAAGAAAGATGGGACACTGAGGTTATGTGTTGACTATCAGTAGTTAAACAAAGTAACAGTGAAGAACAAGTATCCGTTGCCTAGAATTGACGATCTGTTTGATCAGTTGAAGGGAGCAAATGTATTTTCTAATATTGATCTAGATCAGGGTATCATCAGCTAAAAGTTAAGGATGCAGATGTGCCTAAGACTACATTTAGAACCTGGTATGGGCATTATAAATTCCTAGTGATGCCATTTGGGTTAACAAAAACTCCAGCAGCATTCATGGACCTTATGAACCGTATCTTCCATCCATACTTAGATCGGTTCATAGAGGTCTTTATTGATGACATCCTGCTGCATTCCAAGGATAAAGCAGAACATGAAGAGCATTTGAGAATTGTTCTACAGACTCTAAAAGAGAAGAAACTGTATGCTAAATTGTCTAAGTGTGAGTTCTGGTTGAATAAGATTGCATTCCTTGGACATGTAGTATCAGCTAAAGGGATTAGAGTGGATCCCAAGAAGATTGAAGCAGTGATGGAATGGAAGCCTCTCAGAAATACAACTGAGATCAGAAGTTTCTTGGGGTTAGCTTGTCACACCCTACCCCTCTGTAAGGCACAACATGATCCCGTAGTATACCTAATGAATTACCAAACTTCGTCTACTGATAACCCATTAAATACACTGCAAGGGATTTTAAAACTTTTCTTACTTCTTTTTACAGTGGTGAGCACTTTTGACGGGTATTAAAATTTTTTTAACTAAAGTGAAACAAAATAACAAATTTGAGTATCAATAATTTCTGTAAAAATTTGGGCAGAGTGCCATTTGTATTTTGAATAAAATAGTTCTTCAAAAACCTGTAAAAAAAGCACTTCCAATATATTTCTCAATCCCAAACTCCAATAATAATTCAACACAATAATTTTCTCAACATTATCAACTCAGTTCAACAATCAATTTTCCAGTGTTCCCAAAAGATGAGATAAAAGAAATATGTCACAGTATTTTTACAAGCCAAAATAATTTACAATTTTAGTTTACAACGGCTCAAGACTAAGGACAATATATACATACAGTGCACATACATTATAATAAAAACTACACAATATGGTATACTCGATATACCTGGCGAAATCTCAAAATGTGGTACAAGCAGCCTACTCTGCTGCTTTGTCCGTCTGTCTACCTGCGACAGTAATGAAAAAGCTATTGCTGAGTAAAATTTACTCAGTGGTGCACAATAACAATTTAAAATGCGATATGTAAAACTTTTATTAACAATTTACAATCTAAATAATTCACAATTTTTCAAAGCTCATATAATACAAATTTGATCAAATAATTGAATAACACAGTATTGCCAATCAATAACATAACTTAGGTCATGATACAAATTTTCCGAACATGCCATGTTGTACACCACGACAAGGCAAACTCACCCCACTAATCGAAATCAATGAGGGAGGTGGCTAGCTAGCTAATGAGAACTCATCCATACTCACCTCAGACTGACAAGTCAAAGAGGTAGGAATATAGTCATACTCACCCCATAAATGGAGGAGGAACTTAGTAATATTGTCATGCCAAGTGTGAATCAAAATAATTCCAAATCACAATATTTCATACAAATCACAAATCACAAATCACATTTTATCTCAAAATTTCCATTTGCAAAGTAGGCAACATAATAATTTTCAAATAATATTCCCAAAGCCAAAACAATAAAAAATTATTCATAACTCATTTCTCCAAATAAATTTTCTAATAAAAGCAGTGAATATAAAAAGTATTGTGCACAGACCTCTGATATATGCCTCTTGGCCTTGACTCAGTGTTCCTTATGCTTCTCAATCTCCTTTTCAACTGAAACACACAATTTAAAGTGTTTCAGTACTCAATGAATTTGTTTCTAATAATAAATTCTAATATTTAAATTTTCTTGGTACTATTCCCTTCAATTCATTTCATTAGTCAACCTATAATGTTGACCTATGATGCACTCTAAGTGAGTCAATTTTAATGTTACCAATATATCACATTTTATAGCCCTTTAGTGTTGGTATATGTTACCAAATTTATTTCCAAGTGTATTGTATTTTATTGCAATTTACTGGATTTCGGTGTACTATTTTGACCTAGCCGGATGACCTAGTTCACTCGGTTTTCGGGTTTCGGTCCAAACTACAAACTTGTAGGTCTATGTCTTATTGCATGCGGGGAAAAATTTCATGTCATTTTGAGTTGTATAGACCAAGATATGGTCAATTTACCAATGCTGGACAAAATGCACTAAAATGGTAGGCTTAGGTCATTTTTAGGTCACTTTTGGTTCGGCCAGTTTTGGTACCTGAATTTGTGCAAGCTATTTGGCTTGGTTATGGCCATTTCTGGGCTTTGATGTCTCATAAGAATTGTAGATCTATGTCTAAACTATTCATGGTAAAAATTTCAGGTCATTTGGATCTGTTTTGAGTAAGTTATGATCAAAACACTAACTGCTGCCAAAATGGTCAATTTTCAGGCTTTTAAGTCACTAATCCGGATTTGGTCATTTTTCAAGTTACCTTCTAGGAAAAATTTAGGTAAGCTTCCTTCATGAAAGTTGGCACATTTTGTACCTATTTTCACCTCCAATTGGTCTCATACCAATTGGAGTCACACACTTAAGGTTCTAAGCTAAAGTGTACACTGCCCTGTTACACATTATTCAACACTTACCAATTACACATTCAATACTTACCAAGTTTACCTTTCATGCCAATTTTGATTTGGTACCAAAACATTAACACACTTTACATCACATTTTGGTCATTTTGGGCAGCTTGTAACCACTCTCAACATATACATTATAACTCAGAATTTTCAAAGTCCAATTATAACAATTTAACCATATGAACATACCTTATTTACATGTCCAAATCCTAACAATTATTCACATACACATGCTGTCACCATAAGCAACATAATTCAACAAACCATTCTATGAAACTACTCATTTCTAACCACACTTAAAACTTGCCAAATTACCCCATTGAACATATCTCCTTCAAATTGCTTTCAAGCTTCCAAAACCAATTGCACCATTACACATTCTCTTAATACACATTGTCTAAATCATTTCTATACACATAAACACTTACATCAACATCTTAAACTACCATTAACAAGTAAAAACAAACTAAATATGCTGAGTTCCTATGGCTGACGAAATAGTGTACCACCATTAAATCATCAAACTTCAAAACTTCTTCCATAAAACAACTCTCCACAACATCCACTCAAAGTTTAATGAAACAAGAATGGAAAATAAACACTTACCACCTTTGAAGCTTGATCAAAACTTCACTAAACCTCCTTAAAATTGCTACCAAAATCTTCCTTGTAAGGTGAGGATTAACTTTAAAGAAGGGATTTAGTGGAAAGGATGGCTCAAAATGGGTTGCATGTAGCTTCCTCTCACTCGGCCATGGAGGTTTCTCTCAAGGTACATTCGGCTGGTTGGCTCAAGGTTGAACAAGATGGAATCTTCTGCCCTAAGCTGATTAAAAGTCCACTTTGGTGGTGTTAGTGGAGCACTAAGGTAAGTTTAATATTTGTTTAATCAAAGTTTTCACAATTCCCACATTTAACTTCTTTTCTTTTACTATTTAAATTATGGACCACCATTTTAATTTTCATGATATTTTCAAAGTTTAATATCACTTATTTTTAATGGAAATTTAGGTCAAAAGGCAACTTGGGGTGTCAATTGACCACAATGCTCCTATTCGGGTTGCTTTTTGGCTTTTTCGGTAACACCAATTTTTATCGGTTTCTCTATTTTTTTATTTTTCTTTATACTAATTATTTAATTTTTCTTTGACATTTCTAATACCATTTATTTTTCAATAGATGTTTATTTAAGTCCCAAAAATATTTTCTAGGGTTTCTCGCGGTCCAAGGTTAGTCAACGGCCCATGCCATAACTTCCCGGTGCGGTTACCCATCGGTACGGTTTTGTCCGTTTAGCTTAGTTCCATTTTCTCTATTTTATATTTCCTTTATTTTTTTTATATTTTCC
The DNA here is from genome assembly GCF_030052815.1 of Hevea brasiliensis. Classification (NCBI taxonomy): domain Eukaryota; kingdom Viridiplantae; phylum Streptophyta; class Magnoliopsida; order Malpighiales; family Euphorbiaceae; genus Hevea; species Hevea brasiliensis. The sequence continues at coordinate 61,767,429 of NC_079505.1, forward strand.
TCTATTTTATTTCACTATCTTATATCTCCACACTAATATTTAAATATAATTCCAAGCATCCTAGCTGTCCGAACAGACACTGTCACCGGAATAGTAGAACGCACTACCGAACATAGGGGTGTTACATAGCTGGATATTATAGAAGATTTGTAAAGGGATTTTCCCTGATAGCTGCTCCAATGACTAAATTACTACACAAGAATATGAAATTTGACTGGAATGACAAGTGTCAAGCCAATTTTGAGAGGCTGAAGGCTATGTTGACAAACAGCCAGTGTCGAGAAAAGACTTTGTAGTCTACAGTGATGCCTCACATAATGGGTTAGGGTGTGTACTCATGCAAGAAGGGAAAGTGGTCGCATATGCTTTCAGGTAGTTAAGGCCACATGAAAAGAATTATCCTACTCATGATTTGGAGTTAGCAACAATTATCTTCGCATTGAAAATATGGAGGCATTACTTATATGGAGAAAAATGCTACATATACATAGACCATAAGAGTCTGAAGTATCTGCCAACCCAGAAGGAACTTAATTTGAGACAGAAGCGATGGATTGAATTCCTAAAAGATTATGATTGTGTGATTGACTACCACCCTGGAAAGGCAAACGTAGTCGCTGATTTCTTAACAAAAAATCTATTGTAGCATTAAGATCTCTGAATTCCCAACTGTCCTTAACTCATGATAGAGTTATTTTGGCTGAGTTGCAAGTGAAGCCGAATCTGTTACAATAGATACAGGATGGGCAAAAGACAGATGAGAAATTAATGGTTGTTATGGGTAAAATCACTGAGGGAAAGGAAACTGAATATGAAGTGAAAGGAAATGGGTGCCTGTACTATAAAGAAAGAGTATGTGTACCAGATGATAAAGAGTTGAAAACTAGTATTCTGAGAGAAGCACATAACAGTGTGTATGCTATGCACCCAGGAAGCACAAAAACGTACCATGACTTGAAACTTCGATACTAGTGGCCAGGTATGAAGAAGGACATAGCTGACTATGTAACTAGATGCTTAACATGTCAGCAAGTCAAAGCAGAACATCAAGTTCCATCAAGTTTGTTACAGCCCATAAACATACCTGAATGGAAATGGGACCAAGTCACTATGGACTTTGTCAATGGTCTACCTCTCACTCAGAAGAAGCAGGATGCAGTATGGGTGATTGTGGATTGGTTGACCAAATCAACACATTTTTTGCTAGTCAGAACTGATTACTCACTGGAAAAGCTAGCAGAATTGTACATCAGTGAGATAGTTAGACTACATAGAATTCCACTTTCCATTCTATCTGATAAAGACTCGAGGTTTACATCTAGATTTTGGAAGAAATTATAAGAATCCTTGGGCACACAACTGTATTTAGTATGGCTTTTCATCCTCATACTCAGGTAAATTTTGAAACTCATTGAGTTGTTGTAAACAATAAATTGAACTGATAATGATAATAATAATCGAACATATGTGATAGGTCCTCGAGAATATGTTGAGGAGTTGTATTATTGAGTTTGAGGGAAGCTGAGACAAATACCTGCCACTGGCAGAATTTACATACAATAATAGCTATCAAGCTAGCATACAAATGGCACCCTATGAAGCACTGTATGTGAGAAAATGCAGAACACCTGTATGTTGGACTGAATTGGGCGAAGATAAACTAGTGGGGCCAGACCTAGTAAAACAGACAGAGGAAAAGGTGAAACTGATAAAGGCCAATTTGAAAGTTGCCTCAGACCGACAGAAATCTTATGCTGACTTGAAAAAAAAGTACATTGAGTATGAAATTAGTGAGAAGGTATTTCTCAAAGTATCACCGTGGAAGAAAGTGTTGAGATTCGGAAAAAAGGGAAAATTAAGCCCTAGGTTTATTGGCCCATATGAAGTTATTGAACATGTGGGACCACTAGCCTACAGATTAGTCTTACCACCTGAGCTGGACAAGATACATGATGTGTTCCATGTCTCGATGCTCAGAAGATACAGGTTAGATCCTTCACATGTCATCTTAGTAGAAGAAATTGTGGTACAACCTGACCTGACATATGAAAAAGAACCGATTGAAATCTTGGCACGAGAGGTAAAAGAGCTCAGAAACAAAACAATTCCATTAGTGAAAATCCTATGGAGGCACCACAACACAGAAGAGGCAACATGGGAGAGCGAGGAGACAATGAGGTAGCAGTTCCCTTAGCTCTTCACATTAGGTAAATTTTGAGCATGAAATTTTTATTTAGAGGGAAAGAGTTATAACATCCTCCCTGTACGTATTCTGTACGTTCTGTTGCTTCAGTGACATAATATCAGTCCAGGCAAGTCAGAATATCTGGAACTACACTTCGGTGATAGTGAACAGACATATAATGATGAAATAAATAAAAATAAAATACAAGAAAAATTAAAGAAAAATGAAAGAGAGAAAATGAAACTAAGTTAAACGAGCTGGCACTGCAGCGATGGGTGACCGCACCGGGAAGGCCGTTGCTGACTCCAGCACTGCGGGGAACCCTCGAAATTAAATTTTAAGACATAATTAAAGGTTTATTGAAATATAATTGACAATAGAATTATCAAAGAAAAATTAATAAATTAGTACAAAGAAAAACAAAAAATCGAGAAATAGATAAAAATTTGTGTTATCGAAAAATTGGGAATACAACCCGAAGAGGGGCATTTTGGTCATTTGACACCTAGATTTTCCTTTTGACCTCAATTTCCATTAAAAATAAATGATATTACAATTAGAAAATGTCATGAAAAATTAAATTGTGATACATTATAAGAATAGTAAAAGAAATAGGGGATAAAATCCAATTTATGAAACTTTAACTAATTAAATATTAAAATGGAACTTAGTGCTCTACTAAGTCAAGCCTTGGGACACTTATCTAAGTCAATTGTGTACAGAAATCATCATCTTCAACCTCAACCAAACAACCAGCCGAAATGAGTTCTCCATGGAAGCACCATTGCCGCCCCACATGCAAAGCTTCATTGGTGCACGATCAAGCCATCCTTTCCACTTGGATCCTTCATTAAAACTTGCCTACTCACCTTGGAAAAGATACTGGCAACAAGAAAAACAAGATTTGGTGAAGTTTGAAGAAAGCTCTCAAGTGGTAAGTGTCCAAATCTTCTCCCTAGCTTTAGTAAACCTGGTGTTTAGGTTGAGGTGAGTAATTTGGTGAAGAGAAATAAAGAAAATATTGAGGTTTGAACTTATCCATTTTTAGCAGCCATGAAGGTTTCTTGTATTTGAGTTTTTCTTACCTCTAATGGATGGGAATTAAGGTTGATTAACTCACATAGAAGTTATAGTAGGTTAATGTTCAAGTATGTGCATGTCAGTGCTTGAATAAATGGTTTGAAAATGGGACTTTGATACTTTGATAAACTGCCATGTTTGGCAGCCTATAATATCATGAATTTATGTGTGAGTTTATGAAATTTATTAATGAAATATGATGGTATTGAATGGTGGGCAGTTTGTGTAATTTCCATGGAAATGTATGTGTGATATAAGTATTGATGTACATTAAATTTGGGTGGATGTAAATGTTGAACTTTAATAGTGTATTGTGTGCACTGGGCACTTGAGTATTCTACCAAAAATGTTTGCTGGAATTGTGTACGATATATATAGAAGTGCCATGATTAAATGTTGAAGTATTAGGAGGAGGAGTATTGTCTAAATTGAAAGTGTGATGTTCAAATGCAGATTGTGTATGTTGGCAGCACCTAAATTTAGTCATAAGTGAAAAACTGTGAACCCAATTGGTATGAGGATAATGGGGGGTGAAACTAGACACCAAATAGGCCAAATTCCATGTAGAAATGTTGTCAAAATTTTGCCTAGAAACTGACCTTAAAAATGACCAAATCCAGAATGGCAACCTTGCAAACCCAGATTTTTAACCATATAAACAGTAGTCATTAAGATGACCATAACTCACTCAAAACAAGTCCAGTTGACCTGAAAGTTTTACCATGGATAGTTTAGACATAGAGATACAACTCTTATGAAGACACCAAAGCCCAGAATGGCCAGAACCAAGTCAAATAGCTTACACAAGTTCGGGTACCAAAACTGCCAGAACTAAAAGTGACCTAAAATGGACCAAATTTTGCACTAAAGGTGCAATCTGTCCAGTTTTAGTAAATTGACCATATCTTGGTCTATACAACTCAGAATGATCTGAAATTTTGCCCAGAGTGCAATAAGACGTACAGCTACAATTTTTCTTCTTTGACCAAAAGCTAAAAACTAAGAGAAGTAGGACTTTAAGCTAGACAAATCTAGCACACAAAAATTGAGAATTTGACATTTACTTACAATGATGCTTGAGGTAATTTGGCAATGAATGCCAACTTGTGAAAAGGGTAAATTGCATTATATTGATAGCATATTAAATTGTAAATTGTGATATGTTGATGCTAGAAACAACTTATCCATAGTACCTAAAAAGGTCAACATTTACATTGACTTGTGAATTACATGATAATTAGCAAACTCAAAAAAATGAGGAATTAAACAATTAATTTATAATGTGCCCTAGTTTGCCTAGTTGACTAGTTTGGATAGGTTGGCATGCCAATAGGATTCTGATAGCTGTTCTGTAAATGGCTTCATGCCATACTGTATTTTTACGGCTTATTATGTCGCACTGTGACTTTAATAGCCTATGGCTATATGTATTGTGTTATTATACTTGGCTTATCGCCAGATTTATTATATCGCTTTTTAGCCACACTATTTACACACCAGGAGAAACTTAGTGATCGATGGTGTGACGGCCCAAGGTACTAGGTACCCAGTGCCAGTATATCCGTTTATCCAGTCTGGTCAGTGTATAGGCTACACGGGCAGTTAATTTAAGCACTATTGAATTCAAATAGCTAAATCCAGTCTTCTAACATATAGCACTACCAAAATTAGCACATATTGAAATGTTAGCAAATAAAGGTAGAATCAACAATTTTAAAGAACATCAATGTCATAAATTCATAAACAATTCATTTACTTTATTTTAGTGTATATTTCTTTATATTTGGCACCACTAAGCAAAATTACTTAGCGCGTTACTTTTGTAACGCGTAGGTATTGGAGACACAGCTGGGGAGCCTAGCAGACCTATGACCGGGTGAGACATCAGATCTACACAGGAGTCCAGAGTCATCTGAACTGCATTGCATACATGGTAGGACTTAGGATATCTTGTATTTTGTACTTCTGTTGTATTTTGAAATTCAGCCCTGTATTTTGTAATATTATGAAAGCACTAAAGTTTGTAATATTTTGTACATATTAAATAACATGGAGATTTTCTGGATATATTTGAATTATTATGGAACTATTTAATAACTGTGAAAGTCTATTGACTTTTCTGAGAAATTGAGATAGTGAATGAAATTGTGATTTTGAGAATACTATATTGAGACTGTTTTTAACAGGTGTAGAGGGACTGTTTGTCCAATTTACAAACGGCACCTTGCCGGATTTTTATTACTATTTTTGAAACATTGATTTTATTAAAATATAAAAATAGAACTAGTATGTTATGAATAGAACATAAAGACTTCTTAAATCAAATTGAGTTCAGAAAAAGAGATAATCACAAAATAGGTGCTCCTGCATGCCGTGTAGCACGCCTTGCACGGCTATACAGTAGACGGGCTAGGGGTGTTACACATCGTATCAGACAGAGATCCTAGGTTCACTTCTAGATTCTGGGATAGTCTTCAGAGAGCCCTAGGAACTAGATTGAACTTCAGTATAGCATTCCATCCACAGATAGATGGCCAGTCTGAGAGAGTAATTCAGATCTTGGAGGACATGCTACGGGCTTGTGTGACTGAGTTCGAAGGTAGTTGGGACACACACTTGCCTTTGATTGAGTTTGCTTACAACAAAAGCTACCAATCAAGCATTGGGATGCCTCCATATGAAGCTTTGTATGGCAGAAAATGTAACACCCTTTCTGTAGCAATTCCGTACATTATACTGTTCCGATGACCAGTGTTGGTCCGGACAGCTAGAACGTTTGGAAAATTATTTAGATTAAAGTGAGGAGTCATAAATAACTCAAATAATAATAAGAAAAATTTAGGAAAAATTTAGAAATAAAATACAATCAAGTTAAATGAGCCAGTGCCCTAGCGATGGGTAACCCAGTAGGAAGTTGCGGTCTTCGCAGCTAGAAGCCCTAAACTCGGGAGAAAATTCATGAAATAATTTTTGGGACTCCAGATAAGAGTCATTGAGGTTTCTATGGCATTAAAATGCCAAGAAAATGCTTAGAAAAATTTTTCGATCGGTACAGACGATTTTGGCTCAATAAGCCAAACGGAGGGCATTTTGGTCATTTCGTCTTCAGAGATGATTTTTGACCGACTTGTCCAGTCAAGTAAATAATTATTATGATCTAAAATATGAATAAATATTGCTAAAAATTGAATTGAAATTGAGTAGAGAAGAAAAGAAAAGAAAATAAAGGAAAATACCTAATTATGACATCATATGATGTCATTTAAATTTCCTCCACCAATCACAATTTATTAAACTCATTAAAAGAGATAAAAGAGACCAAAAATTGATCAAAAAATCTGCATCTTCAACCTTTGGGCAGCCAAAAACGTAGCGAGAGAGAGAGAGAGAGAGAGAGAGAGATAGAAGAGGTTCCACCATTTTCAAGCTTAAAAGCTTGAATTTCCTCTCCATTTGTTCACCAAAATTGCTAAGTCCCTTCACAAAAATTTGATCTTTCACCTAGAAAAAGCTATTGGCAGCCAAAAAAGAAGAGATTAGGGAGGTTTAATAAAGGTTAAGTGAAGCTCAAAAAGGTTAGTGCCTATACTTACTTCCCTATCTTTTTAATCTTTGTTAGGAAGACAAATTAAATGAGAATTTATTGTAAAATCGAACAAAACAATTGTATTGAAGTGTGTATGAAAATTTGCAGCCATGGGAGAAGGATGAGATTTGTTGATTTGTATGAGTTGAATTGTTTGGAAGTGGTTTTTGATGAGATAACTTGAGTTATATGTGGAATTATGTGTGTTGGATGTGTTGGATGACATGAAAAGTATGAAATGGACACTTTGGAAATTAGGGTTTGTGAAAAATTAGAGTTTTGCTTATGTAATGGTATGTTAACCTTATAATGGTCAATTAGTGACCATTTGAATGTGTGTGAGGAGGAATTGAAGTGAGTAAGGATGTTGGAGTTGAACTTAGGCATGCTGCCCTTGGTGACCTGCAGCACTGGCTGTGAGTCCAGCAAGTTTGGGTAACTATAAATGGAGTTGTATAGGTTCAATTGGTGCAAGGCCAATTGGACATGAAATTAGACACATAATGGCACAACTTTGGTGAAGAAACCCTGCCTAGAAAACTAAACCAAGTTGACCTAAAAATTACCCTAATCCGGTGACCAACATGCTATCCCTGGAAAATGACCAAATAAATAGTATTTGTTTAATTGGTCATAACTCAGTGTAGAAAGGATAAATTGATCTCAAATATTACCAGAAGAAAGCTGAGACATAGCCCTACAACCTTTATGAAGAACACAAACTCAAATTCTGAACCTAACCAATTCAAATTGCTAGTCCAAGTTAGGACACCAAATCTGGCAGAACCAAATTGCCCAGAAATTCTGGATACAGGTTAATCCAGCTAGTTATGGTAAAATGACCATAACTTGAGTTGCAAAACTCCAAATGGAGTGATTCAAAAAAAGAAATAAAACTAGACACAATAAGGAACAACTTTCATGAAGACAATTTTATAAAATTCCTACTGTACAAATGACCAATGAAACAGAAAGCCTAGGGTACGAAATTTGAAAATTTTGAATAACATAAGATAAGCTTTAAAATGGTATTGCAAATCAATACCAACAAATGTAAAATGAAAAATGTGGTATCTTGGAGAACTTAGGTTCAATAAATTTATTATGTATTAAAAAGTCAACAATTTGAGTGAATAGTAATGTAAATAGTAGTACAAAGACACAAAGTTTAAGAACTAAATTGGTAGAGGAAATTAAGGTATGAAATTTGGAATCCATGAAATGTTCAAGGATTACTTGGAATAGAAATAGTAATTTACCTAAATGACTTAATGAACATTTAAGTTATGTGAATATATAATTAAGATTTGTATTTCCATTACTAGTAAATCTAATAAAACATGAGTGATAGCACTTGAATATGAAATGAAATTAATCTAGATGGATTGTTGAGACTTATACTCCCAACACCAATGGAGCTCATAATATATTAGCAATACAACTTGAAGTATGAAATGAACTTTACATGAATAGATTGTTGAATGAATAAATGTGATAAAAGTGTCATTTGGGATTTAGGTTCCCATCAAGAAAGAAAGGAAAGATGTTTTGAATGTGAATGATACATGAGATTAAATGAATGTGAATTGTAATTAGTATGAATATTACGATGAATATATAAATTACCTAAAAATGTGAATTTGGAAATTATGTTTCCATTATAAACAAAATTAGAATGCTATAAAAATATAAACGAAAAATATAATGAAATGATGAAATATATAAACTCTTAATGGTACTATTTGCCCATGTATTGCCTAAACACGTGTATCAGATTGGATAGTTGGCATGCCAATAGGGTATTATTTTAGCAGTACTGCGAAAGGCTTTTATGCATGTATTCATTGCTTTATGCCCGCACTCATGGCTTTATGCCCGCATTCATGTCTTTATGCCCGCACTCATGGCTTTTATGCCCGATTATGTGTTATCTTGGCTTTTTAGCCATACTGACTACATACGTGGTTAACGTTCCGCGTCCCATGGTATGACGGCCCGAGGCACCGCGGTGTCTAGTGCAAACGACCAGTTATCTAGTTTAGTTAGCCTGTTGTAGATTACTTGGGCAGTCTAATTTATTAAAATAAGTTATGAATATTAGCAATTAAAAATGCTAGAAAGTAAATAAATGAGAAGAAATTCTGAAATAAATTAGATTAGCTCTAAAAATTTATTCCTTAGAATGATTTGAAGTAAATTAAACTAGTTCTAAAAATTTTAAATATTACGAAATGATTATAAACAACTTAGAAAGTATCAAGGAAGTGATAAAAAGACTAGTAGAAGAATTATAACTTAAATAACATTGCAAATGTGACTTTCATAAGAATATAAGTATAAGTATAAATTTAGATTTATTTGTACATTATATAAATGATTATTGTAAACTTATGATAGAAGAGATTCTAGAGAGCAATATAAATGATGAAAAATATACTGTATAGCAAATTTCATATAAACCCAGTAAAATTCTTGAGTATAGAAAATATGCTCCAATTATTTTTACTTGTTATATTATTTCCTTGTTATATTATTGCACCACTAAGCAGCAATGCTTTGCGCGATGGATTTGTTTTCGCGCGATGGATTTGTTTCCGCGCGATGGATTTGTTTCCTCGCGTAGGTACTGAAGTTAAAGCCTAGTGAATACTAAATAGAGATTTTAGAGTCTGATCTGCAGAGTGTTCAAGGTTGTCACCTCCTCAGCAATGCATGTAGATAGGGCCCATATAGATCATATTATGTATTTTGTACATTATAATTAGTTATTATTTGTAATGTAAACTATGAATTGTATGTTGAAATATAGATTATGGAACTGTAATTAATTTACAGATCATATAAATTATGAAATTATGTAATTATTTTGTAAATTATGTAAATTAAGGAAATTTGAAAATTTTACTTATGTAATTTGAGAATGTTTACATATGAATTGAGTATGAATAGATTTATACAAATGAGTATGTGAATTACAAGAATTGAATGTGAGATGAATATGATGAGTATGAATGATATTTTTATTGTAAAATATTATTGAAAATTTCAAGCAGATAAATAGTGAAATACGTCAGCTGATAATAAAATAGGGGAAACTCCACTAGTTTCTCCGTAGAAAAATAATTGATATTAAAATATAACGAGATCAAGTTATTAAAGGAATAAAGCAAGATAAGATAGGGTGCTTCGGCACCGAATGTAGCACACTTAGCTCAGCTACACTGTAGTCGAGTGAGGGGTGTTACATTTATTGGTATCAGAGCACAGTTTAGGCGTTTTTGGACCTAGATAGACTGCATATCATGCATTGCATTCATAAGAGTCGAGGTGACACTATGCGGATCTTTTTCTTGGTTATTTTAGGTTAAGGTATAGACTCAGAATCGTAGAGGGCAGTAGAAGAAGAAGTAGTACGCTGTATTCCGACTGGGAGTGATATTGGAAATCGGGGAGATCTTGCTCCACCAGTGCAAGAGGTGCCTGTACAGCCCCAATAGGCCTTATTTGAGTAGATGACTGAATTCTTTTTACAAATGACTAGGGTTATTCCACCACCGCCTCAGCGAAAATCACCTTTAGGAAAAATTAGGAAGTATAGAGCTATAGATTTCAATGGTAGAAAGGAAGACGATTCTTCAGCGGCTGAGTATTGGTTAGAAATGACTGAAAGAGTCTTGCAGCAGCTCCATTGCACACCAGAACAGAGTTTGGAGTGCGCAGTTTCATTGTTATAAGAAGCTGCATATTGCTGGTGGGATGTTGTAACCAAGGTAGTGCCACTAGCCGACGTAACTTGGGAATTCTTTCTGATAGAATTTAGAAAGAAATATATTAGCTGTGTTCATGGAGAGGAACAGAAGAGGAGTGGTGATCAGCAAAAGGGGAAATTTGGACAATCTAGTAAAAAGAGGCCGAGAGAACAGTTAAGTTAGACATCTGATTAAAGTAGGAGATCTAGACCCAGGCCTATACCCAGAAGAGATCAACCAGAAATACTAGTAGTGAGAGCACCAGGACTAGCAAGAAAATGTGGCCATTGTAACAAGTGGCATAAAGGTGAATGTAGGGGATTGACTGGGGCCTGTTATAGATGTGGGGCCATAGACCATCATCCGAAAGATTGTCCTAAGAGGAATTTACCACGGACCCAGATAGAGGTCGTCGAAGGACTAAGTACAATAGTAACACTACTTCCAAATGTCACCCAAGCCGGAGAGGAGCAAGAAGCCCTAAATGTGAATTTGAGGTAAATTATTCTTCTTTTATGATATGCCTAAGTGCATAATGATAGATTCGAAAAGACTAAATAATACCATATATATAAAATGAGTAGACAGAGGGAGTAATAGAAAGGTAAAAGAATTATCTTAGATACCTACATCCAGTAAATTTCGAGGATGAAATTTTTGTTAGAGGGGAAGAATTGTAACACCCTCACTATAGCAATTCTGTACATTTTACTGTTTCAGTGACCGATGTCAGTTCGGACAGCTAAAACATTTGGAAAAATATTTAGACTAGAGTGAGGAGTCATAAATAACTCAAATAATAAGAAGAAAAATTTAGGGAAAATTTTAGAAATAAAATACAACCAAGTTAAATGAGCCGGTGCCCTATCGATGGGTAACCTAGTGGGATGTTGCGGTCTTCGCAGCTAGAAGCCCTAAACTCGGGATAAAATTCATTAAATAATTTTTGAGACTCAAGAGAAGAGTCATTGAGGTTTCTAAGGCATTAGAATGCCAAGAAAATGCTTAGAAAAATTTTTCGATCGGTACAGACGATTTTGGCTCAATAAGCCAAACGGAGGGCATTTTGGTCATTTCGTCTTCAGAGATGATTTTTGACCAACTTATCTAGTTAAGTAAATAATTATTATGATCTAAAATATAAATAAATATTACTAAAAATTGAATTGAAATTGAGTAGAGAAGAAAAAAAAGAAAATGAAGGAAAATACCTAATTATGACATCATATGATGTCATTTAAATTTCCTCTACCAATCACAATTTATTAACCTCATTAAAAATGATAAAAGAGACCAAAAATTGACAAAAAATCTGCATCTTCAACCTTTGGGCAGCCAAAAACATAGAGAGAGAGAGAGAGAGAGAGAGAGAGAGAGAGAAGAGGTTCTACCATTTTCAAGCTTAAAAGCTTGAATTTCCTCTCCATTTGTTCACCAAAATTGCCAAGTCCCTTCACAAAAATTTGATCTTTCACCTAGAAAAAGCTATTGGCAGCCAAAGAAGAAGAGATAAGGGAGGTTTAATCAAGGTTAAGTGAAGCTCAAAAAGGTTAGTGCCTATACTTACTTCCCTATCTTTTTAATCTTTGTTAGGAAGACAAATTAAATGAGAATTTGTTGTAAAATTGAACAAAACAATTATATTGAAGTGTGTATGAAAATTTGCAACCATGGGAGAAGGATGAGATTTGTTCATTTGTATGAGTTGAATTGTTTATAAGTGGTTTATGATGAGATAACTTGAGTTAGATGTGGAATTATGTGTGTTGGATGTATTGGATGACATGAAAAGTATAAAATGGATACTTTGGAAATTAGGGTTTGTGAAAAATTAGATTTTTGCTTACGTAATGGTATGTTAACCTTGTAATAGTCAATTAGTGACCATTTGAATGTGTGTGAGGAAGAATTGAAGTGAGTAAGGATGTTGGAGTTGAACTTAAGCATGCTGCCCTTGGTGACCTGCAGGATTGGTTGTGAGTCCAGCAGGTTTGGGCAGCTATAAATGGAGTTGTATAGGTTCAATTGGTGCAAGCCTAATTGGACATGAAACTAGACACATAATGGCACAACTTTGGTGAAGAAACCCTGCCCAGAAAACCAAACCAAGTTGACCTAAAAATTACCCTAATCCAGGTGACCAACATGCTGTCCTTGGAAAATGACCAAATGAACAATATTTGTTTAAATAGTCATAACTCAGTGTAGAAAAGTTTAATTGATCTGAAATTTTCCCAAAAGAAATCTGAGACATAGCCCTACAACTTTCATGAAGAACACAAACTCAAATTCTGAACCTAACCAATTCATATTTCTAGTCTAAGTTAGGACACCAAATCTGGCAAAACCAAATTGCCCAGAAATCCTGGGTATAGGTTAATCCGGCCAATTATGGTAAAATGACCATAACTTGAGCTATAAAACTCCAAATGGATTGATTCCAAAAAATAATAAAACTAGACACAATAAGGATCAACTTTCATGAAGACAATTTTGTCAAATTTCTATTATACAAATGACCAATGGAACAGTAAACCTAGGGTATGAAATCTGAAAATTTTGAATAACATAAGATAAGCTTTGAAATGGTATTGGAAATCAATACCAGCAAATTTAAAACACAAAATGTGGTATCTTGGAGAACTTAGGTTCAATAAATTTATTATGTATTAAAAAGTCAATAATTTGAGTGAATAGTAATGTGAATAGTAGTACAAAGACACAAAGTTTAAGCACTAAATTAGTAGAGGAAATTAAGGTATGAAATTTGGAATCCATGAAATGTTCAAGGATTACTTGGAATGGAAATAGTAATTTACGTAAATGACTTAATGAACATTTAATTTATGTGAATATATAATTAAGATTTGTATTCCCATTACTAGTAGATCTAACAAAACATGAGTGATACCACTTGAATATGAAATGAAATTAATCTAGATGGATTGTTGAGACTTATACTCCCAACACCAATGGAGTTCATAATATATTGGCAATACAACTTGAAGTATGAAATGTACTTTACATGAATAGATTATTGAATGAATAAATATGATAAAAGTGTCATTTGGGATTTAGGTTCCTATCAAGAGAGAAAGGAAAGATGTTTTGAATATGAATGGTACATGAGATTAAATGAATGTGAATTGTAATTAGTATAAATATTACGATGAATGCATAAATTACCTAAAAATGTGAATTTGGAAATTATGTTTCCATTATAAACAAAATTAGAATGCTATAAAAATATAAACAAAAAAATATAATGAAATGATGAAACATACAAACTCTTAATGGTACTATGTGTAACATCCCCATTGTACGTGTTCTGTACGTTCTATTGCTCTAGTGGCCAAATATTAGTCTAGGCAAGCCAGAATGTCTAGAACTACACTTCGGTGATAGTGAACAGATATATAATGATGAAATAAATAAAAAAGAAAATACAAGAAAAATCAAAGAAAAGTGAAAGAGAGAAAATGAAGCTAAGTTAAACGAGCCGGCACCGTAGCGATGGGTGACCACACTGGGAAGGCCGTTGCCGACCCCAGGACTGCGAGGAACCCTCGGAATTAAATTTTGGGATGTAAGTAAAGGTTTATTCAAATGTAATTAACACTAGAAATATCAAAGAAAAATTAATAAATTAGTATAAAGAAAAACAAAAAATCGAGAAACAGACAAAGAAAAATATTTTTAAGACTTAAATATTAGTTGCGGCGTGGACCGTTGACTATCCTTGGATCGTGGGGAACCCTGGAAAATATTTTTAAGACTTAAATGAACATCTATTAAAGTATAAATGTCATTAGAAATATCAAAGAAAAATTAATTAATTAGTACAAAGAAAAATGAGAAATTGATAAAAATTGGTGTTACCGAAAAATCGGGAATGCAACCCGAATAGGGGCATTGTGGTCATTTGACATCCCGAGTTGTCTTTTGACCTAAATTTCCATTAAAAATAAATGATATTACACTTGGAAAATGTCATGAAAAATTAAATTGGTGGTGCCTAATTCAAATAGCAAAAGATGGGAGCTTAATGTGAGAATTTGGAAAATTAAGAATAAACAAACATTAATTCTCACTTAGTGCTCCACTCACCTCACCTAAGTGACCACTACACATCTTTTGGGAAGAAATAACTCACCTTCTTCAACCTTGGACAGCCAGCTGAATTGCTCTTGGAAGGAAACCTCCATGGCCACACTTCACAAGCTCCATGCAAGCTTCAATCCTTCATCTCCAAGCCATTTTTCCACTTGATTCCTTCATAAAAATTGTTCTACACCACTTGGGCGGTAGATAGCCAGCAAGAAAATCAAGTTTAGTCAAGTTTTTGAAGGGTTTCAAAAGTGGTAAGTGTTGACACCATATTTTGGCCGATCCCCGAAATCAACAGACTTTGAAATCGATCCCCAGCACCAAGTCTCCAAGTCGCTTAATTCATTATCGATCTCTCAAACCAATTATCGAGTCATCTCACCAACCAATCACATTTTCGATCTCTCAACAAATGAAATCCAACCGACATTAAGTCTTCGTGCCGTCCAGTTTTATTTCCGACCTTCATTTTATAAATATGGTGGATAATTGTTAAATGAAGTTAAGGTTTCAATATGATCCGATATCTGTTATGGATAATTGTTTGATAAAATTAAGGTTTTAATCCGGCTTGATGTTGCTTCCGATCTTAAGTGTCCAAATCAGGTTTCCAATTTTAATAATCTTAAGTCCCGTGCGGTGCTTGTTCAAAGCCGATCTCATGCTCACAATGTTTTCTGACCTCTTATACTTAGATTAATAACCACTTTTAAGTTTGATGTTCTAATTGGTTCAGATAGTCAGGCGCTTGTACAAGTTAGATACTTTCCGATCTCATCAAGTCATTGAATAAAAGAAAGAACTTCATTTCATTTTAAAATAAAAATACAAGTCATTCGGCTGGAGGATCACCCCCAGCCTGTTCTACATTTTGTTCACCCTCTCTATCACCCTCAGCCTCCTCCTCGCTATCCTTTTCATCTTGGGGAGCCAGGTCCACCGTCCAGGAAAAGTCCTTCTCGAGATAACGCTTCTTGAGCTCGGCCAAAAGGTCCCCATGGGCGTTCACATAAGCACCGGCCTCCCTCGACACTGCCTCTTCTTCTTTCGCTCTAAGTTCTGCAGTGAGGTGAGTAACATCAACAGATTGGAGCGCTCGAGCTTCTTCAAGAGCATGAGCCTACTCGGCCAATTTATCCTCATAGAATTTCATCCGCCCCTCAATTTCAGCTATATATTCTCGGACGGATGAAAGTTGAGCTCGAGAGGAAACCGCTTCCTGACCCACCTTTTGGATCTCCTGCTTTAAATGATGCGCTTTTTCCCCGACGATATGTTGCTTCACCAAACTCTCCACGCTCAGGCTCATAGTCTGGGTCAGGATATCATCGAGACTGTTCGGGGTCAGCCTATTCCGATCCTCCTGAAGGCAGATGGAGGCCCCCAAAACCTTAGCCAAACCCGGATTCTCTCATACAGTTCGGTTCTTCTCCAGGGAGTGAATTATGACTTGAGCGCCGCGGGAAAGGTTCCTTGTAGGAGGTTGGGAAGGACCCCCTTTCGCACTCGGAGCAACCGTTGGAGGTGTTGGTTTTTCTTATCGAGGAGGAGACCGGATCACTTCTACTTCAAGGATCGGCGGTCCCGAGGGTAGGGATGAGCCTCCCTGCATCTCCTCTGGATTGTGCCTTGGCGTCTGAGAGGCCTCGGCGTGCTTCATCTCCCGCACTTTCCTGAAGACCTCTCTCTTTCACTTTTGGCTCTCTTTGGAAGCCTCGCCGCTCGCCATACCTGCACAAAGAAAAGTCAGTGAGTTCGCTAAGGCACAGAGATCAGAGATATAGAAAGTACCGAAGTCGAGATCAGATAGTTGAAGCCTGCGTTCTTCCCCGATAATTAGCCACATCATCCAATGATGCAGTTTGGCCGTCACCGCATCTAGACAGGAGAACTTCTAATTGGCCGCCTGATCCTTTAACTCTATCACCATTGCGCCCTCTTCCCTACTCATGGCGATGTGCTTCGGAAGTGATGGGCCCAGATGCATCCAGCTGCGCGGGAAACCCTCAAAACCGTTCGGAATTTTGCTCCTCAGGATAAAGAAGCGATTCTTCCAATTTTTCAGTGAGGAGGGCAGATCGGTAAAGAGCCCACAATGCGGTTTCACCTGAAAGAACCAGTACTCGTCGTCCTTTCGACGAGTTAGCCTATGTAGATCGGCAAACACCTTCGCTGTAGGACTGAGTCCCTTAGCTCGGCAGAGGCCTCTGAATGCTACCAGGATCCGCCATGAGTTCGGATGTACTTGGGCTATACATACTTGGTGGAATTTCAGAACTTCCTTGAAGAAGTCATCAAGGGGAAGCCGCAGTTCGACTTTTAATTGCTCTTCGTATACCATGATCATATCATTTTCTTCAAAGAAGTGATCGGCTCGGAGGTCACCATGACACCTGATAAGTTCATATGAATCGGGCCGAAGGTTATATTCTTGGCTAAACGTTTACAGATCGGTTTCTTGAAGGATTGACGGCAGCTCATCCACGGGAAGGTTTTCTCTCCCTGAGGGATGCGTTCGTCTTGAGGGTCCCGCTTGACCATGAGCTGAAATGGAGGTCATGGGAGGATCAGATCACTTGCTTGGTCGGACCACCTCAACTTCATTGGACGACCACGAGATATGAACGGAAGGGGGGTTCACCGCTCTCTAAACCTCGGCGCCGCTCATTTTCAAAGAAAAGAGAAAATTTAACTAAAAGAAAGATCAAAACCCTTACCAGAGTGTGATCGGTGTCGGAAGAACTTGAAAAAACGATTTGGAATTGCTCGCGAGATGCTGAAAATGACATAAGGGAGCAACTGGCTGACCCATCCCCTATTTATACTCGTCTGAGCATTCAATGCTCACAGTATCCCAAGCGATGCATCGGTTAGCGGAATTCGCCTGCTTTTCTGACACGTCGCAAGAACATTCTAAAAACTCATTAAATAAATAAGGGGAGATCAGCTGGTTAAAAGATCAGCGAATTGAGGTAGGTGTTCAGAATTTTAGATGGACTAAGGGCTATCTAGTTAGGGACCAGATCGGATGTGCACATTAGAGATCAGAAAATAACCAATGTAATAATTAAATGATAATTGTTAAAATAAAACTTCATTTCATTTCCAAAAGGTTAGATTACATCATTTGGGCGATCTCAAGAGATCGGATTACATCATTAAGAACCTTTAAAGGTCAGATTACATTATTTGGGCGATCTCTAGAGATCGGCAGTACATTCTACCTAGTAAGGACCTATGTCAAAGCCTAGTCTCATGGCTGAATCAAAAGGTGCGTCTGATCAGAAAGCCAAACATAGGCGGTGGATAGATGTACAGCTCAGATGGAGTGACTATGACTTTCATGAGGATGAGGAGTCATCGTCAATGTCATCGACCAGAACCGAGCTGCAGTTGGGACGCCCGATGTGATGAGGAGCCAAATGAACTTCAAAGGGCAGTCACCGATGTTAAGAGGGAAATTAGCAGTCTTCTCGCCCGAAATTGGCTCACCGATTACATCGGTAAATCGACCCGAAATCGGCATGATCGATATTTTCGACCTTGATCGGTAAATTAGTCCAGTTCTCTCACTATCATCAAATATGGTTATCATGATTTTCCAATCATCGGGGTCATAAATTTTCAGTCGAGGAGCAAAGAAAATAGTCGAAAAAAGATCAAGAACAGTCACCATGGCCGGGATTGTGGCCGGAAAAGCTAGAACAGGAGAAATGAGAAATGAAATAGGAAGGAATGAAATGTGGGAGAAATCTCCTGTTGAAGCCATATGTATAGGGAGGGTTTGAGCATTTATTACTAGCGGAAATCGAAGTGGATGCCACGGTAACCGAAGTAATAAATGCTTTGACTGAATAGAGAAGAAGGTGCTGGAACGAGAGAAGAACGGGAGAGGGGCCCGACATGAGGGATCGGAAAAAGGTCATGATGGAAAGATTGGAAGGGAGGGGAGATCGAAAAGCAAGGATAGGATGAGACAACTTTCAATAACTGTCGTCATAATCAGAGCCGAGGTAGTTAAAGCATTGCAGATGAGATCAAATCTCCACCGCAGGCCTCATTTGCAGAATCGCCCACATTACTGACAGGTGCCAGGACATGTCATGACAGTCCTATACATCTCGATCTCCACCGTTGATCTAACTTGCAAGGACAAACCCTGAGCCCTTGGTTCAAAGAGAAGACGACAAGACCAGCGCCTTTTATTCCTGGCCTTCAGATCTCCCTTGACAAGAGGATTTTGAGCCGTTGTATTAGAAAAGAAAAAGGACAAATGTTCGGAATAGGATCTCGGCCATTCATTTTGATTCTCTTCAATTCTCAGGCATCAGAAACCTTCCATCTCCCTCAAAAAAGATCCTGACCCTTCATTGGGAGCACCCGTTCCCTATAAATACCAGCATGAAAAAACTGTAGTAGGAGGAACAAAAAAAGGGTGGTGATTATAGTGGAAAGGCTCTGAAAATCGATTTAGTTCTGCTACTCTGCTATTTCTAAGCTAGAAGAACTTCAGAAACCAGTTTTCTAAAGTATTTTCTTTGAAGGAGTATTGGACACTGGAACTCTTTATTTTCAGTTTGTTCATTGCTCTGTGATACCCCCTCTTAGTTTCAGTTCCATTTTCATCACTTTTATATCCACTTTTATTTTCCAAGCTCAATCTCATTCGAACCTGGTTATTGTCATTCCGGCTCGACTACACTCTAACTCGGTATTCTTCATTTCAAGGCAGGCATTAGTCCCCAGACTATTAGCACGCAACTCTACAACATTCGTGACTCCATAGTTAGTTCAATAGGTTCAACTCCCTACAGGTGAGTGTCAGAACCGTTGCCCTATCCAGTGTCTATTTTTTATTTTTTATTTTCATGCTCGTAATTTTCGTCAAGTTTATCTTATGTTAAAAGGCCCCATGTAGTGTTAGTAGTATGCCATAGAGCATATCATTTAGTATGTATCTTGTACATATTTTTATTAATAAAAGGCATTTCCACTTTTCCGTTTACATAATATATTTATGTGTAATAGAAAAGGTCCATTGATATTTTATTATAAATATTATTCTTAAGTTATTAAGAATATGAGTGACAATATTTCTAGCACAAAGTATCATAAATAGGTTCACAATCGAGGATACTTCATAATAAGGACATGACTTATCCAGAAAGATTGTATTCATGTTTATTCCCAAGTTATTTATATGAGATATAAATAAGATAGAATGGTGAGTCTCATGCCATATAACAAACATGATAGGCACTTATAAATGATAAGTAGGTCGAACCAGTGACACTTATGACAAGCTCATGGAGTTTACTCTTGTCAATATTTTGTCATAAATCATATTAGTGCATATAATTTTTAGACCTGAGATAGCACAGTTATCTTGTATATAGGTAGTTTGAGTTTGATACTGCTTTCATACTTGTACTATGTATGGGTATATGGGCATGTGTTGGCTCCTACTAGTTATATATGGAGGTAGGTGTTGATCAAGATGGAATCTGTTCCTCTAAGTAAATAGAGATAAAATCCTATGTTCATTTAATTGTTCTTGATGTTTCAAGTTCCTGGCTAGGACAGATAGATTTATTCAGAAAAGAGTTTCTGATGAGAAAATCTTTTAATCAAGAACTGGAATTAAAAGAGAACATAATATTCATAGCAAATGGAGTTTGACATAAACCATGACTCCAGCTTGAGTTGGGATTTTATGTGAGAGAGATTATAGTGCATGGTAACATATGATTATAGGTTCATTTAAGGTAAACCTTATTACTAATTGGGTGGCCATGGCATGCTATGCTAGGTGTTAACCATGGTCTATGAGGTGCATAAAATGATTTAGAGAAATCATTTATGGTAATAAAGAGTTCTGATGATATTAAGAGTTGATATCATGTCTCATTGCCAATTAGTGATGAGCTTAGTAAGTCACACACATACACAAGTTATCACCTATTTAAATATGATTTAATTAATTAATTAAAGAGTTTAATTGATTAATTAAATAGGTTTGGTTTGCAATTAAATTGCAAAGTCCCTAGCATAACTTGAAACCAAATCTAGATTATTGGATGTGTAGTATAAATTAAATTTATATTTAAAGTGTTTAAATATGAATTTAATTAATGAGAAATTAATTAATAGAGATTAATTAATTAATTTATATTTGATATAAATTAATTAGAAGAAGAAAAATAATTATTTTGGGTTAAGAACTCAAAATTAAGACACAGGGGTATTTTGGTCATTTCACAGTGTGACACGTGGCACCATGAGATGCTGACACATGGGATTACACATAAGCTTGCCAAATTTTTTTAATCATGTAAGATGATTAAAATCAAGATTAAATATAGGTTTGACACTTGGCACAATGTGATTGGGTCACTTAAACCTAGAGCTAATCAAAGGGTGACATGTAGCAAGGGTTTAATGTGTTAACCTAGCTATTTAAGTGTGGTTATGAAAAGAAAAAATAACCAGCAGCCACTCCTCTCCTTTGTCACGCCACTTTGAGGCTTTTCATCTATTCTTCTTCATCTCTCATCAATTCAAAGAGATTAGCCATCAATCTCTTGAATTAAGAACACTAGAAATTGTTTCTAGTGTCCTATTTACATCTCTAATCTCTTAAAAGGTAGAACATGAATTTCTAATTAATAGAAAAAGCTTTAGAAGCTGTTCAAGGGCTGCCATAGTTGTTCTTGGTGTGGACAAGCTAGAGGGACAACATCTGGTGTCCTGAAGACGAATCTCAAAGGCGCAGACACGCTGTAGCGCATTAAGAGGTTAGTGTAATCGTTCTTGATTTAATCTAGGGTTCTAAAATTAATCTGATTAATTTTAAAATCTTAAATGGCAAATACAGATCCAAAAACATATTAAAAGAGTTTTAATGTGTTGTTTATCATTGAAATCAAATAGATAAAAATAAATCTTGCATGATGCATGTGACCCTAGGTGAAAATTTTTGAATTCAATGGTATAAACTTGTGTTTTTCACGCTTCTGTTCCTTCAATTGGTATCAGAGCCACTATATTTGCCATTTAGATTGTTGATTATATGATTTAATTGTGTGATTTGATCATGAGATGATTGATCCATTGCTAGTTGCAAGGGATGTGTGGCGGCACACATGGTGAAGCCACCATTGGTGGCGGCAACAATGGTTCTTCAAGGTGGCGCAAGGTTTGCCTTTTAATTTACAATTGTTGTATGATCTAAAAGCTCATCCTATGTCTAATTAAATTGTTTAATTAGAATTTTAATGACACAATTAAATTATGATTTAAATCAGAATTTTAAAAATTGTTTGAATGTGATTCAAATCTAAATTTTAAAAAGTTGTTTGAATGTGATTCAAATATGAATTTTTAAAGTTGTTTGAATCATATTTAAATCTGATTTTTTAAAATTGATTGAATAAAATTCAGATCTGATTTTTTAAAAAATGTTTGAATGTAATTCAAATCTGATTTTTTAAAAAATGTTTGAATGTGATTCAAATCTGAATTTTTAAAGTTGTTTGAATGTGATTCAAATCTGAATTTTTAAATTTGTTTGAATGAGATTCAAATCTGAATTTTTAAATTTATTTGACTCATATTCAAATATAGATTTTTAAGTTGAATATGAGATATTCAATTTAAGTATGTATGTTTTATTTAATTGTTAAATAGTGATATGCATGATGGATGATCATGGACTATAAAAGACCAATGTGATTGGATTTATTTCTTTTATGTTTTTTTAAGATTGTAAATTAATTAATTTATTTTAATTTATTTGGGCATGTATTATTAAGTTTGTAATAATTTTTGGGTTGCAATTTCATTTATTTAAGTTCTTATAAATTCGCCTTGGTATGCCAAGGATTACCATGTAATATTGGATTGCAAGAAGTTCAAGGAGGTCAAGAGCATTGGTGGGACCAGTGGGAGGAATTCAAGATCAAGTGTTGATTATGTACTCTTTCAGCAACTCTTGTAGAATGAATGAATGAATAAAATGCACCTAGGAATGCCCTAATTCAATTCTTGGTAGCTCAGAATTGAATCCCTTAGAAAGTCCATGATCATACCATATTTATTGCTTATCCATGAATGCATGAGATGTACGGGAATGTATGCTATTATATGATATATACATGCTAATTGGATAATGTGCAAAGTGAGACCTTAATAGTAATTAGAATGACCATAAAATCTTCCAAACAAATGATTAAGTTGGAAATGCTATAATTAAAGTAATTATAACATAGGCCCTCCATTGAGGCAATTATTTTAAGAAATTTTAAATAGTTGCATAAGATGCAATTAATTTAAGAGATTTTCTTAAGAATAATTGTTAAGCATGAGATGTTGTAAATATGTAAATGGTTTAGTGGCCGATATTGGATGTACCTGAGGACATTAAAATTATTTGCATAATTACTGGCTCAATTGGATCAACTTAACTAATGGAAGATAAGTCAATAATGGATGTACCTGAGATTTTGAGCATTAGGGGCTAGGTAAAGGATTGAACCTCACATGAGATGTGATGGGCAAGGAGTTGCTCACTTATAGTTTATTGTAATTCCAATAATGGATGTACCCGAGGATGATCAATAGAAATATAAGAATTCAATCACCCACTAGAAATCCATCCAACTAGGATTTCTGTTTTCTACTTTGGAAGTGTAGGATTCGCTAAGTTAGTGGGAGGACCAATTTGATTAAAAGACCATAATCATTTTGGTTAATTACATGATACATTTACTAATTAATCTGGTTATTTTCTGCAGTTAATTTTCTGATAAAAATGAGCACAAAACAACCACCACCATCCAATATCCTTGCAAGCATATTTGATCACAATAGGTTGACAAGACCTAATTTGTCTGATTGGCTAAGAAATTTGAAACTTGTCCTAAAACTTGAACATATAGGATATGTTCTAGATTCAAATGTTCCTGGTCCCTTACCTCCAGAGGCCACACAAGAGGAACATGAAACTTTGGACAAGTGGAAGGAGCATGATATGAGAGCTAAGTGTTACATGCTTGCTTCCATGAGTAATGAGTAACAGAAGCAACATGAGAACATACAGAGTGCGACTGAGATCCTCCTTCACCTATAAGAGTTGTATGGTGAGCACAGCAGGAATGCTAGGTATGAGATATCTAGACAGCTATTCCGTAGGAGGATGTCTGAGGGACAGAATGTTGGGGATCATGTCCATAAGATGATTTGGCTGATTGAGCAGTTGGAACATCTTGACTTCAACATGGATTTCCAACTACAGACGGATTTGATCCTTCAGTCCCTTCCTGAGTCTTTTGGGAATTTTGTGACAAATTTCCATATGACTAAACAGGAATGCACCTTAGCTAGTTTACTCAACATGCTAGTTATTGCCCAAAAGAATATGCCAGGCAATAAAGGAAAAGAGGTAGCTTTGGTTGCATCTTCTTCCGCTGGAAAGTCCAACAAGAAGAAGGGCAATAAGAAAAAGAAACCTCAGATTCCTGGTCCTTCCAAGAAAATAGCTAAACAAAAAAGGAAGACTAAAGCTGATGGAGGCAAAGGAAAGTGTTTCCACTGTCAAAAGGATGGGCACTGGAAAAGGAACTGCCCAGAGTATCTTGCTTCTCTGAAGGACAAGAAGGATACACCTTCGGAAGGTATGTCTATATCTTGTTATTTAGATTCTGATGATACTCATAGTTCATCTACAGCTTGGGTTTTAGATACTGGTGCCAGTTCTCACATTTCTAATGATATGCAGGAACTAGCAAATAGTAGCAGTTTGTGTTCTCAAGATATTAGAGTCCGGATTGGCAATGGCGCAACTGTTGAAGCTTTAGCCATAGGATATAAATCTTTTTACATGTTTGGACATGTTTTGTCACACCCTACTCCCCTATAAGATGTAACATGATCCCGTAGTATACCTAATGAATTACCGTACTTCTCCTACCGATAATCCATTAACTATACTACAAGGGATTTTAAAACAATTTTCGAGAAATTTAAGTCATAGTTTAAAATCTGGTGTTACAAATTTTTTTTTTTCAAAATTTCGGCAAAGTGCCGGCTGTATTTTGAGAAAACAGTTCTTCAATCTTGCAAAAGAAAATGCTCCCAATATGTTTTCTCAAATACAACTCCAATAAATTTTATTTCAATTCACAATTCAATTCTCAATACACAATCAATACATTTTCAAACTAATCTCATCATGAAGAAATATTTCGTTGATTATAAGACTCAAAATTTATATTACAAAACTATTCAAGTAAATGAAATCTCAAATTTACATTTACAATAATTTACATTTAATTACATACCAAAATATTTTACAAGAGTTTTTATACAACTGCTCAAATAATTTACATACATATTATTACATGCATACATCAAAACCTATGTACATGGGTATACCTATAATATACACAGTGAGCTGAAAGTGTCTTCAAAGAAACTTACTCAACGCTCTATGCTCTTCTTACTGCGACAAGATACAAAGCTATCCCCGAGTGGTGAACTGGTGGTGCACAACTATAATTTAAAACATAGTACAATATACATTGACAAAATTTACAGTAAATAATTTGGAAATCTGAATACTCATCAAATTCTAAAACTCAAAATATTCATTGCCAATAATGTAAATCATTTGTATAAAATGACTTCGATCATGAAATTCAATTTATCAAATCATAACTAACCATTTAGGTAATTCCAACAAAATCAATTATACATAAATCATAATTGAAATCACAATTCTTTACCATTCAAAAGCCATTCTATATCTCAAAAATCATTCTGTATCTCAAAAATCATTCTTTATCTCACTAACTATGCAAGACTAATCTGGAAGGGCCATATTCGATGTGATTCTAACTCCCTATGGTCGGGGAGGTCGAATCATCGTGCACAGTACCATCACAATAATGAATCTTCCGCAAGGGCCATAACAATAAAATAAACTTAGATCTAACCTCAAATCAGAGGAAAATCTAAGCCTGTGCACGTACCATGGTAATCAAAACACTACTAACTCCATTGTCTTCTCAACAAATGAGAGAGACGGGTAATAATCTAGTCAAACATCTATAGTGAGATATAAAACAATATCACAATCCTTTTAGTGAGCATAAATCACAATATAATTCGATTCAAAGTCAATTTCAATATCGAATTATTTTTATGCTCATCACAATTCAAATCATAAA
Source organism: Hevea brasiliensis (assembly GCF_030052815.1). Lineage (NCBI taxonomy): Eukaryota > Viridiplantae > Streptophyta > Magnoliopsida > Malpighiales > Euphorbiaceae > Hevea > Hevea brasiliensis. The sequence goes on from NC_079505.1 coordinate 61,793,361, forward strand.
TTTGCATTTTTCCATGAAAATTACCATCACAATTCAAAACATGTTCTATCACAATTTTCCAAAACATAATTTATTCAATCCATAACAATGCTTAATACTTGTGGAAATACCATTTCACAAAGCTAAATTCATACATACTATAACCATTTCAATAATCATTGAATTAAATCCAATGCTTGTTAAACATAATACATAAGAAAAATATGTCATTTAATCATATGAACTATTCAGAACAAAATTAGTTAAAAACTAGTTGTGCACAAACCTTTGATAACTGTTTCTTGGCTCTGAATCAGTGTTTCCTTCCCCTTCCCTGAGTCTTTGCTAACTGAGAAACACAATTTGAAGTGTTTCAGTACTCATTTAAACTTTCTCTATGAATAAGGTTAAATAATTAATTTGTCGAATTCTATTATTTTCTTAGTCAACCTAATATGTCGACCCTCGATGCGTTCTAGGTAAATTCGATTTTAATGTCACTAATATGTCACATTCAATAGTCTTTTAGGGTTGGTACATGTTACCAAATTCATTTCCATGTATCTTGCATTTTCTTGCAATTTGCTGGATTCTGTGATACTAGTTTGACCTAGCCGGACAACCTAGTTCCGTCGGTTTTCGGGTTTCGGTCAAAACTACAAACTTGTAGATCTATGTCTTATGGAACGCGGAACAACATTTCAGGTCATTCTGAGTTATGTAGACCAAGTTATGGTCATTTTACTATTGTTGGTCAACTAGCACTAAAATTGGTCACTTTAGGTCATTTTAGGTCATTTTAGGTTCGGCCAATTTTTGGACCCAAGCTTGTGCAAGCTGTTTGGCTTGCTTATGGTCATTTCTGGGCTTTGGTGTCTTCATAAGACTTGTATATATGGGTCTTAACTACTCATGGTTAAAATTTCAGGTCAATTGGACATGTTTTGAGTGAGTTATGGCCTAAACACTAACTGCTGCCCAAATGGTCAATTTTTAGGCCTCATTTGCACTTAATCCGGATTTGGTTATTTTTCAAGCTACCTTGCAAGCAGAATTTTGGCAAGCTTCCTTCATGAAAGTTGGTACATTTTGTGCCTAGTTTCACCTCCAATTGGTCTCATACCAATTGGAGCCATACACTTAAAGTTATAAGCCTAAAACACAAACTGCCTTATTGAAATTCTTGCATACACATCAAGCATCACTTTTAACACTCACCAAACTTAACATTCAAACCAATTCTGATTGTACCACAACCTAAACATAATTTATAAAATTATTATAAGTCATTTTGGCAGCTTGCAATTACATTCAATGTGCACGAACAAGTGCAGAATTTGTCCAACTCAATTTATAACAATTTAATCACCAATTCATGCTCATTTACATGTCCCACTTCACACCACCATACATACACTCAAACTGCCATAACAACCAACACATTTTAACATCATTATTCCATAAACCAAGCATGAATTCCAGCATTTCTCAAGAGTTAGCAAACCACCACAATGGTACACTTACATTCCATTACTTTCCAAGCTTTAAATTTCATTTTACATTTACATATACTAAGTGTACATTACCCAAACAATTTCCTACACAATATACATTTAATCAATCATTTAATTCACCATTTACAAGCACAAATAAACTGCCTTCAAGGTGTTTCCATGGCTACCAAAAGTACACATTCACATTCAACATCAAACCTCAAAAATTTCTTCATAAATCAAACACCCATAACATCCTTACAAACTTAATGAAGCAATAACCCAAAAATACAAACTTACCATTTTGGAAATTCTTCAAAACCTCTCCAAAACTTGGTTTTCTTGTTGCCTATCTACTGCCCATGGTGTGAGGATTAACTTTAATGAAGGAAGGTGCATGGAAAGTGGCTTAGATCAAGCTTACATGAAGCTTTAACCCATGCATCCATGGAGGAACTCCATTCTTGGTTTCGGCTGCCCTTTTGAAAGGTTGAAGAAGATGAAATATTCTGCCCATTTTAGCTCTTAAGTGTCACACATAATATTTATTTAATCCCCATAGTGCTCCACTTACATAAAATCAATTATTTTATATGTTTAAATATGTTAATTACCTAATTTGAACTCCATTTTTGCTATTTATATTAGGTACCCCTAAATTAATTTTTCATTATATTTTCCAAGTGTAATATTATTTATTTTTAATGAACATTTAGGTCAAAAGACAAATTGGGGTGTCAAATGACCGCAATGCCCATTCGGGTTGCATTCGATTTTTAGTAACAAGGTTTTGTCCGTTTTTGATTTCCTACTTTTCTTTGTACTAATTATTTAATTTTTATTTAATATTTCTAATGATATTTATACTTCAATAGGGTCTATTTAATTCCTAAAATATTTTTCGGGTTCCCGCGTCCATGGCTAGTCAACGGTCCACGCCGTGACTTCTAAGTGCTGATCACCCATCGCTAAGGTTCTCGGCTCGCTTAACTTGGTTACATTTCTTTGCTATTATTTTTCCTTTGTTTTTCTTGTGTTTTCTTCTCTTGTATTTCATTATTTTATGTCTCCTCACTCATATCGAAGTGTAGTTCTAGGCATCCTAGCTGTCCGACAACAGTTCTGGAACAGAGAACGCACTACCGAACATATAGGGTGTTACAATTCTCCCCTTAAAATAAATTTCGTCTCAAATTTTACACGACATTAGTCTCTGAACAGTGTGAGTGTTGTCTCCTCATATCCTCTTCACGTTCCCAAGTAGCTTCCTCACGAGCGATGGTTCCACAAAGACTTTAACTGTGTATCTGTTTATTCCTCAATTTGTTTCACCTCATAAGCCAGAATTTCTATGGGTTCTTCCTCATATGAGAGGTTTGGATTTTACCTCAATCTATTCAACTGATAGTACATGAGATGGGTATGATTTGTACCTCCTTAACATGGACACATGGAAGACATTGTGTATCCTTGCTAACTCCAGAGGTAATGCCAACCGATATGCCAAAGGACCCACTCTTTCCAGAACCTCATATGGTCCGATGAAATGAGAATTCAGTTTCCCCTTTATGCCAAATCTCATAATCCTCTTCCAAGGAGAAACTTTGAGGAATACTTTATGACCCACTGCATATTTAATATCTCTTCTCTTCAGATCAACATAAAACTTCTGACGGTCTGACGCAGCTTTGAGTCTATCTTTGATCAATTTGATCTTTTCCTATGTTTGCTGAATAATTTCTGGCCCAATCATCTTTCTTTCACCAACTTCATCCCAATATAGGGGAGTTCTGCACTTTCTGCCATACAAAGCTTCATATGGAGGTATCCCAATGCTTGATTGGTAGCTGTTGTTATAAGCAAACTCAATCAAAGGCAAGTGTGTATCCCAACTATCTTCAAACTCAATCACACAAGCCCATAGCATATCCTCCAATATCTGAATAACCCTTTCAGGTTGGCCATGCATGCGTGGGTGGAATCTTGTCTTTGAAGTTCAATCTAGTTCTTAGGGCTCTCTGAAGACTACCCAGAATCTAAAAGTGAACCTAGGATCTCTGTCAGATACAATCGATACTGGCACTCCATGCAATTTTACAATTTCATATATGTACAATCTGGCCAATCTTTCTAGGCTATAGTCTATCCGAACTGGTAAAAAGTGAGCAGACTTGGTTAGTCTATCAACTATAACCTATACTGCATCATGACTATTCTGTGTCCTCGGAAATCTCATCACAAAATCCATAGTTATCTGTTCCCTTACAATGTTTCATACGGTGCCACTTGTATGCTAGCTTGACACTTATTAATGTATACAAATTCTGTTAGTGGGAGGTATCTGTCCCATCTCCCCTTGGATTCAAGGACACAAGTTCTCAGTATATTCTCGAGGGTTTATTACATTTTACAGGTTATTATTATCATTTCATTTCATTATTTATAGAAACTCAATGAGTTTCAAAATTTACCTGAATCACTTGTTTCGACTGTCCATCCATCTGAAGATGATAAGTCGTACTGATATCTCTAAGCTCATAGCAATTACTATGGTACAGGTAGTTCACATTAATGTAACTGAGTCACTAACTCCAGCTACCTTACAAGTGTAGTCTTTTGATAGGCTAGTTCTGAAGTTTTAAATTTCTGACTAAAATTTTCACATTTATTTCCAGTAATAGTACTCTATTCGGGTGCAACTGTATCAATTTATAGATTACTTACAAATATTCTTAATTTATTATACCACGAGGAAGCACGTAGCTCTACACAATAATCCCGTGTCGGTACTATAATCTGCAGCTTACAATACAAACAACAAGAACATTATATAGTCACTACGTTATAACCTCATGGACTAGGTTTTCTAACATCTTATCTTTCTTGAATCCACTAATATCCTAATTCGATTCTGATTCCAATATCCATTAATAATTACTAACAGTAACATCTTTGCCCTCATCTAGAGCAATTCTATTACTGTAACTTACTTTTACGTCCTCTTGCCTTACATTAAGTAGGCTTGCCAATTAGCTTTATAATTTATAGTATGTTAGAAAATACTTTTAGCTAACAATTCTTCCAAAATTAATGTCAATCATACTTGTTATTGTAGTTTTGATCCTAAAAGACTAGTCACTAACGCATCAAAATTTATTCCCCTGTAAAGGAATAGCAACAAAACATATAGTTCTGACACTAACACACAACTAAGTAGTGCTGGGATCAAATAATAACTAATTGTTTCTTTCAAAAATTAAGAACTTACCAGCTACATCTGAAGTTTCTGCTCTTTCTCCTTGGCGCATAGTGGACGCTCTAATTGGTGCGCTACTATATTCGGGTTGATTCACTATGTTATAGTGGTGAGGAGTACCAACTCTATTTCTATCTCGACTCTGACTAACGGTCTGTGAACTCTGGAAAGCAGATCGAGGTGCTCTAGTACAATTTTTAGCAAAGTGTCCAAGTTTTCCATAATTGTAGCAGGCTCCAGAGGCCCTTTGACAAATACCTCCATGTAGCTTACCACAAACATGGCAGAAACGGGCAGAATAGGAATTTTTGGTTGTTCGACAACTAGATCTTGGTGTTCTCTGCCCTGATGATCTGCTTCTATCGTATCCCAGAGCTCGGGGTTCCTCAAATTCTTTTCTCTTCCTCAAATTACTGCTCGAGCTCTGACCCGTAGATTTCTCCCTCTTCTCTATTTCACACTGCCCTTGTGGGGGTTGGGTTTGTACTTGAGTTTGGTGAGAGTATCAGCCATTTGTTGAAAGAAAGTGGCCATTTGCTGGGCCATTTGTGCAGTAATTTGTACTAGTAAAACTAGTACAGTCGGGCCTTCGACACTTTGTGGAGCTGGGGCCTCAACTTGTACTTCTGCCATCACAGACTGTTCTATTGTCTCATTCTTCTCTTCCATATCTTTTCATAGGATTTTCTATTCCTATACAACCAACACAAGGAGATTCCTCTCCATTAGTTCATATTTATGATGTAAATGTACTATATGTATCAAACATTTGAGCAGTTGTAGTTACCGACAAAAAGATTTCAAATTCACAGTTCAAAATTTACTTTAAAACCATTGCTCTGATACCACAAACATGTCACACCCTACTCCCCTATAAGATGTAACATGATCCCGTAATATACCTAATGAATTATCGTACTTCTCCTACCGATAATCCATTAAATATACTACAAGGGATTTTAAAATAATTTTCGGAAATTTTATGTCATAGATTAAAATCTGGTGTTACAAAATTTTTTTTTTCAAAATTTCGGCAAAGTGCCGGCTGTATTTTGAGAAAATAGTTCTTCAATCCTGCAAAAGAAAATGCTCCCAACATGTTTTCTCAAATACAACTCCAATAAACTTTATTTCAATTCACAATTCAATTCTCAATACACAATCAATTCATTTTCAAACTAATCTCATCATGAAGAAATATTTCATTGATTATAAGACTCAAAATTTATATTACAAAACTATTCAAGTAAATGAAATCTCAAATTTACATTTACAATAATTTACATTTAATTACATACCAAAATATTTTACAAGAGTTTTTATACAACTGCTCAAATAATTTACATACATATTATTACATGCATACATCAAAACCTATGTACATGGGTATACCTATAATATACAGATTTGAACTGAAAGTGTCTTCAAAGAAACTTACTCACTGCTCTATGCTCTTCTTACCTGCGACAGCATACAAAGCTATCCCTGAGTGGTAAACTCAGTGGTGCACAACTATAATTTAAAACATAGTATAATATACATTGACAAAATTTACAGTAAATAATTTGAAAATCTGAATACTCATCAAATTCTAAAACTCAAAATATTCATTGCCAATAATGTAAATCATTTGTATAAAATGACTTCGATCATGAAATTCAATTTATCAAATCATAACTAACCATTTAGGTAATTCCAACAAAATCAATTATACATAAATCATAATTGAAATCACAATTCTTTACCATTCAAAAGCCATTCTATATCTCAAAAATCATTCTGTATCTCAAAAATCATTCTTTATCTCACTAACTATGCAAGACTAATCTGAAAGGGCCATATTCGATGTGATTCTAACTCCCTATGGTCGGGGAGGTCGAATCATCGTGCACAGTACCATCACAATAATGAATCTTCCGCAAGGGCCATAACGATAAAATAAACTTAGATCTAACCTCAAATCAGAGGAAAATCTAAGCCTGTGCACGTACCATGGTAATCAAAACACTACTAACTCCATTGTCTTCTCAACAAATGAGAGAGACGGGTAATAATCTAGTCAAACATCTATAGTGAGATATAAAACAATATCACAATCCTTTTAGTGAGCATAAATCACAATATAATTCGATTCAAAGTCAATTTCAATATCGAATTATTTTTATGCTCATCACAATTCAAATCATAAATTTGCATTTTTCCATGAAAATTACCATCACAATTCAAAACATGTTCTATCACAATTTTCCAAAATATAATTTATTCAATCCATAACAATGCTTAATACTTGTGGAAATATCATTTCACAAAGCTAAATTCATACATACTATAACAATTTCAATAATCATTGAATTAAATCCAATGCTTGTTAAACATAATACATAAGAAAAATATGTTATTTAATCATATGAAATATTCAGAACAAAATCAGTTAAAAACTAGTTGTGCACAAACCTCTGATAATTGTTTCTTGGCTCTGAATCAGTGTTTCCTTCCCCTTCCCTGAGTCTTTGCTAACTGAGAAACACAATTTGAAGTATTTCAGTACTCATTTAAACTGTCTCTAAGAATAAGGTTCAATAATTAATTTGTCGAATTCTATTATTTCCTTAGTCAACCTAATATGTCGACCCTCGATGCGTTCTAGGTAAATTCGGTTTTAATGTCACTAATATGTCACATTCAATAGTCTTTTAGGGTTGGTACATGTTACCAAATTCATTTCCATGTATCTTGCATTTTCTTGCAATTTGCTGGATTCCGGGATACTAGTTTGACCTAGCCGGACGACCTAGTTCTGTCGATTTTCGGGTTTTGGTCAAAACTAGAAACTTGTAGATCTATGTCTTATGGAATGCGGGGAAACATTTCAGGTCATTCTGAGTTATGTAGACCAAGTTATGGTCATTTTACTATTGCTGGTCAACTTGCACTAAAATTGGTCACTTTAGGTCATTTTAGGTTCGGCCAGTTTTTGGACCCGAACTTGTGCAAGCTTTTTGACTTGCTTATGGTCATTTCTGGGCTTTGGTGTCTTCATAAGACTTGTAGATATGGGTCTTAACTATTCATGGTTAAACTTTCAGGTCAATTGGACCTGTTTTGAGTGAGTTATGGGCTAAAAACTAACTGCTGCCCAAATGGTCAATTTTCAGGCCTCATTTGCACTTAATACGGATTTGGTCATTTTTCAAGCTACCTTGCAAGCAGAATTTTGGCAAGCTTCCTTCATGAAAGTTGGCACATTTTGTGCCTAGTTTCATGTCCAATTGGTCTCATACCAATTGGAGCCACACACTTAAAGTTATAGGCCTAAAACACAAACTGCCTTATTGAAATTCTTGCATACACATCAAGCATCACTTTTAACACTCACCAAACTTAACATTCAAACCAATTCTGATTGTACCATAACCTAAACATAATTTATAACATATTATAGGTCATTTTGGCATCTTGCAATTACATTCAATGTGCACCAACAAGTGCAGAATTTGTCCAACTCAATTTACAACAATTCAATCACCAATTCATGCTCATTTACATGTCCCACTTCACACCACCATACATACACTCGAACTTCCATAACAACCAACACATTTTAACATCATTATTCCATAAACCAAGCATGAATTCCAGTATTCCTCAAGAGTTAGCAAACTGCCACAATGGTACACTTACATTCCATTACTTTCCAAGCTTTAAATTTCATTTTACATTTACATATACTAAGTGCACATTATCCAAACAATTTCCTACACAATATACATTTAATCAATCATTTAATTCACCATTTACAAGCACAAATAAACTGCCTTCAAGGTGTTTCCATGGCTGCCAAAAGTACACATTCACATTCAACATCAAACCTCAAAAATTTCTTCATAAATCAAACACCCATAACATCCTTACAAACTTAATGAAGCAATAACCCAAAAATACAAACTTACCACTTTGGAAATTCTTCAAAACCTCTCCAAAACTTGGTTTTCTTGTTGCCTATCTACTGCCCATAGTGTGAGGATTAACTTTAATGAAGGAAGGTGCATGGAAAGTGGCTTAGATCAAGCTTGCATGAAGCTTTAACCCATGCATCCATGGAGGAACTCCATTCTTGGTTTCGGCTGCCCTTTTGAAAGGTTGAAGAAGATGAAATATTCTGCCCATTTTAGCTCTTAAGTGTGCTACATAATAATTATTTAATCCCCATAGTGCTCCACTTACATAAAATCAATTATTTTATATGTTTAAATATGTTAATTACCTAATTTGAACTCCATTTTTGCTATTTATATTAGGTACCCCTAAATTAATTTTTCATTATATTTTCCAAGTGTAATATTATTTATTTTTAATGGACATTTAGGTCAAAAGACAACTTGGGGTGTCAAATGACCGCAATGCCCCAGTTCGGGTTGCATTCCCGATTTTTTGGTAACACCGGGTTTTATCCGTTTTTCGATTTCCCACTTTTCTTTGTACTAATTATATAATTTTTATTTAATATTTCTAATGATATTTATACTTCAATAGGGGTCTATTTAATTCCTAAAAATATTTTCCAAGGTTCCCCGTGGTCCAGGGCTAGTCAACGGTCCACGCCGTGACTTCCCGGTGCGGTCACCCATCGCTAGGGTTCTCGGCTCACTTAACTTGGTTACATTTCTTTGCTATTATTTTTCCTTTGTTTTTCTTGTGTTTTCTTCTCTTGTATTTCATTATTTTATGTCTCCTCACTCATATCGAAGTGTAGTTCTAGGCATCCTAGCTGTCCGGACAACATTGGTTACCGGAACAGTAGAACGCACTACCGAACATAGGGGTGTTACATATTTTGTGTTTGGATAATATTTTATATGTACCTGATGCTTTTAAGAACATCATTTCTATATCTAGTTTGACTAGAAATGACTATGAATTTCAGTTCACAGATGATGTTTGCAATATTTATTTTGGAAATAAATATGTTGGTTCGGGTTATATGAATGATGGTCTTTATTATTTGGATAATAATGACAAACACAAATTGAATGCAAGTAATCTAAAAGAATGCAATGCCATGGTGAAAACCACCTCAAGTTCAAAATATATTTGGCACTTAAGGTTATGTCATGTTGCAGAAGATAGGATTGCAAAACTGGAGAAAATGGGGATTCTATCCTCATTGGGCTTTGAGCCTACTCCAACTTGTGAATCTTGCCTTCAGGGCAAAATAACTAGATCACCCTTTGTTGGACAAGGGCTAAGAGCTGAAAATATTTTGGAGCTAATACATAGTGATGTATGTGGTCCATTTAAAGAAATGGCTAGAGGGGGTTTTCATTATTTTATTACCTTTACTGATGATAAATCAAGGTTTGGGTATTTGTATTTGATGAAATACAAACGTGAATCTTTTGAAAAGTTCAAAGAATTTAAATCAAGTAGAAAATCAAGCGGAAATAGTATTAAAGCTCTTGATCGGATCGTGGAGGTGAATATTTGAGTCTTGAATTTGATGAATACTTGAGAGAGCATGGCATTGTTTCTCGGTGACTCCTCCGAGAGCATACAAGCTGAATGGTGTATCTGAAAGGAGAAATCGTACCCTATTGGATATGGTATGTAGTATGATGAGCTATACTGATATGCCAATCTTCTTTTGGGGATTTGCATTAGAATCAGCTTTGTATATTCTGAATAGGATTCCATCAAGATCAGTTTCTTCCACACCTTATGAGATATGGCATGGAAGAAAACCAAGTCTTAAGCATGTTAAGATTTGGGGTTGTCCAGCTTATATCAAAAAGCTGAACACTGATAAAATGGAGACCAGATCAGAAAAAGGTCGATTTGTTGGATATCCAAAAGATAGTTTTGGATATTATTTTTATTTGCCTACTTCACAAAAGATTGTGATAAGTAGAGATGCCACATTTCTTGAACAACAGTTTGTTCAAGAAGGAGGCAAAGGAAGGCAAATAGAGTTAGAATTGGAGAATTCTGACCAACCAACAGATCAGATGGATATAGATCCATCTAGTCAACTTATACCCATTGATGAAACATCTACAGCTGTTCCTCGTAGAATAACCAGGGTATCTCACCCACCAGTGAGATATGGTTTTATTAATGAAGAAGAACAAGAGTTGTCTACTCATGAAGAAGTAGATCATGGAGATGATCCACTTACTTATGAAGAAGCTATATCAGATATAGACTCTTCAAAATGGATTGATGCTATGAAATCCGAGATTGATTCCATGTATAAGAATCAAGTTTGGGATCTTGTTGACCCACCTGAAGGTATTATACCTATAGGGAACAAATGGGTTTTCAAGAAGAAAATTGGTTCTGATGGAAGAGTTCCAAACAGAGCACGACTGCAGATTCCACTCTGGTGAGTATATTCTTTGCATCGGATCTTTGCAAAGGAAGGCTGTTTGGATAAAGAAGTTCGTGTGAGAACTTATAGTAGTTCCTTCCATTGAGTCAGCGGTTCCACTACCTTTGTGACAATAATGGAGCGATCATCTGAGCTAAGGAACCAAGGTCTCACCAGAAATTCAAACACATAGAAAGGCGCTACCACATTATCAGAGAAATAGTTGGGCGAGGCGATGTAGCCTTGCAGAAAATAGCATCAGCTGAAAATCCAGTTGATCTATTCACTAAGCCTATGTCACAGACTCAGTTAGACCAACATCTTGAGAAGATAGGTCTGAGATATTGTAATGAATGGCTCTAGTGCTAGTGGGAGATTGTTAGTAGTATGCCCTAAAGCATATCATTTAGTATGTATTTTGTACATATTTTTATTAATAAAAGGCATTTCCACTTTTCCGTTTACATAATATATTTATGTGTAATAGAAAAGCTCCATTGATATTTTGTTAGAAATATTATTCTTAAGTTGTTAAGAATATGGGTGACAATATTTCTAGCACAAAATATCATAAATAGGTTCACAATCGAGGATACTTCATAATAAGGACATGACTTATCCAGAAAGATTGTATTCATGTTTATTCCCAAGTTATTTATATGAGATATAAATAAGATGGAATGGTGAGTCTCATGCCATATAACAAACATGATAGGCACTTATAAATGATAAGTAGGCCAAACCAGTGACACTTATGACAAGCACATAGAGTTTACTCTTGTCAATGTTTTGTCATAAATCATATCAGTGCATATAATTTTTAGACCTGAGATAGCACAGTTATCTTGTATATAGGTAGTTTGAGTTTGATACTGCTTTCATACTTGTACTATGTATGGGTATATGGGCATGTGTTGGCTCCAACTAATTATATATGGAGGTAGGTGTTGATCAAGATGGAATCTGTTCCTCTAAATAAATAGAGATAAAATCCTATGTTCATTTAATTGTTCTTGATGTTTCAAGTTCCTGGCCAAGACAGATAGATTTATTCAGAAAAGAGTTTCTGATGAGAAAATCTTTTAATCAAGAACTGGAATTAAAAGAGAACATAATATTCATAGCAAAGGGTTTGACACTTGGCACAATGTGATTGGGTCACTTAAACCTAGAGCTAATCAAAGGGTGACATGTGGCAAGGGTTTAATGTGTTAACCTAGCTATTTAAGTGTGGTTATGAAAAGAAAAAATAACCAGCAGCCACTCCTCTTCTTTGTCACGCCACTTTGAGGCTTTTCATCTATTCTTCTTCATCTCTCATCAATTCAAAGAGATTAGCCATCTATCTCTTGAATTAAGAACACTAGAAATTGTTTCTAGTGTCCTGTTTACATCTCTAATCTCTTAAAAGGCAGAACTTGAATTTCTAATTAATAGAAAAAGCTTTAGAAGCTGTTCAAGGGCTGCCATAGGTGTTCTTGGTGTGGACAAGCTAGAGGGACAACATCTAGTGTCCTGAAGACGAATCTCAAAGCGCGAGACACTGCGGTATATCAAGAGGTTAGTGTAATCGTTCTTGATTTAATCTAGGGTTCTAAAATTAATCTGATTAATTTTAAAATCTTAAATGGCAAATACAGATCCAAAAACATATTAAAAGAGTTTTAATATGTTGTTTATCATTGAAATCAAATAGATAAAAATAAATCTTGCATGATGCATGTGACCCTAGGTGAAAATTTTTGAATTCAATAGTATAAACTTGTGTTTTTCATGCTTCTGTTCCTTCATGTAGGTGGTTATTCTCTTGAGTTTATCTTTTGATACATAAGTTCATGTTATTTATTTGTTCTTAGTCTTTATTATCTCCTAGTATAGGCATTCTGGTTACGGTTAACGTGTAGGTAGTTTGATAAAAATTGGTAGCTATATCTTAAGATGGGAGTTTCTTTAAAATAATTAAAGTTTGAATAATAAATCAGAGGAAAAATTATGAAGTCCAACCACTAAACACGTTATGGAGATAGCCTGGTATAGTGGGGGACCGAAGTAAGACCGGATCCCAGACTAGTAAGCAGAAGAGATCGAATGTTGCTTGTCAAAAGGTATTGGTAAGGCGATCACATAGGAGATCGGTAAAAATTCAGTCCGTATCCCCTACCTAGTTATAAGGTACCAACGGGTTAAGAGAAGCCTTATTCGGGTTCTCAGCATCTACGGATGCCAAAACCTTTAGTCTAAGGTCTTTACGATATATGATCGCAATTAAATCTCAAGAGATCGGAGGAGAGTTTTTATCTGATTCTCAATAAAAAATTCTAACAAATTATTTAAAGAGATCGGAGGTGAGTTCTTATCTGATTCTCAATCAAAAATTCTAACAAATTATTTAAAGAGATCGGAGGAGAGTTCTTATCCGATTCTCAATCAAAAATTTTAATAAACATTTAAAGAGATCGGAGGAGAGTTCTTATCCAATTCTCAATCAAAATTTTAATAAATATTTAAAGAGATCGAATGAGAGTTCTTATCCGAGATTTCTCACTCAAACTTTAAGTAGATTATTCCAAGAGATCGGGATAGGTTTTTACCCAGATTCTCTTAAATCTAAACTAAAATATCACAATACGCAAAATAACCCCCTAAATAAAAATTCGCTATACAACACCGACTCACTAAGGGTCATCTCATGTACCTATGTACTTGGGTAACCCAAACTAGGAAATATCAAATGTTCCCTTTATCCAAGGGATTAACATCACCGTTCTATCCCCCCTAACTATCGATTATGCAAAGAGCAAAATGTTAAATCTATTTACCCTCATAGGGGGACGAGGTGGGGTTCCTAACACCTTCCCCGCCCGTATACGGACCTCGAACCTAGAATCTCTGTTTTCGAAGTGGTTTCATTCTAACTTATTTTCACAAATGGTTTTCTTTAATTTCTCTCAAAATTAAAGTGGTGACTCCTCACTCTTTCCCACTTTGGTGAATGTTCATCCAGGTGACCGCAAAATACCTTGCGACAGTAAGTATGTGTTTTTTATTATTATTTCATTAAACCTTGAAGGGATGTTATGGGTAGTTGAATTGTGGAGGGATTTTGGAGTTTGATGTTTTAAGGGAGATGTATATTTTTGGCAGCCATGGAAACTCTATAAGAACAGTTTATCCTTGCATGTAAATGATAGATTAAAGTGTTGATTAAGTGTTTATGTGTGTAGGAATAAATTGGGTGATGTATACTAAATGTGTGTGTGTGATTGTACATTTGATTTTGGAAGCTTTGAAGTAATTGAAAGAGAGGTACAATTCGGCAAACTTGAAGTGTATATCAAGATATGTTATTTTGTGGTTTGGTTTATGGAATTATATTGTTGAATTATGGTGCTTGTTATGGTAGCATGTATATGTGTATAAGGGTTTGAATGTAGACATGTAAATGAGCTAGGTTATGTGGCTAAATTGTTTTTAATTTGGACTTGGTAAATTCTGTAGTATAAGGTGCATATTGAGTGTGATTACAAGCTACCAAAATGACCAACAATGTGAAGTAAAATGTGTTTAGGTTATGGTACAAACCAGAAATGGCATGAAGGAAATGATTTGGTAAGTGTTGAATGTGTCTTTGGTATGTGATGAAGAGTATGTTGCAGGGCAGTGTATATTTTGGCTTAGAACCTTAAGTGTGTGGCTCCAATTGGTATGAGAGTGATTGGAGGTGAAACTAGGCACAAAAAGAGCCAAATTTCATGAAGGAAGCTTACTAAAATTCTGCTTGGAAGGTAACTTTAAAAATGACCAAATCCGGATTAGTGCATTTAAGGCCTGAAAATTGACCATTTGGGCAGCAGTTAGTGTTTTGTCCATAACTCACTCAAAACAGGTCCAATTGACCTGAAATTTTTACCATGAATAGTTAAGACATATATCTACAATTATTGTGAAGACTCAAAAGCCCATAAATGACCATAAGCAAGCCAAATAGCTTGCACAAATTCGGGTCCAAAAACTGGCCGAACCAAAAGTGACCCAAAAATGACCTAAAGTGACCATTTTGATACATTTTGACCAGCATTGGTAAATTGACCATAACTTGGTCTACATAACTCAGAATGACCTGAAATTTTGTCCCGCGTACAATAAGACATAGACCTACATGTTTGTAGTTTTGACCAAGAATCGAAAACTGAGGGAACTAGATCGTCCGGCTAGGTCAAAATAGTACACCGAAATCCAACAAATTGAAATAAAATGCAATATACTTGAAAGTGAATTTGGTAACATGTACCAACACTAAAAGGCTACAAATGTGACATATTGATAATATTAAAACCTAATTCACCTAGAATGCATCGAGGGTTAACATCTTAGGTTGACTAAGGAAATAATAGAATTCAATAAATTAATTACTAAGCATTATCGTTAGAGACAGTTTAAATGAGTACTGAAACACTTCAAATTGTGTGTTTTCAGTTACCAAAGACTCAGGGAAGTGGAAGGAAACACTGATTCAGAGCCAAGAGACAGTTATCAGAGGTTTGTGCACAACTAGTTTTTAACTGATTTTGTTCTGAATATTTCATATGATTAAATGAGATATTTTTCTTATGTATTATGTTCAATAAGCATTTGATTTAATTCCATGATTATTAAAATTATTATAACATGTATAAATTTAGCTTTGTGAAATGGTATTTCAATAAGTATTAAGCATTGTTGTGAATTGAATAAATTATGTTTTGAAAAATTGTGATAGAACATATTATGAATTGTGATGGGCAATTTGCATAGAAAAATGCAAATTTATTATTTGAATTATGATGAGCATAAAAACTATTGGATATTGGAATTGACTTTGAATCGAATTGTATTGTGATTTATGCTCACTAAAAGGATTGTGATATTGTTTTATATCTCACTATAGATGCTTGACTAGGTTATTACCCGTCTCTCTCATTTGTTGAGAAGACAATGGAGTTAGTTGTGTTTTGATTACCATGGTAAGTGCACAGGCTTATATTCTCCTCTTATTAGAGGTTAGACCTAAGTTTTATGTTATAGCCCTTGCGGAAGATTCATTATTGTGATGTGTATTGTGCACGATAATTTGACCTCCTCGACCATAGGGAGTTAGAATCACCCCGAAGATGGCCCTTTCGGATTAGTCTTGCATAGTTAGTTAGATAAATAATGGTTTTTGAGATAAAGAATGGCTTTTGAGATACATAATGGTTTTTGAGATACAATTTTTGAGATACAGAATGTTTTTGAATAATAAAGAATTGTGATTTCAATTATGATTTATGTATAATTGATTTTGTTGGAATTACCTTAAATGGTTAGTTATGATTTGATAAATTGAATTTTGTGATCAAAGTCATTTTATACAAATGATTTATGTTATTGGCCATGAATATTTTGAGTTTTGGAATTTGATGAATATCTAGATTTCTAAATTATTTGCTGTAATTTTTGTTAAGGTATATTATACTATGTTTAAATTGTAGTTGTGCACCACTGAGTTTACCACTCAGCGATAGCTTTGTATGTTGTCGCAGGTGAAAAGAGCATAGAGAAATTGAGTAAGCTTCTTTGAAGATACATTCATATCAGCTCCAGGTTTACCCATGTACACAGGTTTTGATGTATGCATGTAATAATATGTATATAAATTATTTGACTAGTTGTATAAAAACTCTTGTAAAACATTTTGGTATGTAATTAAATGTAAATTATTGTATATGTAAATTTGAGATTTCATTTACTTGAATAGTTTTGTAATATAAATTTTGAGTCTTGTAATCAATGAAATATTTCTTTTATAATGAGATTGGTTTGAAAATGAATTGATTTGATTATTGAGATTTGAATTGTGAGTTGAAATGAAGTTATTGGAGTTGTATTTGAGAAAACATATT
The DNA here is from genome assembly GCF_030052815.1 of Hevea brasiliensis. Classification (NCBI taxonomy): domain Eukaryota; kingdom Viridiplantae; phylum Streptophyta; class Magnoliopsida; order Malpighiales; family Euphorbiaceae; genus Hevea; species Hevea brasiliensis. The sequence continues at coordinate 61,810,374 of NC_079505.1, forward strand.
GGGAGTGTGTTTCTTTGCAGGTTTTGAAGAATTATTTTCTCAAAATATAGGCGGCACTTTACCGAAATTTTCAATAATTTTTATAACACCAGATTTTAATCGATGATTTAATTTCACGAAAATTATTTTAAAATCCCTTGTAGTATATCTAATGGGTTATCAGTAGGTGAAGTACGGTAATTCATTAGGTGTACTATGGGATCATGTTACATCTTACAGGGGAGCAGGGTGTGACATGTTTTGTGGTATCAGAGCAATGGATTTAAAGTAAATTTCGAAATGTGAATTTGAAATCTTTTTGTCGATAACTACAACTGCTCAAATGTTTAATACATATAGTACATTTACATTATAAATACGAACTAATGGAGAGGAATCTCCTTGTGTTGGTTGTACAGGAATAGAAAATCCTATGAAAAGATATGGAAGAGAAGAATGAGACAATAGAACAGTCTATGAGGGTGAAAGTACAAGGTTAGGCCCCAGCCCCCGAGAGTCGGAAGTCTGACTTTATCAGCCCCATCTGTACAAATTACTACACAAATGGCCACTTTCTTTCAGCAAATGATTGATAATCTGTCAGCCCAAGCCCAAGTACAAACCCAACCCCCATAAGGGCAACATGAAATAGAGAAGAGGTAGAAACCTATGGGTCAGAGCTTGAATAGTTATCTGGAAAATAAAAGCAAGACATAAAAGAACAATTTCCTTTTAGGAAATGGGGCCAAACAGTGGCCACAAACTGTCCAAAGTGAAATGCAAAGTCAAAATCTCGAAATTGAACCTGAAGAAAGGTTCTTGACAAACATTCTTGGCTTATCCCTACTAAGTCACTATAAACCAAATTACTTGAAATAGGTATGTGGGACCCACTTTCCCACTGTACGTTGACATGGAAATGTCGTTTATCACTACATGCTAAATCACACGAAATAATGATGTGGGACCCACCTTTTCCACAATACATGGGCATGAAGATTTTGTTAGACAATTAATAATGCTTAATTGCTCAAAGTAAACTTAAGCTTATGTATATTGTATGGATCGATTGGTATAACAATTAGGGATTATTGATAGCAGTACTGCCTACATGGAAAGTCATGGATTGACAACATATGGTTGATATGATTTTAAAAGATAATGAATATCGGTATTAGGGGGCTTGCAAGGATGGCGATACGTAATGCCTACAAAGTGCTCTGATAGGTACCACCCAAGGACTTGTGGGACGATGATATGTAACGCCTGCAGGTGCTTTGATGGGTACCCTTAATTGCCACCAAAGACAGAGAAGAGGCTTGCGGGGATGGTGATACGTAATGCCTGTAAGTGCTTTGATAGGTTACTTGAGCATAAATATAAGTAATGAGTTTTAAATTTAAATAATTACATGAAGAGACCAATGATATGACTTTAAAAGATAGAGAAGGAAATAAGTGTCTGAGATAAGATGTTAGAAAACCTAGTCCATGAGGTTATAACATAGTGACTATGTAATGTTCTCAATATGCGTATTGTAAGCTACAGTTATAGTACCAGGCAGGATTATTGTGTAGAGCTACGTGCTTCCTCTTGGTACAATAAATTAAGAACATTTAGAAGTAATCTATAAATTGATACAGTTGCGCCCAAATAGAGTACTATTATGGGAAATAAATGTGAAAATTTTAGTTAGAAATTTAAAACTTCAGAACTAGCCTGTCGAAAGACAACACTTGTAAGATAGCTAGTGTCAGTAACTCGGTTACAATAATGTGAACTACCTGTACCACAGTAATTGCTATAAGTTTAGAGATATCAGTATGACTTATCATCCTTAGACGGATGGACAGTCGAAACAAGTAATTTAGGTAAATTCTAAAACTTATTGAGTTTCTATAAATAATGAAATGAAATGATAATAATAACTTGTAAAATGTAATAAGCCCTCGAGAATATACTGAGAACTTGTGTCCTTGAATCCGAGGGAAGATGGGACAGATACCTTCCACTAACAGAATTTGTATACAATAATAAGTGTCAAGCTAGCATACAAATGGCACCCTATGAAACACTGTAAAGGAATAAATAACTATGGATTTTGTGATGAGACTTCCGAAGACACAGGATGGTCATGATGCAGTATGGGTTATAGTTGATAGGCTAACCAAGTCTGCTCACTTTTTATCAGTCCGGATGGACTATGGTTGGAGATATTGGCCATATTGTACATATATGAAATTGTAAAATTGCATGGAGTGCTAGTATCGATTGTATTTGATAGAGATTCTCAGTTCATTTCTAGATTCTGGGGTAGTCTTCAGAGAGCTCTAGGAACTAGATTGAACTTCAGCTCAGCATTCCACCCACAGATAGATGGCCAATTTGAGAGGGTAATTCAGATATTGGAGGATATGCTACAGTCTTGTGCGATTGAGTTTGAAGGTAGTTGGGATATACACTTGCCTTTGATTGAGTTTGCTTATAACAATAGCTACCAATCAAGCATTGGGATGCCTCCATATGAAGCTTTGTATGGTAGAAAGTGCAGAACTCCCCTATGTTGGGATGAAGTTGGTGAAAGGAAAATGATTGGGTCAGAAATTGTTCAGAAGACAAGGGAAAAGTTGATCAGAGATCGACTCAAGGCTACATCAGATCGTCAGAAGTCCTATGTTGATCTGAAGAGAAGAGACATTGAATATGCAGTGGGTGATAAAGTATTCCTTAAAGTTTCTCCTTGGAAGAGGATTATGAGATTTGGCAAAAAGGGGAAACTGGGTCCTCGTTTCATCGGACCATATGAGGTTCTGGAGAGAGTGGGTCCTTTGGCATATCGGTTGACATTACCTCTAGAGCTAGAAAGGATACACAGTGTTTTCCATGTGTCCATGTTAAGGAGGTACAGATCTGACCCATCTCATATATTATCAGTTGAAAAGATTGAGGTAACTCCATACCTCTCATATGATGAAGAACCCATAGAAATTCTAGCATATGAGGTGAAGCAGCTCAGGAATAAACAAATACACTTGGTTAAAGTGCTGTGGAACCATCATTCAGGCCAGGAAGCTACTTGGGAATGTGAAGAGGATATGAGGAGACAGCACCCATAGCTGTTCAGAGATTGATGCTAGGTAAAATTTCGAGAAAAAAATTTATTTTAAGGGGGGGAGAATTGTAACACCCCTATGTTCAGTAGTGCGTTCTACTATTCCTGTGACCAGTTTTATCCAGACAGTTAGGATGCCTAGAACTACACTTAGATATGAGTGAGGAGACATAAAATAACAAAATACAAGAAAAGAAAATATAAGAAAAACAAAGGAAAAATAATAGTAATGAAATGTAACCAAGTTAAGCAATGAGAACCCTAGCGATGGGTGACCGCATTGAGAAGTTGTGGCGTGGACCGTTGACTACCTCTGGACTGCGAGAAACCCTAGAAAATATTTTTAAGACTTAAATGAACATCTATTGAAGTATAAATTTCATTAGAAATATCAAAGAAAAATTAATTAATTAGTACAAAGAAAAATGAGAAATCGAGAAAATGATAAAAATTGGTGTTACTGAAAAATCGGGAATGCAACCCGAATAGGGACATTGTGGTCATTTGACATCTCGAGTTATCTTTTGACCTAAATGTCCATTAAAAATAAATGATATTACACTTAGAAAATGTCATGAAAAATTAAATTGGTGGTACCTAATTCAAATAGCAAAAGATGGGAGCTTAATGTGAGAATTTGGAAAATTAAGAATAAACAAACATTAATTCTCACTTAGTGCTCCACTCACCTCACCTAAGTGGACCACTACACATATTTTGGGCAGAAATAACTCACCTTCTTCAACCTTGGACAGCTAGTCGAATTGCACTTGGAAGGAAACATCCATGGCCGCACTTCACAAGATCCATGCAAGCTTCAATCCTTCATCTCCAAGCCATTTTTCCACTTGATTCCTTCACAAAAATTATTCTACACCACTTGGGCAGTAGATAGGCAGCAAGAAAATCAAGTTTAGTCAAGTTTTTGAAGAGTTTCAAAAGTGGTAAGTATGTGTTTTTTTATTATTGTTTCATTAAACCTTGAAGGGACGTTATGGGTAGTTGAATTGTGGAGGGATTTTTGGAGTTTGATGTTTTAAGGGAGATGTATATTTTTAGCAGCCATGGAAACTCCATAAGAATAGTTTATCCTTGCATGTAAATGGTAGATTAAAGTGTTGATTAAGTGTTTATGTATGTAGGAATAAATTGGGTGATGTATACTAAATTTGTGTGTGTGATTGTACACTTAATTTTGGAAGCTTTAAAGTAATTGAAAGAGAGGTACAATTCGGCAAACTTGAAGTGTATATCAAGATATGTTATTTTGTAGTGTGGTTTATGGAATTATATTATTGAATTATGATGCTTGTTACGGTAGCATGTATATGTGTATAAGGGTTTGAATGTGGACATGTAAATGAGCTAGGTTATGTGGCTAAATTGTTTGTAATTTGGACTTGGTAAATTCTGTACTATAAGGTGCATATTGAGTGTGATTGCAAGCTGCCAAAATGACTAACAATGTGAAGTAAAATGTGTTTAGGTTATGGTACAAACCAGAAATGGCATAAAGGAAATGATTTGGTAAGTGTTGAATGTGTCCTTGGTATGTGATGAAGAGTATGTTGCAGGGCAGTGTGTATTTTGGCTTAGAACTTTAAGTGTGTGGCTCCAATTGGTATGAGACTAATTAGAGGTGAAACTAGGCACAAAAAGTGCCAAATTTCATGAAGGAAGATTACCAAAATTCTGCTTGGAAGGTAACTTGAAAAATGACCAAATCCGGATTAGTGCATTTAAGGCTTGAAAATTGACCATTTGGGCAGCAGTTAGTGCTTTGTTCATAACTCACTCAAAACAGGTCCATTTGACCTGAAATTTTTACCATGAATAGTTAAGAAATATATCTACAATTCTTATGAAGATACCAAATCCCAGAAATGACCATAAGCAAGCCAAATAGCTTGCACAAGTTTGGGTCCAAAAACTGGCCGAACCAAAAGTGACCTAAAAATGACCTAAAATGACCATTTTGATACATTTTGACTAGCATTGGTAAATTGACCATAACTTGGTTTACGTAACTCAGAATGACCTGAAATTTTGCCCCACGTGCAATAAGACATAGACCTACAAGTTTGTAGTTTTGACCGAAACCTGAAAACCGAGAGAACTAGATCGTCCGGCTAGGTCAAAATAGTACACCGAAATCCGGCAAATTGTAATAAAATGCAATATATTTGAAAGTGAATTTGGTAACATGTACCAACACTAAAAGGCTATGAATGTGACATATTGATAACATTAAAACCTAATTCACCTAGAATGCATCGAGGATCAACATCTTAGGTTGACTAAGGAAATAATAGAATTCAATAAATTAATTATTAAGCATTATTGTCAGAGACAATTTAAATGAAATCTTGAAACATTTCAAATTGTGTATTTGATTAGCAAAGACTCGGGGAAGGAAGGAACCAGAGTCGAGCCAAGAGCGATTATCGAGAGGTTTGTGCACAACTAGTTTTTAACTAATTTTGTTCTGAATATTTCATATGATTAAATGAGATATTTTTCTTATGTATTATGTTTAACAAGCATTGGATTTAATTCCATGATTATTGAAATTATTATAGCATGTATGAATTTAGCTTTGTGAAATGATATTTTAACAAGTATTAAGCATTGTTGTGAATTGAATAAATTATTTTTTGAAAAATTATGATAGAACATGTTTTGAATTGTGATGGGCAATTTGCATGGAAAAATGCAAATTTATTATTTGAATTGTGATGAGCATAAAAATTATTGGATATTGGAATTGACTTTGAATCGAATTGCATTGTGATTTATACTCACTAAAAGGATTGTGATATTGTTTTATATCTCACTATAGATGCTTGACTAGGTTATTACCCGTCTCTCTCATTCGTTGAGAAGAAAATGGAGTTAGTTGTGTTTTGATTACCATGGTACGTGCAAAGGCTTAGATTCTCCTCTTATTAGAGGTTAGGTCTAAGTTTTATGTTATGGCCCTTGCGAAAGATTCATTATTGTGATGTGTACTGTGCACGATGATTCGACCTCCCCAACCATAGGGAGTTAGAATCTGATTCGACCTCCCCGACCATAGGGAGTTAGAATCACCCCGAAGATGGCCCTTTCGGATTAGTCTTGCATAATTAGTGAGATAAAGAATAGTTAGTGAGATAAAGAATGGTTTTTGAGATAAAGAATGGCTTTTGAGATACATAATGGTTTTTGAGATACAGAATGTTTTTGAATAATAAAGAATTGTGATTTCAATTATGATTTATATATAATTGATTTTGTTGGAATTACCTTAAATGGTTAGTTATGATTTGATAAATTGAATTTTGTGATCAAAGTCATTTTATACAAATGATTTATATTATCGGCAATGAATATTTTGAGTTTTGGAATTTGATGAATATCCAGATATCCAAATTATTTGCTGTAATTTTTGTTAAGGTATATTGTACTATGTTTTAAATTATAGTTGTGCACCACTGAGTTTACCACTCAGCAATAGCTTTGTATGCTGTAACAGGTGAAAAAAGCATAGAGAAATTGAGTAAGCTTCTTTGAAGATACATTTAAATCAGCTCCAGGCTTACCCATGTGCACAGGTTTTGATGTATGCATGTAATAATATGTATGTAAATTATTTGAGCAGTTGTATAAAAACTCTTGTAAAACATTTTGGTATGTAATTAAATGTAAATTATTGTAAATGTAAATTTGAGATTTCATTTACTTGAATAGTTTTGTAATATAAATTTTGAGTCTTGTAATCAATGAATTGTTTCTTTTATAATGAGATTGGTTTGAAAATGAATTGATTTGATTATTGAGATTTGAATTGTGAGTTAAAATGAAGTTATTGGAGTTATATTTGAGAAAATATATTGGGAGTGTGGTTCTTTGCAAGTTTTGAAGAACTGTTTTTCCAAAATACAGCTGGCACTCTGCCAAAATTTTCAAAAATTTTTATAACACTAGATTTTAATCGATGATTTAAATTTCACGAAAATTGTTTTAAAATCCCTTGTAGTATATCTAATGGGTTATCGGTAGGCGAAGTACGGTAATTTATTAGATGTACTACGGGATCATGCTACATCTTACAGGGGAGTAGGGTGTGACAATTATGAAATGATTGTAAACAACTTAGAAAGTATCAAGGAAGTGATAAAAAGACTAGTAGAAGAATTATAACTTAAATAACATTACAAATGTGACTTTTATAAGAATATAAGTATAAGTATAAATTTAGATTTATTTGTACATTATATAAATGATTATTGTAAACTTGTGACAGAAGAGATTCTAGAGAGCAATATAAATGACGAAAAATATACTGTATGGCAAATTTCATATAAACCCAGTAAAATTTTTGACTATAGAAAATATGCTCTAATTATTTTTACTTGTTATATTATTTCCTTGTTATATTATTGCACCACTAATCAGCAATGCTTAGCGCGATGGATTTGTTTCTTCGTGCAGGTACTGAAGTTAAAGCCCAGTGAATACTAAACAGAGATTTTAGAGTCTAATCTGCAGAGTGTTCAAGGTTGTCACCACCTCAGCAATGCATGTAGATAGGCCCATATAGATCATATTATGTATTTTGTACATTATAATTAGTTATTATTTGTAATGTAAACTATGAATTGTATGTTAAAATATAGATTATGGAACTGTAATTAATTTATAGATCATGTAAATTATGAAATTATGTAATTATTTTGTAAATTATGTAAATTAAGGAAATTTGAAAATTTTGCTTATGTAAATTAAGAATGTTTACATATGAATTGAGTATGAATAGATTTATACAAATGAGCATGTGAATTACAAGAATTGAATGTGAGATGAATATGATGAGCATGAATGATATTTTTATTATAAAATATTATTGAAAATTTTAAGCAGGAGAATAGTGAAATACATCAACTGATAATAAAATAGGGAAAACTCCACTAGTTTCTCCGTAGAAAAATAATTGATATTAAAACATAACGAGATCAAATTATTAAAGGAATAAAGCAAGATAAGATAAGGTGCTTCAGCACCGAATGTAGCACACTTCGCTCAACTACACTCTAGTCGGGTGAGGGGTGTTACAGAAAATGTAAAATCTCGTTGTGTTGGGATGAGGTAGGCGAAAGAAAGTTAATTGGGCTCAAAATTGTTCAGCAAACTGAAGAAAAAATCAGATTGGTTAGAAATTGACTTAAAGCTGCATCAGACCGTCAGAAGTCCTATATTGATCTGAAGAGAAGGGATATTGAATATGCAGTGGGTAAGAAAGTATTCCTCAAGGTTTCCCCTTGGAAGAGAATTATGAGATTCGAGGAAGGAAGCGAGTCCTCGTTTCATTAGGCCATATGAGGTTCTGGAGAGAGTGGGTCCTTGGGCATATCGTTTGGCACTACTTCTAGAGTTGGAGAAGATACATAATGTCTTCCATGTGTTTATGTTGAGGAGGTATAGATCAGACCCATCTCATGTACTACCAGTAGAAGAGATTGAGGTAAATCCAGACCTCACATATGAGGAAGAACCCATAGAGATTCTGGCTTATGAGGTCAAGCAGCTACGGAACAAGCAAATACCGTTAGTGAAAGTGCTGTGAAACTATCATTCGGGCCAAGAGGCTACTTGGGAACGAGAGGAGGACATGAGGAAACAACACCTACAGTTGTTCAGAGACTAATTACCAAGTAAAAATGTCGAGACGAAATTTATTTTAAGGGGATGAGAATTGTAACACCCCTATTTGCATTGCCTGGTATATTTTACTGTTCTAGTGACCGGTGTTGGTCCTGACAATTAAGGGCATTAGAATCACATCTAAGACACCTAGTTAAGCCCTGAACACAAATAATTAGTAATTGCCATATAGTTAAGTATAAATAATAAAAACAGAACATAAAAAGTTAACTGAGTCGGGAGTCACAGTGATTGGTGACCTTATTAGGAATGACTGCGAGGTTATTCTAAACTCAAATTTTGAACTGTAAAATGTGATGCTGTAGTCCTTAAGACTATTGTGAACACAGTGGAAAAGAGAAAATCATGAAAAAGAATTGTTAAGTAGGTCAAATAATTAGGTCAAGAATCCGGAAGAAATGTCAAATAACTAGTAAACCGGATTGAACTAGCGATGGTCAATTTGGTCAATTCACCCCTAGAGCTGACACCTAACCTAACTGTTCAATAAAATCAAAGAAAAGAAAATTTTGGGATCAAGAATTAAATTAAAGAAGTAAATAGAAAAGAAATGAAAAAGAAATGAAAAATCCAAAAATAAAAAAGTTATGACATCATGCATGACATAAGCATGATGCAATAAATCTAATATTTAAAAATTGAAATTTGTGGGATAATTATGTATTAAAAGAGCATAAAATAACAAAAAGAAAAACAAAATACACTTCTTCTTCCATTTTTGTCACCCCTTTCTCTCTCATCTCTCTCATTCCTTTCCACCATTAACACCCATCTCAAGCTTTCAAATTATTCTATAAATTCCCTAACTCCTTTAAGTAAATCTTGTTCTTGGATCTTGACAAGCATCTTCTAAACAAAAAGGAAGAGGAAAGTGGAGTGTTGAAGAATTAGGGAATTCACAAATTGAGGTAAGTGTAACTTCAAGCTTAGATTTTTATCAAATGCATGAATTTAAGTTTAAATGTGATGAAATTTCATTAGAAATAAAGAAAACTATGCTTGAATAATGGGAGTGAGAATATGGCAGCCATGGGGTTAGGAAATGTTGAAGCGTTTTAGTTCAATTAATTATGTATGTAAGCTTGATTAAGCATGTAAAGATGATTAGAACATTTTAATTGTATGAATTATGAAGAATTTAGAAAATTAGGGTTCTTAACTTAGGGTTTGGGAGAAAAAAATTGAAGAAAAATTTGAGAATTTGCCAAATGATGTTATTGACCTTATTTGAGTTGAGAAATGGTCAATTGTGACCATTTGTAGTGTGTATGAATTGTTGGAACCAAGTTCCAATTTGGATTGGAGAGGGTCAATATGCAGGAAGCATGTCCTAAGTCCCTTCGAGGACCAAAGCGAAAATTGGTGTGAGACTAATTGGAAATGAAACTAGACACAAAATGGCATATTTTTCATTTAGGAATCATGTCTAGAAAGTGACCATAACTTAGTGAACAATTAGGCCAAATCCGGAATTGGCAAACTAACCTGTACAAAAATGATCAAATGAACAGTAGTTACATAAATGACCATAACTTGGTCTAAGAAGGTCCAAATGACCTAAATTTTACCAATAGAAAGCTGAGACATAGCCCTACAACTTTCATGAGGAAACTAAACCCAAATTTTGACCATAACCTATTTGAAAATCCACTTGCAGTTAACCACAAAAATTGCCAAAATCCAGAATTTGCCCTGAATTTTGGGTAACCCCAAATCTGGCTAGCCATGTTTAAATGGCTATAACTTAGGCTACAAAACTCTAAATAGAGTGATTCAAAAAGAGAAATAAAGTTAAGACAATGAGGAATAACTTCTATGGAGAAAACTTAGCCAAATTATCACAGCAACATAACCAATGGAATAGTATAAAACTGAACACTAAAACTGAAAATTTGAAATGCCTAAGGGACTTGAAGTTTGAGAAAACAACCAAAACTAACAAATTAGGTAACCAAAATGTGGTATGTGGGTGAAATTAGAATTTCCATACCTATTAAGCATTAGAAAGTCAACAAATTGACTTGAATAGTATCGTAAATAGTAACTCCAAAATACAAATTTCAAAGAACGTCAAATTAAGCATATTAAAGTTAGATTTGAAATTATTTTTGGACTTATGATAATTTATGGTACTGAAACACTGTAAAATTGTGTGTTTCAGTAGAAAAGAATACCAGGAAAGAACTAGAAGTATCGAGTCAAGGCCAAGAGGCAACTCGTATAAGGTTTGTGCACAACATTAATATTCTTTAAAATTCATTTGCAAAGTGCATGAAATGAATTACTTATATTGCAAAATGTATATTATACTTTTGACTTAAATTGTTGAAAGTTTACTTGTATGTGTTTGAAATGCCAATAAATGTTTAGTAAATTGTTAAGATAGTTTTGAAACCATAGTGTTATGACCATATATTTGAATACCTCACTAGCATGACTAGTGGGAAGAAATAGTTTCGAATTTTAATTCCCTCTCTAGCTGAAGTGTTGAGGTGTGTGCCAGTAGAGGAAGAAATTGAATGGGTACCCATAGTTTGAGCTAGCTAGCCTTGTGATTTCTCATAAGCCTCTGGCTATTGAGATGAATATGTTTCGAATGACATGATATAACTGTATGTTTTTATGAAATTCATTTTGAGACTTCTTAAATGAGATTGTTTAGACTAAAAATTTATAAATCATGTTTTGTATATGTTTTTCATGTTCAGTTCAATATTTAAATAAGTATGATTTAAATTATGCATAAATATTATTTTAGTATATTGTGCACCACTGAGTCATAGTACTCAGCGATGGCTGTTATTACTGTCGTAGATATAGAGACTAGAGGAGCAGTAGAGTGAGCTGTTGAGGATCTTGGAGCCACCTTTCTTGAAGTTTTGTCGACTACAAATTTATACCCTGAATTTAATGTTTATATTTGTGTATGTAACTATATGTATATGTAAAAACTAGTCATGAGCAGTTGTATAAAGTTTGTAATAATTTTATTTGGATTTGTTAATGTACAGTGGTTGATAAATATAATTTATTTTTACTTTAATGAAAAATAAATGAAAATATTGAGTACTATTTTGATGACAATTGAGTTGTGAATTATTGATTTGAATTTTGCAGTTTGAGAAATGATGTTAAAGTTTGTTGCGGTAGTTGTTGAATTGATGAAATAAATTATTGGAAGTGTTTTTACAGGTTTTTAAAGAACTATTTTCTTAAAATATAGACAGCACTCTACCGAAATTATTCCAAAATTTGTGTAAAAATAAAAATGGACAAAAATTTTAGCTAGCTTTTAAACTTATATTAAATGTAAGAAAATGCTCACCACTTCCAAAAAGTAAGAAAAAGGTTTTTAAAATCCCTTGTATGGTACTTAATGAGTTATCCGTAGGTGAAGTTCGGTAGTTCATTAGGTATTCTACGGGATCATGTTATGTCTTACAGAGGGGTAAGGTGTGACATGGCATGTACAGCCAGTGTTGATTGATCATATCAGAATGGCTGCTCAGAATGATCAGAAGTATCAAAAGCTATTAGAAGAAGTTAGAATGGGCAAGAAACCAGAATTCTCAGTAAGAGATGACGGTCTATTGCTACACCAGGGCAGAATGTGTGTTCCTAATGACGTTGACTTGAAATGGATTATTTTGAAGGAAGCATATGATTTTCCTTTTGCTATGCACCCTAGTGGCACAAAAAATTATAGAGGGCTGAAAGAGCACTACTGGTGGATACGTATGAAAAGAGATGTAGCTGAATTTGTATCCAAATGCCTAACTTGTCAGTAAGTGAAATCAGAACATCAAGTACCAACTGGTTTGTTACATCCACTACCAGTACCAGAATGGAAATGGGAGAGAATAACTATGGATTTTGTTATGGGACTTCCGAGGACACAGAAGAGCCATGATGCAGTATGGGTCATTATTGACAAACTGACCAAGTCTGCTCATTTTCTGCTTATCTGGATGGACTACAGTTTAGAAAGATTGGCCAAGTTATACATTGATGAGATAGTAAGACTATATGGAGTGCCAGTATCCATTATATCAGACAGAGATCCTAGGTTAACTTCTAGATTCTGAGGTAGTCTTCAGAGAGCCCTAGGAACTAGATTGAACTTCAGTGCGACATTCCACCCACAGACAGATGGCCAGTCTGAGAGAGTAATTCAGATCTTGAAGGACATGCTATGGGCTTGTGTGATTGAGTTTGAGGGCAGTTGGGACACACCCTTGCCTTTGATTGAGTTTGCTTACAACAATAGCTATCAATCAAGCATTGGAATGCCTCCATATAAAACTTTATATGGCAGAAAATGTAGAACCACGTTGTGTTGGGATGACGTAGGTGAAAGAAAGATGATTGGGTCAGAAATTGTTTAGCAGACTGAAGAGAAAATTAGATTGGTTAGAGATCGACTCAAAGCTGCATCAGGCCGTCAAAAGTCCTATATTGATCTGAAGAGAAGGGATATTGAATATGCAGTGGGTGACAAAGTATTCCTCAAGATTTTTCTTAGAAGAAAATTATGAGATTCGGCAAAATTGGGAAATTGAGTCCTCATTTCATTGGGCCATATGAGGTTCTGGAAAGAGTGGGTCCTTTAGCATACCATTTGGCACTACCTCCAGAGTTGGAGAAGATACATAACGTCTTCCATGTGTCTATGTTGAGGAGGTACAGATCTGACCCATCTCATGTCTTTGTCGATGGAAGAAATTGAAGTAAATCCAAACCTCATATATGAAGAAGAACCCATAGAGATTAAAGCATGAGGTGAAGCGACTATGGAACATCAGATACCATTGGTAAAAATCTTTGTGGAAGCATCATTTGGGCGAAGGCTACTTGAGAGCGAGAGGAGGACATGAGGAGACAATATCCACGGCTATTGAGATTGATACGGTAAAATTTTGAGACGAAATTTATTTTAAGAGGGGGAGAATTGTAACACCCCTATTGGCATATCTGGTATATTTCACTATTCCGGTGATCGATATCAGTCCGAACAATTAAGGGGATTAGAACCACATCTAAGACACCTAGATAAGCCTTGAATGCAAATAATTAGTAATTGCCAAATAAAGAAGAAAAACAAAGCATAAAAAAGTTAAATAAGCTGGGAATCACAGCGATGGGTGACCTTCTCGGGAAATGATTGCGATGTTAGTCTTACCTCAAATTTCAAATCGGAAAATGTGACGCCGTGGTCCTTAGGACTATTGCGAACATAGAGAAAAAGAGAAAATCATGAAAAAGAGTTGTTAAGCGGTCAAATAATTGGGTCGAGGATCGGAAGAAATATCGAATAACTTGCAAACCGGATTGAACCAACGAGGGGCAATTTGGTTAATTCACCCCTAGAGCTAACTCTTGACCTAACTGTCCAATAAAATCGGAAAAAAAAAATTTTGGAATCGAGAATTAAATTAAAGAACTAATGGAAAAAATAAATGCAAAAGAAAAAAAAAAGAGAAAAAGTGTTATTACATCACTTGGATGACATCATGGGTGATGTCAAAATCCAATTTAATTTTCCCACAATCTTTCACCAAGTTAATTAAAGTAAATGACATATAAAATAACAAAAAAGAAAAGAAAAAAAAATCACTCTTCTTCTTCTTCCCTAGTTGGTCGCCCTTCCTCTCTCTCTCTCCACCATTGAAGAACCACCATGAAAGCTTGAATCTAAGCTTGATTCCAACTACTAAAACCTACTTTGACCCAAAATTAATCCATTAGAACTTGATAAACTCACTTGAGAAGGTGATTGGGTAAGAAAGAAAGAAGAAACAAGGAGGGAAATTGAAGAGTTGAACATCAAAGAAAAGTTAGTGAGTTAAATTGAAAATTCTTGTTTATTATTTGTGTTCTTTGTGTCAGTAACTTAAAAATTAACTTAAAATCAAAAGAAAACAATTGGTAGGGGATCAAAGAGGATTTTTGGCTAGCTTAGGTTAGGGTTTGAAATGAATGATTTAGATGTGTTTGATTGGTTGTTTAGGTTGAATGAAATATATAGATATTAGATGTACACTTTGATGGCATTGAGTTACACAAATGCGTAACTAGGGTTTTTAGCATTTTGAAAAATTGGAGAAAAAGTTGAGAATTGATCAATTAATGCAATTGACCTTACTTGAGTTGAGAATTGGTCAATTGATGCAATTGACCTTACTTGAGTTGAGAAATGGTCAATTGTGACAATTTGTGGTGTGTGTGAATTGTTAGAATCAAGTTTCAACTCGGATTGGTTAGGGTTAGTATACAGATAGCTTGACCTAGGTCCCTTTCAGGGATCAAAACTGAAAATTTACTAACCCAATTGGTGTGAGGCTAATTGGGAATGAAACTAGACACAAAATGGACCATTTTTCATTTAGGAATCATGCCCAGAAAATGACCATAACTTAGTGAACAATTAGGCTAAATCCGGATTTGGGCACACTGCCCTATACAAAAATGACCAAATGAATAGTAGTTACTTAAATGACCATAACTTGGTATAGGAAGGTCTAAATGACCTGAATCTTATACCAATGGAAAGCTAAGACATAGCCCTACAACTTTCATGAGGGAAAAACTCAAATTTTGACCATAACCTATCTGAAAAGTCACCTGCAGTCAGCACACCAAAAACTACCAGTATCCAGAAAATGCCTAGAATTCTGGGTAACACCAAATCCAGCCAGCCCCATTCAAATAGTTATTTCTTGGGCTACAAAAATCCAAATGGAGTGATTGAAAAAGGGAAATAAAGTTAAGATAATAAGGAACAACTTCTATGCAGAAAACTTGGCCAAATTTCAATAACAACTTGACCAATGGAACAGTGCAAAACAGGACACCAAATCTGAAATTTGGAAATTTTACCTAAGAGACTTAAAATTTGAGGAAACAACCAAAACTAACAAATTAGGTAACCAAAATGTTGTATGTGGGTGAAATTAAAATTTCCATACCTATAAGCATGAGAAAGTTAACAAATTGACTTGAATAGTATCATAAATAGTAACTCTGAAATACAAATTTTAAAGAACGTCAAGTTAAGCATATTAAAGCTAGATATAAATAGATTTGAAATTATTTTTGAACTTATGATAAATTATGATACTGAAACACTGTAAATTTGAGTGTTTCAGTTGAAAAGAATACCAGAAAAGAACCCGAGGCATCGAGTCAAGGCCAAGAGGCGACTCGCATAAGGTTTGTGTACAACATAAATATTTTTTAAAATTTCTTTGCAAAGTACATGAAATGAATTGTGATTTATTTATATTGCAAAATGATGATTGAAATGTACACTATGCTTTTGATTTAAATTGTTATAAAGTTTAATTGTATGTGTTTGATTTGGCAATAAATATTTAGTAAATTGCTAAGACAGTTTTGAAACCACAGTGTCATGACCATATATTTGAATGCCTCACTAGCATGACTAGTGGGAGGAATTAGTTTGGAATTTTGATTCCCTCTCTAGCTGAAGTGTTGAGGTGTGTGTCAGTAGAAGAAGAAATTGAATGGGTACCCATAGTTTGAGCTAGCTAGCCTTGTGATTTCTCATAAGCCTCCAGCTATTGAGATGAACATTATTCTGATGACATGATATAACTATGTGTTTTTATAAAATTATTTTGAGATTTCCGAAATGAGACTGTTTTGACTAAAATTATAAATGTCTTTTGCATTCACTTTTCATTTTCAGTACTATATTTGAATAAATATGAATTGAATTATGCATAAAATGTTATTTTAGTATGTTGTACACCACTGAGTCATAGCACTCAGTGATGGCTATTATTGTTATGTGAGATAGAAAGACTAGTGGAGCGTGAGTGAGTTGCTAAGGATCTCGGAGCTACAACCTTGAGATTTTATCAGTATAATTTTATACCACGATTGTAATATTTATTTTGGTGTATGTAAATATATGTACATGTATAAACTGGTCTTGGCGATTATATAGATTTGTAATAATATTATTTTGGATTTTCTAAGGAAAATTTGGATTGATGAATGTAATTGATTTTTCCTTAATGGAATATGAATGAAGTTATTTAGTATTATTTTTGAAAACAATTAAATTGAGAATTATTTTGAATTATGGAGTTGGGAGAAATGATGTTGATTTGTGTTGTGGTAATGATTGATTTTGATAAAATGAATTATTGAAAGTATTTTTATAGGTGTTTGAAGAACCTTTTTCCCAAATATAGATGGCATTCTGCCAAAATTTTTTCTAAAATTTGTGTAAAATAAAAATGGACAAAAATTGTAACTAGTTTTTAAACTTCAAATAAATGTTTTTAATACCTGCTATAAAAGCTCACCACTTTCAAAAAGTAAGAAAATTATTTTAAAATCCCTTGTAGTGTATTTAATGGGTTATCGGTAGACAGAGTCGGTAATTCATTAGGTATACTACGGGATCATGTTATGCCTTATAGAGGGGTAAGGTGTGATATCCTCCACCAAGCTTGATCTTTGAGTGAAGTTACCTTTTTCTTTGTTGAGGCATACTCATAATGCTTTTGCTCATGCATTGTCAAGATTGGGTTTTTGGCTTTTGATGGATGATATGGCTATTTAGGTTGCTCTCCACCTCTCCTTGATGTTACCTTTGAATTGTTTTTTTATTCTTTCTTCAATGAAAGTGTCATTTTATTATCAAAATGGAAGGGAGGGAAACCTCTAGGAAAAAAAAAAGGAAACATGTATCATACTATATATTGCCAAAAAGGTAGTATAGAAAGATATATTCAAAATTTTACCTTATATAATATAATTTTAAATTATTTTATTAATTTTAAGATATATCATTCTTAAGTTTTATAATGAAATGAAATGTTAAAAAATTTAAAAAACATTAAATAAGAAATTATAAAAAAATTAATAATTAAATAAATGTTAATTAAATATATATAATACTTTTAATCATTTAGTCATGAATAAAGCATACGAATGTGTTGAGTGGGCATATATATGTCATATTATACAAAAGTTAGGATTTCATTGCCAATGGATTAATTGGATCATGAATTGTGTATCTATAATCTCTTATACTCTCCAATTAAATGGTCATCCGGTAAGGCTAATTTGACCATTCAAGGACTTTAGACAAGGTGATTCCCTCTTCCCTTATTTGTTTCTGCTTTGTGCCAAAGGATTCTCTTACATGTTGGCTTCTTCCAATCTATATGGAGTTTCCATTGCCTAACATAGTGAAAAGGTTACTCACCTTATGTTTGTTGATGATTTGGTTATATATTCTAAAGCTTCCACCATAGAAGCTCACACTATTCTGGAAATTCTTAAAGTTTATTCTCAATCCAGAAGGCAATCTATCAATCTTGCTAAATCTTCTATTTTCTTTAGTAAGAACACACCACAAGATATTAAAAGATCTATTTGCCACACTCTTCAAGTGACTAATATTGAAGGGTCAGATAAATTCATTGGGCTTCTGTCTTTGGTGTCAAAATCTAAGCAGCAAACTTTTGTTGCTATTCTCGACAAGATTCTAGTGTAAGTTAGTTAATTGGAAGGAACAACTTCTATCTCAAGGAGGAAAAGAAATTCTCAATAAATCAGTTACCTCAGCCATCCTAGTGCATGCTATGGCTTGCTTTAAAGTTCTTTCCCCCCCCTCTGAGTTGCCAATTTCTAGTGGAGGCGAATCTAAAGATGAGAGGAAGCAATATTGGATCTCCTAGAGTGACCTTTGTACCAGTAAAGCTCAAGGTGGGTTGGGATTCAAGGATCTTGGATGTTTTAATCAAGCTTTCCTAGTTAAACAAGGATGGCATATCATCAATAACCCTAATTCTATCCTTACTCGGGTGATGAAAGGGAAGTACTTCCAATCTTTGAATTCTATGGATGCACCTTCAGGTAGAAATCCTTCTTAGGGATGGAGGAGTTTTCAATGGGGTAGAGAGGTGCTTTCTAAGGGCATCTGATGGCAAATTAATAATGGAAGGTCATTTTTATGTAAAAAGGACAAGTGGATTCCATAATCTTATCCTAATGCTCCTTTGGTCAAAGACAATGCAAATTCTCACCTTAATTGGGTTCATCAACTTATTGATTGGCTTGAATTTAAATGGAACATACATGCCTTGTGAAGGGTTTTCCAAGAAAATTGAAGTTTCCAATGTCTTAGCTATTTTGATAAGTGTGATAAATCGAGAGGATAAGATTCTCTGGCATTACACCTAGAATGGGTTATACTCGGTTAAATCTAGGTATCTTCTAGCTCTTCATTCGAAAATTGCCTCCTTGTCGAATTTTACTATAGGAATAGGGCCAAATTCTCAAGCTAATTCTAGTACTCTTTGGAGAAAGTTGTGGACAATTCACATCCCTCCTAAGCTACATATCTTTCTTTGGCCCTTGTTGAAAGAAAGACTTCCTTCTAATGCTCTACTAAATTCAAGATTCAGGGATATCTCAATTGAATGTATAGTACACGGGGAGAAGGAAACCTTAAAGCTGTTAAGGTGTGGTTACATTCTCCCTTTTGTTTAAGATCATCCTTGATAAATGGTATATACATGATGGAATGTTGGATCGAAATTTTGGCTCATAATCATCCTTAAGAAAAGAAATTGCTGCAACAATTCATTTTTTTATTATGGCAAATCTAGAAGAATAAAAATAGATAAGTTTTCAATGACAAGATCTCTCCTTCTAGCAAGGCATTTCAGCTGTTGTTATTCACTTTGGTGATTTCATTACCTCACAAGATTCTTTAGTGTAATAGTAACCACTTACTTCTCTTAGACAAAATTGGTCTCCTCCTCCATGTGAGATCATCAAAATCAATTTCGACACATCAACAAACAATAATCTTATTCAAGGATCTTATGCTGGCATTGCTCATGATCACAATGCTTATATCCATCACTAGTCTTGTATAAGAATTTCTGGGCTTTCTAATTCCCTTATTCTAGAAGGAATGGCTTGTTATGAGGCAATTATTAGTACTAAGAAGATAGGGTTTAATAGGATTATTATTAAAGGAGTTTCCCAAGTGCTCATCAATAGTTTGAATGGGGTTGTTACTCCGAAGATGTTATTCAAGACAGACATCCTTCTCTTTTTCTTCTTGATGTAATTCAATTCCAATTTGTTAAGAATCTGAAATAGAGCTAGTCATTTGTTAGCGACAAGGCTATAGTAGCGTTTCTTTTGTTTTGACTTTCTTTGTTTCAAGCCTCTCACATATTTTATTGCCCCAGTTTAATGAATTTCATCCTTTAAAAAAATCATTTAGTCATGAAAATTGAGATAATAATAACAATAATAAAAATATTTAAAAGGAAAATAAAAGATAATTAAATTTAAAAAAATAGAATTAAATACTTGAAAAATGATAATAATACTATAATAATAACATAAAGCATGGCAATCTTTGTATAATAAGTATCATGTAGTTACAACAAAAGAAAATATATATATATATAATCCAAAATATTCCTTGTTTATATTTACTTGGATCCCTTAGCTCCTAAGGTAGTTGAAATAGATGTCTCAATGTTAGGATATGGTGATATTGTAACACCCTCTCCCGTAGTGTGGCTGTGTAGGCAAAGTGTGTTACAACACCTGATCTTATCTGATTTCATTACAATTCTTGGTTTACGTTCAAAAACTTTATCAGGGTTTAGGCTATTTTCATGTTTATCAAAATCGACTAATTTGGAAATTTCAAAAATTTTAATGATAATCCAGCAGAGTGCTGGCAGTAATTTGGACTAACAGTTCTTCTGAACCTGTCAAAGACAATTTCAATATACATATTCAAATTCATAGCTCAATTTATCTCAATAATATCTCATCAGTTTCTCAAAATTTCCTAAACTCAATCTCATTTAGAATCATTATGATTGAATGACCAATTCGGACTTGAATTCTTACATTTCATTAACTTATATAATTTTCCAATTAAGTACATAAATTTGTCAAATCACAGGATATACAAATGAAATTACAATATACTTAGAATGAACAAAATACATAACATGTATAATTATGAGCCCTATCTACATGCATTCTTTGAGGAGGTGACAATCTTGAACTCTTACGACATATGCGATCTGGACTCCAAAATCTCAGTTGACAGTCTACTAGTTTTACCTTCGGTACCTGCGCGAGGAAGCAATTCCATCGCGCTAAGCATTTCTGCTTAGTGGTTCAATAGTATAACAAAAAAAACTATATACAAATAAAGAAAGAAATAAATCATAATTTGAATACTAGAGAATCAATTTAATTTGGTATGGTATTTGTAGTATCAACGATCTTATATACTAGTTTGTTCCTCTTTGGAAGTGCTTAGTTTATAACTTTTGATAATACTACAGTATACAAATTATTCTAAGCGTCGTATTTCAAATCTCTCTGATTCTGCAATTTATATTTTGTTATGTTTCTTTTGCTAATCTCTTTTACTCGGTCATTCAATACTTAATTTAATTATCTTTGAAATTTCATTATACTTAACTTAAATTAGCTTCCTTAATTGAATAATGTGTTAAATCACTGCCCCTATAGCCTATACAGACGGTGGATAGCGGATATACTATGCTTGGGTACCTAGTACCTCGGACCGTCACACCATCGGTCACAAAGTATCTCGATGTGCAAGCGATTGTGGCTAAAAGCCATATAATCAATTAGGCATTAAGCGAGTATAATAATACAAACTGTATAGCCATAGGCTATTAAAATCATAGTATGGCATACATTCTCCCTTTTGTTTAAGATCATCCTTGATAAATGGTATATACATGATGGAATGTTGGATCGAAATTTTGGCTCATAATCATCCTTAAGAAAAGAAATTGCTGCAACAATTCATTTTTTTATTATGGCAAATCTAGAAGAATAAAAATAGATAAGTTTTCAATGACAAGATCTCTCCTTCTAGCAAGGCATTTCAGCTGTTGTTATTCACTTTGGTGATTTCATTACCTCACAAGATTCTTTAGTGTAATAGTAACCACTTACTTCTCTTAGACAAAATTGGTCTCCTCCTCCATGTGAGATCATCAAAATCAATTTCGACACATCAACAAACAATAATCTTATTCAAGGATCTTATGCTGGCATTGCTCATGATCACAATGCTTATATCCATCACTAGTCTTGTATAAGAATTTCTGGGCTTTCTAATTCCCTTATTCTAGAAGGAATGGCTTGTTATGAGGCAATTATTAGTACTAAGAAGATAGGGTTTAATAGGATTATTATTAAAGGAGATTCCCAAGTGCTCATCAATAGTTTGAATGGGGTTGTTACTCCTCAGAAGATCCAAGGGATTGTTCAAGACATCCTTCTCTTTTTTTCTTCTTTTGATGTAATTCAATTCCAATTTGTTAAGAGATACAGAAATAGAGCTAGTCATTTGTTAGCAGCAAAGGCTATAGCTGACGTTTCTTTTGTTTTGACTTTACTGTTCAAGCCTCTCACATATTTTCAGTTTTGCCTGCCCTTGTTTAATGAATTTCATCCTTTAAAAAAAAATCATTTAGTCATGAAAATTGAGATAATAATAACAATAATAAAAATATTTAAAAGGAAAATAAAAAGAGAATTAAATTTAAAAAAAATAGAATTAAATACTTCGAAAAAATGATAATAACTACTATAATAATAACATAAAGCATGGCAATCTTTGTATAATAAGTATCATGTGGTTACAACAAAAGAAAATATATATATATAATCCAAAATATTCCTTGTTTATATTTAACAGATCCCTTAGCTCCTAAGGTAGTTGAAATAGATGTCTCAATGTTAGGATATGGTGATATTGTAACACCCCTCACCCGTCTCACGGTAGCCGAGCAAAGTGTGTTACAGTGAGTGAGCACCTGATCTTATCCGATTTCATTACAATTCTTGGTTTACCGTTCAAAAACTTTATCCGGGTTTAGGCTATTTTTATCATTATCAAAATCTGACTAATTTGGAAATTTCCAAAATTTTAATGATAATTCAGCAGAGTGCTGGCAGTAATTTGGACTAACAGTTCTTCTGAACCTGTCAAAGACAATTTCAATATACATATTCAAATTCATAGCTCAATTTATCTCAATAATATCTCATCAGTTTCTCAAAATTTCTTAAACTCAATCTCATTCAGAATCATTATGATTGGACAGCCAAATTCAGACTTCAGAATTCTTACATTTCATTAACTTATATAATTTTTCCAATTAAGTACATAAATTTGTCAAGTACAGGATATACAAATGAAATTACAATATACTTAGAATGAACAAAATACATAACATGTATAATTATGAGCCCTATCTACATGCATTGCTGAGGAGGTGACAATCTTGAACTCTTCTGACACTTCTGCAGATCTGGACTCCAAAATCTCGATGATCCTACTAGTTTTACCTTGGTACTGCGAGGAAGCAATTCCATCGCGCTAAGCATTTCTGCTTAGTGGTGCAATAGTATAACAAAAAAAACTATATACAAATAAAGAAAGAAATAAATCATAATTTGAATACTCGAGAATCAATTTAATTTGGTATGGTATTTGTAGTATCAACGATCTTATATACTAGTTTGTTCCTCTTTGGAAGTGCTTAGTTTATAACTTTTCAGTAATACTACACAGTATACAAATTATTCTAACTGTATCGTATTTCAAATCTCTACGGTTCTGCAATTTATATTTTTGTTATGTTTCTTTTGCTAATCTCTTTTACTCAGTCATTCAATACTTAATTTAATTATACTGAAATTTCATTATACTTAACTTAACTTAGCTTCCTTAATTGAATAATGTTTTAAATGATCGCCTATATAGCCTATACCTTGATCGATAAACGGATATACTAGCACTGGGTACCTAGTACCTCGACCGTCACATCATCGGTCACAAAGTATCTCCTGTGTAAACAATGTGGCTAAAAGCCATATAATCAATCGTGCATTGAGTAAGCATAATATAATAATATAGCCATAGGCTATTAAAATCATAGTATGGCATAATAAGCCATAAAACACAGTATGACGTAAAGTCATTTACAGAACAGCTGTCAGAATCCTATTGGCATGCCAACCTATCCAAACTAGTCAACTAGGCAAATTAGGGCATATTACAATATTACATATTTAATTCTTTATTCATAGGGTTTATACATCTTTATGCCTTTTACTGGTCAATAAAATTATTAACCTTTTTATGCATCATGGATAGGTTGATTCTAGCATCAACATGTCACACTTTACAATTCAATATGTTGTCAATATAATGCAATTTACCCTTTTCACAAGTTGGCATTCATTGCCAAATCACTTCAAGCATCATTTTATGTAATTACCAATTTTCAATTTTTGTGAGCTAGATTGATCTAGCATAAAGTCCTATTTCCCTTGGTTTTTAGCTTCTGGTCAAAGAAGCAAAATTGTAGCTCTATGTCTTATTGCACGCGAGGCAAAATTTCAGGTCATTCCGAGTTGTATAGACCAAGATATGGTCAATTTACTAAAGCTGGACAGATTGCACCTTTGGTGCAAAATTTGGTCAATTTCTCAATTTTGTGTGCTAGATTTGTCTAGCTTAAAGTTCTATTTCTCTAGGTACTATTCCCTTCAATTCATTTCATTAGTCAACATATAATGTTGACCCTTGATGTACTCTAAGTGATTCAATTCTAATGTTACCAATATATCACATTTATAGCCCTTTAGTGTTAGTATATGTTACCAATTTCATTTCCAAGTGTATTGCATTTTATTGTAATTTACCAAATTTCGGTGTACTATTTTGACCTAGCCGGACAACCTAGTTCCCTCAGTTTTTGGATTTCAGTCCAAACTACAAACTTGTAGGTCTATGTCTTACGGAACGCGGGGCAAAATTTCAGGTCATTCTGAGTTATGTAGACCAAGTTATGGTCATTTTACTATTGCTCGTCAAAATGTATCAAAATTGGTCACTTTAGGTCATTTTAGGTCATTTTAGGTTCGGCCAGTTTTTGGACTCGAACTTGTGCAAGCTTTTTGACTTGCTTATGGTAATTTCTGGGCTTGGGTGTCTTCATAAGACTTGTAGATATAGGTCTTAACTATTCATGGTCAAATTTTCAGGTCAATTGGACCTGTTTTGAGTGAGTTATGGCCTAAAAACTAACTGCTGCCCAAATGGTCAGTTTTCAGGCCTTAAATGCACTAATCCGGATTTGGTCACTTTTTAAGGTCAGTTTCTAGGCAGAATTTTGGCAACATTTCTACATGAAAGTTGGCCTATTTGGTGTCTAGTTTCACTCCATATTGGCCTCATACCAATTGGGTTCATAGTTTGGCACTTATGGCCTCATTTAGGTGCTGCCTTCAATACACAACCTGCACAAAGCACATACACTCCCAATTTGATGTTCCTTCTCCTCCTCATTACTACAATATTCGATCAACAACACTTCCATACATATATTGTACACCATTCCAGCAACAATTCTGGGCAGAATATTCAAGTGCTCAATGCACACAATTCATCATTAAGTTCAACATTCACTTCCACCAAAATTCAACATACTTCAATGTCAATATTACACATACACTTCAACTTAATCATACTTCAATGTCACTTACACTTGCTGCCCACAATTTAACATTAGAATATATCATTAATAACTGCATGTTCACACACAAATTCAAGCTATTAGGGGCTGCCAAACATGGCAGTTTGCTCAAGGCATCAAAGTTCCATTTCACACCCTTAATTCAAACACTACATGCATATACTTAGATACAAACTTACTACAACTTTCATTTGAATTAATCAACCTTCATTTCCACTCATTAGAAGTAAAAATAACTCAAGCTCAACAAAGGTTCATGGCTGCCCAAAAATGAAGCAACAACACAAATCTCCAATAATTGTTTCAAACCATAATTTAAATTTCTCAATTTCAATCAATTCAAGTCCTATCACTTCCCATACATATACCCATATCAAACATCATCTTTAAACTCATCTACATCATTTAAACACATCAAAATCTCATGAATTTCTTGGCTACCGAAATGAAGGGCTCACAAAATATACATTAATTTATTCAATTTCTTCACAAATCAACTCACCCAAAGCTCAAAACAAGATCTAATGAAAGAAAATGGGAAGATTAAGCACTAACCTTAATTCAAGAACTTTCCAAGCTTGTGAAACTTTAAAAGTTTCCTTTCTTTTTGCTACCTATAGCTTTCCCATGATGTGAGGACCAATTTTAATGAAGGGAGTCTTGAGTTTTAAGTTGAAAATGATAAG
This sequence comes from Hevea brasiliensis, assembly GCF_030052815.1. Classification (NCBI taxonomy): domain Eukaryota; kingdom Viridiplantae; phylum Streptophyta; class Magnoliopsida; order Malpighiales; family Euphorbiaceae; genus Hevea; species Hevea brasiliensis. Next base: position 61,836,464 of record NC_079505.1, read on the forward strand.
TTTGGTGAGCTTGCATGGAACTCATCCATAGAGGAAAGGAAGAGCTCCATTTCGGCATTTTAGAGAATTGGAGAAGATGAAGTGAGTTAGTGGATTGTTCCTTGTCATCTTATGTGTTTTATATGCCCACTAACTTAGGTTTATTATTATTATAATTCAAAGTTTCAATCTTTGCAAATTCATCCCCCACTTTTCCTTTAATTGCATTTCATATTTAATTTCATTTTTCATTAAATTTTCAAAATATAATACCACTTATTTTTTCATGGAAATTTAAGTCAAAAGTCAACTCTAGGTGTCAATTGACCAAAATGCCCCTCTTCGGGTCAAGTTCGGACTTTTTCGGTAACACCGATTTACTCCCTGTACCGCCGATTTCTTTAATTTTTTTTTTCGTTTATACTAACTTTCTAATTTTTCTTTGACATTTTCTAAGTGTAATATCATTTATTTTTAATGGAGATTGAGGTCAAAAGGCAACACTATGTGTCAAATGACCAAAATACCCCACTTCGGGTTATATTGCCGATTTTTCGGTAACACTGATTTTTGTCTATTTCTCGATTTTTTTCATTTTTCTTTGTACTAATCTATTAATTTTTCTTTGATATTTCTAGTGTCAATTACATTTCAATGAACCTTTATTTATGTCTCGAAATTAAATTCAGAGGGTTCCCCGCGGTCCTAGGGTAGGCAACGGCCTTCCCAGTGTAGTCACCCATCGCTGCGGTGCCGGCTCGTTTAACTTAGCATAATTTTCTCTCTTTCATTTTTGTTTGATTTTTCTTGTATTTTCTTTTTATTTATTTCATCATTAGATGTCTGTTCACTATTACCGAAGTGTAGTTCCAGACATCCTGACTTGCCTAGACTGTTATTTGACTACTGGAGCAATAGAACGTACAGAACACGTATAGGGAGGATGTTACAGATATTTCAAAACAATTTCAAAATGGAAAGGAATGCATATTGCAATTTGGAGAGCTCAAAGGGTGGTGGGACTACCATCTAACTCCCTTTTTATTTAGAATAGGGTATCTAATCCATTTAAGAGCTTTGTTTAGATACTTGTAATTGGTCACCAATCTTGGAGTTTCTTTGATACCAGACAGCCCTAGAAACAAAAAGATGTATTAAACAGGAAAATGCATATGATGAAAAATCAAAATATAAACAACAAAAATCAAAATATAAACAACAACTAGCAAATATAAACTCAGGATATCAGCAAATGTCCACGAATACAAAAGAAAAAAGATTTTGTACTTACTAAAAAGCTTTATATTTTACTGAATTTGAAGGAGTTACAGAGGAAGTATGGTGTTTATAAAAGAGGAATACAATGGTGCTCAGCACATGAGCTTTCTAGAACTAACAGAGGTTTCTCTAGTAGAGTTTTGTTCAACTCTTTCCAAGACTCTATATTTGATTTGGCCCCTCCCCAGATGGAGAAGTGTCCTCCTTTTAAAGGTTTCTCTAGTAGAGTTTTGTAATTTTGAATAGGAGAGTTCACATGGGTCTATCTGAAAGCATTTGCCTTTGCAGAGTTCACATGGGCCTATCTAGGAGCATTTGCCTTTACAAAGTTCACATGGCCTTATCTGAAGCATTTTTGTTTTATAGAGTTCACATGTCAATTGTAGTTTTGGAGTGTTTTGCTTTTTCAAAAGTTTACATGTCAAGACTGTATTTTCGAAGTGTCAGCAACTGATAAGTAAAGAAACAGTACTGGTAAGTGAAGGAATAACATTTTACTTTTGTACTTTTTTTCTTGAGGAGGAAGATCGCCTGATGAGGGAAAAAATTTCATAACAATCATCTTCATTTTCATCGCTGAGGTCAATGATGGGTTCTAAATCCAAGTCAGCTATGGATTTTTCAGACCTACTTTGTAATAGTTATTTCATAATTGTAAAGTATTGCTCCTCAGTTTTTGCTACTGCAAGTTGAGCTGAAGCACGTTACTTATGGGCCAAGAAGTTTGAGTTTAGAGGTTCTGGCAGAAGACTCAGATCCCTAAGCTAATCTTAAATAACTAGTTTTAGAATTTTTTTTCTAGGACATTGAAGGAGTCCCACCATTTTATATTGAATCTTTTAGCAAGGATATTGATACCGTCTTGCTGATGGTATTCAAGGAACCATACAAAGACCTAAGGTAGAAAAAATTTTGTACAGAAAAGGGGTGAAAACCTTTTTTTTTTTCTATGGGTTTGAAATGCTTTTTGAACAAGGTGAAACTTTCTTGTATTTCTGGGATGAGGAGGTCCAGAAGAGCACCAAGGTAATTCCACCACTGATCAAACCAGGAAGGAATTTTTGTAATGTCAATATTGGTTTTGAAATAGAATAACTAGGAATGGCTATTCTTATGGTTTTGTATGAGGAAGGTATTAAACTAGCTTGCTGATAATCCCAATAGTTGAAGGATGAGCAGTGATTTAATTTGATTTTGAAACTGATGAGAAAAGTTTTGGATTTTAAAAAGTTTTGACCCCATTCTACAGGGTGAAGGATCCATTGTATCTTGCAGGCTGAATGAGTTGGGTCAGCATAGTTTTTATGAAGGAAAAAGTATTTGAATTTAGCTGACTCTGTTACTTGAAGAATTGTCATGTAGTAAGGTTGAGGTTTTGTTAAATCCCAAGGTTTAAAATGCAAACTATTTGCTGGTTTTTCAGCCATCGCAAGTGCACGACAAGTAATAAAGTGATGAGTGAAGTATCGTTCCCACGAGGAATTTAATTAGCAAGTACTAGGCTACTAATACACTTGTATTACATAGATGTTTTTAAGCACATTTGTATACTATTTCATAGCATTTAAGTAAGTAATCTCATGCATAGTAGTTGATTTCACTAGTTTTTTGTAATTTCTATTATCAAGCTCTTAATTCCATGTTTTCTGCATCATTTTAGGTGTTTGGGTGAAGCCCCAGGGCATAGGAGTCCGAAAGGAAACTTGGAAAGGCCAAAGGATTGTGAAAAGCTACCGATACACCTTACACGGATCATGTAAGCAAAGCCACAGACCCATGTAACTTTCTGCCAGATGAAATCCAGAGAGCTAATGGAAGAACAAAAGTACACGGGTCGTGTAATTGGACCCATGTAATCTATAGGGACCAGTATAAGTCTTTGTCTGGCACAAGCTTGAAGAATTTTCTGAGAACAAAAGTACACGGATCATGTAACCAGGCCCGTGTAGCCAATGCAGACCCGTGTAAATCTCTGTGCCAATGCAAGACTCTGCCATTTTGCTCTAGTAGTGACACACGGGCCGTGTAGTGACACACGGACCGTGTATCATGCGGCAGCAAGTCTCCTAACCCAAATTCTCACTCTTGTTTACAGATTCAAAATAGACTCCTAGGGCTTTTTGGACTTCAAATGACCTAACTCTAGAACAGCTATTATAAATAGAAGCAAAAAATATCAAGGAAGGGGGATCAATCTTTTTATAGAGCTTTTTAGGAGTTTCAGAGGAGTGCTCACTTCTGCACTCTCTTCAGCCGTCTTGAGGAGAAGAATATTAGTATCAAGTAGGAGTTTTTCAGCCAAAGTTCTGCAAAAAATCAAAGCTACAAACCCTTTTTAGTTCTTTCATTCCATTTCCTTAAATGGATTTTTATTGTTCTTTACTTCATTTTTATTATGTTTACTGAACTCACCATGAGTGAGTAACTTTCATATTCTGGAATTGGGAGAGTAATGCTTGTAATCATTATTATGGATAAATATTAAGTTTTATTTATTGGATTTGAGATTTGTTCATTGATTTAATTTCTTGTGATCTTAATGCATGCTATGTGTTGGTACCCACCTAGTATATTGATTATAGATATTAATTGAAGGACTGAAAGGTGAAGATTAATATTAGAAAATCAAGATTTTGAACCTAGGAATTCTGACCTAGACATAGGCTGATTACCTTAGTGAAATTTCAAAATTGGTCAAAGACCTTAAAGGGTTTTAATTAATTTGATCGCCACAAAAGTCGGGTTTAAGTTAATTAAAATACACCCAAGGTGCCTTGAGAGAGGACTTAAGATACCTTAGGATTAATTTCCATCAAGGCAAACGATTCTCAATCCAGTAAATAAATAAGATAACATCTATAGTAAGATTCAACTGTGAAATCTTAATTCCAGAATTGTTTCAAAATAGATTATTTCATTTTAAGTTTATCATTCTAGTGTTTAACATAAACAACTTTCATTCCCTTATTATTTAATAGCCTAAACAGTCAAAATTATTGTATAGATTGGTACTTACTAATCACATTCCTCATGGGAATGATACTCTACTCATCACTTTATTACTTGTTAGTGATTCATGCACTTGCGGGGTTGTAAAACCAGCAACATAAGTTTTTGGCGCCGTTGCTGGGGAATCTGACTTTAGTAATATCAAGCGATAGGCAATTTAGCTGATTTAGGCAATTATATTTATTATCTAATTTTATTTGATTTGTTTTATTTATTTTCTTTTCTCTCAGGTGCTTGACCTGGTTTATGACCAGAACAAGGCTAAAAGAAGAAATCTTGGACTGTGATCCTGAAATAGATAGAACTCTGAGAGCCATCAGGAGGGAAAGGAAACATCAAGAGCACGATCAAGAAAATCCCAAAATTCTAACCATGGCCAATAATAATGAAAGGCCAAGACTCTTAAGAGACTATGGAGCTCCATCTGTCCAAGGATTTCAGCCCAGTGTCACAAGACCCACAGTGGAAGCCAACAACTTTGACTTAAAACCAGCATGACTTCAAATGATTCAACAATCCCAGTTTGGAGGTTCACCAATAGAAGATCCACTCTACCACCTCCAGTGCTTTCTTTGAAGGAGCGAAAGCATGTTGATTGTTACATAAGAGCATTGAATTTCAAAATTTTTCTTCTAGGGTCATAGGCATCATGCCACATCTCTTATGTGCCTAATTAATTTCAATACTCAATTAAATATTAAAACACTTTTAATATGTATTAGGATCTATGTTTGCCATTTAAGATTGTGAATTAACAAATTAATTTATTTAAACCCTAGTTTAACAAAGGAGATTGAGCACTAACCTCTTTGATACAATATGGATGTAATTGGCACCTTTAGGAAGCACCTAGGACCCCAAGTGTTATCCCTCTAGCTTGTCCACACCAAGATCACCAATGGGCAGCCCCCAATTTGCTTCTCAAGCCTTTTCCAACCAATTATAAATTGGGTTTTTGCCTTCAGAGAGGTAGCATGTATGTATAGGACACTAGAAACAATTTCTAACAATTTTAATTCAAAGGATTTTGGGCAATTCTCTTTGAATTGATGAGACAAGATGAAGAGGAGAGGGAGAGAGGTGTGCTGCCACACTTGAGAGAAAATGAAAATGTTATGTTTCTTTTTTTATTTTCCCTTTTATATATTTAGGTCATTAAGTCAATTAAACCCTATGCCACATGTCACCACCTCATTGCATCTTATTTTTAATTGACTTAATCATATTAAACCAAGTATCAAAGCTAGACTTAATCTTGACTTTGATCATCTTACATGATAGGAAGACAAATGGCAAGCTTATATGATGCCATGTGTCACCATCTCATAGTACCACATGTCACCATGTGAAATAACTAAATTACCCTTATGTTGTAATTTTGAGTTCTCAATCCAAAATCATTATTTATCCTTTTCAAATCAATTTATATCAAATATAAATTAATTAATTAATCTCTATTAATTAATTTCTCACAATTAAATTCAAATTTAAACACTTTAAATATAAATTTAACTTATGCTATACATCTAATAAACCAGATTTGGTTTCAAGTCATGCTAGGGACTTTGCAATATTATTGCAAACCAAACCTATTTAATTAATCAATTAAACTCTTTAATTAATCAATTAAATCACATTTTACTTGGTGATTATCTTGTGTATGTGTGTGACTCATTAGGCTCATCACTAATTGGCAATGAGATATGATATTAACTTTTAATATCATCAGAACTCTTTCTTACCATAAATGATTTCTCTAAATCATTTTAGGCATCTCATAGACCATGGTTGACACCTAGCATAGCATGCCATGGCCACGCAATCAGTAACAAGGAATACCTTAAATGAACCTTTAATTATATGTTACCATGCACTAGAATCTCTCTGTTACAAAATCCCAATTCGAGCTAGAGTTATGGTTTATGTCAAACCCCATTTTCTATGAATATTATGTTCTCTTTTAATTCCAGTTCTTGATTAATTAAATTTTCTTGTTAGAAACTCTTTTCTGACTAAATCTGTCTATCCTGGCCAAGAACTTGAAACATTAAGAACAATTAAATGAACATAGGATTTTATCCCTATTTACTTAGGGTAACAGATTCTATCTTGATCAACACCTATCTCCATATATAACTAGTAGGAGCCAAGATATGCCTATATACCCATACACATTACAAGTATGAAAGCAATATCAAACTTAAACCACCTATATACAAGATAATTGTGTTATCTCAAGTCTAAAGATTATATGCACTGATATGATATATGACAATGCATTGACAAGAGTAAACTCCATGTGCTTGTCATATGCGCCATTGTTTCGGCCTACTTATCAGGTATAAGTGCCTATCATGTTTGTTATATAGCATGAGACTCACCATTTTATCTTATTTATGTCTCACATAAATACCTTAGGAACAAACATGATTACAATCCTTCTGGATAAGACATGTCCCATGTGAAGTATCCTTAATTGTGAACCAATTTATAATACTTTGTGCTAGAAATACTGTCACTCATATTCTTAATAAATTAAGAGTATAATTTCTAACAAAATATCAATGGACCTTTTCTATTACACATAAATACATTATGTAACGAAAAAGTGAAATTGCATTTTATTAATAAAATATGTACAAGATACATACTAAATGATATGCTCTAGGACATACTACTAACAATCTCCCACTAGCACTAGAGCCATTCATTACAATATCTTAGACCCATCTTCTAAAGATGTCAATCTAACTGAGCTTGTGACATAGGCTTCGTGAATGGATCACCTGAATTTTCAGCTGATGCTATTTTCTGTATGGCTATATCGCCTCGCCTAACTATTTCTCTGATAATGTGGTAGCGCCTTTCTATGTGTTTGGATTTCTGATGAGATCGGGTTTCCTTAGCCTGTATGAACGCTCCATTGTTGTCATAATAGAGTGGAACTACTGAATCAATAGAAGGAACTACTACAAGTTTTGTCATAAACTTCTTTATCCAAACAACTTCTTTTATAGCATCTGATGCAGCAATATACTCAGCCTCTGTAATGGAATCAACAGTCGTACTCTGTTTGGAACTCTTCCAACTGACTGCACCTCCATTACAAATGAACACAAACCCAAAGGTAGACTTTCTATCATCAATATCTGATTGGAAATCAGAATTAGTATAACCATCCAATTGCAAGTCACCACCTCCATAAATCAAGAATAAATCCTTAGTTCTTTTCAAGTACTTAAGGATGTTCTTGACAGCTATCCAGTGTTCCAAACCTAGATTGGATTGAAACCTACTAGTCAAACTAACAGCATGTGTGATATCTAGCCTAGTACACATCATTGCATACATCAAACTTCCAATAATCGAAGCATATGGAATCCTAGCCATTTTATCTCTTTCTTCATGTGTTTTTGGAGACATCTCTTTAGAAAGGTGGATACCATGTCTCACTAGTAACAATCCTCTCTTGCAATCAAGCATGTTAAACCTCTTTAACACCTTTTTTAAGTATAGACTTTGGGATAAATCAATTATTCTTTTCACTCTATCTCTATAGATGTGAATTCCAAGAATACAGATCGCCTCTCCTAAGTCTTTTATGGAGAATGTATTTGATAACCATACCTTTATAGCTGTAAACATACCTATGTCATTACCTATCAACAGAATATCATCCACATATAAGACAAGGAAAGTGATAGCACTATCACTAACCTTCTTATATACACATGGTTCATCCACATTTTTAATAAAACCAAATGACTTAATTGCTTCATCAAAATGGATGTTCCAACTCCTCGAAGCTTGTTTCAACCCATAAATGGATCGCTTTAGCTTGCATACCTTGGAACTATCTTGGGATTCAAAACCCATAGGTTGTTCCATGAAAATGTTTTCTTCAATGTATCCATTGAGAAAAGATGTTTTGACATCCATCTGTCAAATCTCATAATCATAGTATGTAGCTATTGCTAATAGAATTCTAATTGATTTAAGCATGGCAACAGGCAAGAAAGTCTCCTCATAGTCGATTCCCTGCCTTTGGCGAAACCCTTTCGCTACTAGCCTTGCTTTATAGGTCTCTACCTTTCTATTAGAACCAATTTTCTTCTTGACAACCCATTTATTCCCTATAGGTACAATACCGTCAGGTAGGTCAATAAGGTCCTAAACTTGGTTCTTATAAATGGAATCAATTTCAGATTTCATAGCTTCAATCCATTTTAAAGAGTTTATATTTGATATAGCTTCTCTATAGGTAAGTGGATCATCTGCATGATCTACTTCTTCATGAGTAAACAACTCTTATTCATCTTTATGAAGAAAATCATATCTCATTAGTGGGCGAGATATCCTGGTTGATCTGCAAGGAATTACTGTAGATGTTTCATCAATAGGTGCAAGTTGACTAGATGGATCTATATCCATTTAATCTGTTGGTTGGTCAGAATTTTCCAATTCTAACTCTATTTGCCTTTCTTTGCCACCTTCTTCAATAAACTGTTGTTGAAGAAATATGGCATCTCTTTTTACTACAACCTTTTGTGATGTAGGCACATAAAAATAATATCCAAAACTTTCATTTGGATATCCAATAAATCGACCTTTTTCTGATCTGGTTTCCAATTTATCAGTGTTCAATTTTTTGATATAAGCTGGACAACCCCAAATCTTAACATGCTTAAGACTCAGTTTTCTTCCATGTCATATCTCATAAGGTATGGAAGAAACTGATTTTGATGGAATCCTATTCAGAATATGCAAAGCTGATTCTAATGCAAGTCCCCAAAAGGAGATTGGCATATCAGTATAGCTCATCATACAGCGTACCATATCTAATAGTGTATGATTTCTCCTTTCAGATACACCATTCATTTGTGGCATTCCTGGAGGAGTCAACTAGGAAACAATGCCATTCTCTTTCAAGTATTCATCAAATTTAGTACTTAAGTATTCACCTCCACGATCTGATCGAAGAGTTTTAATATTTTTTTTTGTTTGATTTTCTACTTCAAATTTAAATTCTTTGAACTTTTCAAAATGTTTGTATTTAATCAAATACAAATACCCAAACCTTGATTTATCATCAGTAAAGGTAATAAAGTAATGAAAACCTCCTTTAGCCATTTCCTTAAATGGACCACATATATCACTATGTATTAGATCCAAAATATTTTCAGCTCTTAGTCCTTGTCCAACAAAGGGTGATCTAGTCATTTTGCGTTGAAGACAAGATTCATAAATTAGAGTAGGTTCAGAACCCAATGAGGATAAAATCCCCATTTTCTCTAGCTTTGCAATCCTATCTTCTACAACATGACCTAATCTTAAGTGCCAAAGATATTTTGAACTTGAGTTGATTTTCATCATGGCATTGCATTCTTTTAGATTGCTTGCATTTAATTTGTGTTTATCATTATTATTCAAATAATAAAGACCATCATGCATATAACCTGAGCCAACATTTTTATTTCCAAAATAAATATTGCAAACATCATCTATGAACTGAAATTCATAACCATTTCTAGTCAAACTAGATATAGAAATGATGTTCTTAAAAGCATCAAGCACATACAAAATATTATTCAGACACAAAATATGTCCACACATGCAAAAATATTTAGATCCTATGGCTAAAGCTTCAACAGTTGAGCCATCACCAATCCAAAGTCTAACAACTCGAGCATGCAAGCTACTACTGTTTGCTAGTTCCTGCATATCATAAGAAATGTGAGAACTGGCACCAGTATCTAAAACCTAAGCTATAGATGAATTATGAGCATTATCAGCATCTAAATAACAAGATATAGGCATACCTTCTAAAGGTGTATCCTTCTTATCCTTCAGAGAAGCAAGATACTCGGGGCAGTTCCTTTTCCAGTGCCCATCCTTCTGGTAGGGGAAATACTTTTCTTTGCCTCCATCAGCTTTGGTCTTCCCTTTCTGTTTGGCTATCTTCTTGGAAGGTCCTGGAACTTGAGGTTTCTTATTCTTATTGCCTTCTTCTTTTTAGACTTTCTAGCAGAAGAAGATGCAATCAAAGCTACCTCTTTTCCTTTATTGCCCGACATATTCTTTTGGGCAATAACCAGCATGTTAAGTAAACCAGTCAAGGTGTATTCCTACTTAGTCATATGGAAATTTGTCACAAAATTTCCAAATAACTCAGGTAGGGACTGAAGGATCAAATCCGTTTGCAGTTGGAAATCCATGTTACAGTCAAGATGTTACAGTTGCTCTATAAGCCAAATCATCTTGTGGACATTATCCTCAACATTCTATCCCTCAGACATCCTTATGCAGAATAGCTGCCTTGATATCTCATATCTAGCATTCCTGCTATGCTCACCATATAACTCTTGTAGGTGAAGGAGGATCTCACTAGCACTTTGCATATTTTCATGTTGCTTCTGTAACTCATTACTCGTAGAAGCAAGCATGTAACACTTGGCTCTCATATCAAGCCCCTTCCACTTGTCCAAAGTGTCATGTTCCTCTTGTGTAGCCTCTGGAGGTAAAGGACCAGGAACATTTGAGTCTAGAACATATCCAATACATTCTAGGTTCAGGACAAGTTTTAAATTTCTTAGCCAATCAGAAAGATTAGGTCCCGTTAACCTATTGTGATCAAGTATGCTCGCAAGTATATTGGATGGTGGTGGTTGTTGTGTGCTCATTATTATTAGAAGAATAACTATAGAAAATAACTAGATTAATTAGTAAATGTATTAAGTAATTAACCAAAATGATTATGATCTTTTAATTAAATTTATCCTCTCACTAACTTGGCGAATCCTACACTTTCAAAGTAGGAAACGAAAATCATAGTTGGATGGATTTCTAGAGGGTGATTGAATTCTTATAGTCTTATTGATCATCCTTAGGCACATCCATTATTGGAATTACAATTAACTATAAGTGAGCAACTCTTCACCCATCACATCTCATGTGAGGTTCAAGCATTTATCTAGCCCCTAATGCTCAAAATCTCAGGCACATCCATTATTGATTTATCTTGCATAGGTTAAGTTGATCCCATTAAGCCAGTAAATATGTAAATAATTTTAATGTCCTCAGGCACATCCATTATTGGCCATCAACTTATTTACATATTTTGTAACACCCCAAAGTTCGGTAGTGCGTTCTACTGTTCCGGTGACCAGTGTTGTCCGGACAGCTAGGATGCCTAGAACTACACTTTGACATGAGGGAGGAGACATAAAATAATGAAATACAATAAAAGAAAATACAAGAAAAACAAAGGAAAAATAATAGCAAAGAAATGTAACCAAGTTAAACGAGCCGAGAACCATAGCGATGGGTGATCGCACCGGGAAGTCACGGCGTGGACCGTTGACTAGCCCTGGACTGCGGGGAACCCTAGAAAATATTTTTTGGACTTAAAGAGACATCAATTGAAGTATAAAAATCATTAGAAATAACAAAGAAAAATTAAATAATTAGTACAAAGAAAAGTGAGAAATCGAAAAACAGACAAAATTCGGTGTTACCGAAAAATCGGGAATGCAACCCGAACAGGGGCATTATGGTCATTTGACATCCCAAATTGTCTGTTGACCTAAATGTCCACTAAAAATAAATAGTATTACACTTAGAAAATAAAATGAAAAATTAATTTGGTGGTACCTAAAGTAAATAGCTAAAATCATGAGTTAATGTGGGATAAATGAACAATTAACATATTATATGATTTAATCTTAGTTAGTGGACCACTAGGGATTTAATTAAACATAAAAATACTGATGTAAGTCCACTATACCCATCAGAATGTTCATCTTCTTCATTGCATTCAAACTTGCCGAATTGAAGGAAAGGAGAAAACCTCCATGGGCGTGTTCATGCAACCTTCATCCACTCCCTCATTTCACCTCTAAACACTTAGATAGCTTCATGAAAAATTGTCTACACATCACAAGGAAGGGTTTGATACTAAAATCAAGAAGTTTGGTGAAGGTTTAGCAAGTTCCAACCATAAGGTAAGTTAGCATTTTTGAAGATAGCTTTGTTAAACTTTGTGTGCATGTTATGGGTGTTGAATTTGTGAAGGAAATTTTTAAGTTGAAGAGTTATTGAGATATCCATTTTTGGGCAGCCATGTAGTCATGTATTTGATGAGATAATTGTGCATATATTTGATGGGAAATGATGTTGGTTATGGTGATTTAATAACTTAGTGAATTACTTCATATGTATATGGTGATTTTGCATTTAGAATGGAAATTGATGAATTGTAGGATACTTTGGTGTTGAGGGACATTTTCGGCAGCCTTGGAACTCTTGGATAAGTGTATGTGTTCATGAAGACATGGGCAGAATTGTGGCATTAAGGATTGATGGAAATGTATATGAAATTGTTGTGTAAAGTGTATGTAAAAACTAGTAATGTTTATGTGTATGTGTAATTGTATTTGGACTTTGGAAATTAGAATTATATTTGGTGTGTTGAGGATAATTGTAATCTGCCCAAAGTGATGTTAATGTAAAGTGGAATATGTTTTTGGTAATGTACCAAAACAGATTTGGTAGGGAAGTAAACATATTGCAAGGTAAGTGTGTGATTGATGTGTGTTTAAGCAAGGTAACTAAGGACAGTGTACATTTTAGCCAATAAGTTTAAATGTGTAACCTCAATTGGTATGAGACCAATTAGAGGTGGAACTAGGCACAAAATGTGCCAACTTTCATTGAGAAAGCATACCAAAATTCTGCTTGCAAGGTGACCTAAGAAAATGACCAATTCGGATTAGGTGCAATTAGGACCTGAAAAATGACCAATTGGGCAGCAGTGAGTGTTTAGGCCATAACTCACTCAAAACAGGTCCAATTGACCTGAAATTTTAACCATGAATATTTAAGACCCATACCTACAAGTCTTATGAAGACACCAAAACCCAGAAATGAGCAGAAGAAAGTCAAACAACTTGCACAAGTTCGGGTCCAAAAACTGGCCGAACCAGAGTTGACCAAATTGACCTAAAATTGACCTAATTTGATACCATTTGACCAGCAATAGTGTAATGACCATAACTTGGTCTACTTAACTCGGAATGACCTAAAATTTTGCACCGCGGTCCATAAGACATAGATCTACAAGTTTGTAGTTTTGACCGAAACCCGAAAACCGAGGAAAATAGGTCGTCCGGCTAGGTTAAACTAGTATCCCGAAATCCAGCAATTTGCAATGAAATGCAAGAAAACGCAATATACATAGAATTGAGTTTGGTAACACGTACCAATCCTAAAACATTATCGAATGTGACATATTAATGACACTAAAACCTAATTTACCTAGAAAACATCGAGGGTCGGTATATTAGGTGATTAAGCAAATAAAGGTATTCAGTGAATTGTTTATCGAACATTATCGTTAGAGGCAAATTAATTTAGCACTGAAACACTTCAAATTGTGTTTCTCAGTTAACAAGGACTCAGCAAAAGGGAAAGAAATACTGAGTCAAGACCAGGAGACAAATATCAGAGGTTTGTGCACAACAACTATTTCTTTTGAATTATTTTCAATTGAAATAAATATTGACTATTTGTATATTATTGTTTTAAATTGTGGAAATGTATTTGAATGAATATTTATTGCTTGAAAAGCATTGTAAATGATTTGAAACTGTGAGAAATTGTTTGAATGACATTGATGGATACTTATTGATTTAAAAGCATTGGAAATGGTTTGAAACCACAGCTATCATGTATATTGATTGTATTCCTCATTAGCTTGTCTAGTGGGATGAATTGAATTCCCTCTCTGGCTGAAGTGTTGAGGTGTGTGCCTGTTGAGGACGAATTGGATGAGTACTCATATTTTTGCTAGCTAGCTATGTTATTCTTCATTAGTCATCGACTTTTGGGACGAATTGAATACCTCATTAGCCATTGGCTTTTGGGATGAATTGAACTATGGATCATGATTAAGCTGTGTGTGATTTATTGATATGTATTGTGAGATTGTGAAATGGATTTAAACTCTCATTGACATATACTGTCTTTTGAATTCAAACATGATCTAACTTATGAAAATTATTGTGATATTGACAAATGGAGTTTAAATTCTTGTTGACAATTACTGTCTTGAATTTAACTATGATTTTAAGTATCCACTATTTACATGACTTATGAATTGTGATTTAAATTGTATTTGGTTAATGTTGTGCACCACTGAGACATTGTCTCAGCGATAGCTTTTTATTGCTGTCGCAGGTAGAGAGACAGACAGGGCAGCAGACTAGGCTGCTAGTACATCCAGCGAGGGATTACCTGGTATAATGAGTATACCAATATTTTGCATTTGTACTGTAATGTATGACACTGTATGTACATTTTGTTTTTGGTTTTGAGCAGTTGTAAATTCAAATTGTACCTTGAAGTTGTAAATTAATTATGAGTTATTTGACTTGTAAAAAATTATATTATATTTCCTTATCTCAGACTTTGAAAAATTTCTATGGAATTGAGTTGATAAATTGTTGTGTTGAGAAATGTATTGGAGTTGAGATTTGGAAAATTATTGAAGTGCTTTTTACAGGTTTTCTGAAGAACTGTTTTGTCCAAAATACAGATGGCACTCTGCCAAAATTTTTACAGAAATTCCAAATAAACCAAATGAGTTAGTTGTTTCACTTCAGTTCACCAAAGTCTTTAACACCGGTAAATAGTGCTCACCACTGTAAAAGAAGTAATAAAAGTTTTTAAAATCCTTGTAGTGTACTTAATGGGTTATCAGTAGACGGAGTTGGTAATTCATTAGGTATACTACGGGATCATGTTATGCCTTACAGAGGGGTAGGGTGTGACATGTTTTGGTGGTATCAGAGCAAAGTTTTTAAATTCTGTTTTCACCTGTTATTTGAATATTCTTTCTTTATAGTACAACTGCTCAATATCATTGTGTGATAAATACAGTACATTACAGTATAAATATGCACTAACGAGAGTAAATATTCTTGTGTTATTTGTTCAGGAGATCTAAAATCCTCGCATTGAATATGGAAGAGGGTGATCGTTCAGTCGATCAGTCTATTGAGGCTGAGGTGCAAGGGGATGCCCCAGGCCTATAAAATGTTAGTGGTTCAAGAAGACACCGGCCCTGCGATCTGCATTTCTGCTCAGTTCGCTCAGCAGATGGCTGCAATGTTCCAACAAATGGCTGGCAATGTACCTACTCAAGTCCCAATACAGACACCAGTGGTACAACCACAGTCTCCTACTAGGCAGTATGATAAATTAATGAAGTATGGGGCTACAGAGTTTAAGGGGACAGTAGATCCTCTAGAAGCTGAACAATGGTTAGAGAGGATGGATAGGGTGTTCAAGAAGCTACATTGTACAGAAGAGCTCAGATTTGAATACTCAGTGTCCTTACTACAGGGGGATGCTTATGACTGGTGGAAAACCATTGCCCATAGTCTGGTGGAACCAGCAGTATTAACATGGAATGACTTTCTCAGGGAATTTAGAAAGAAATATGTCCCTGATGCTTATGTAGACCAGAAGCTGCAAGAGTTCCTAAGTTTGAAACAGGGGGGCAGATCAGTGGCTGAGTATGAAAGAGAATTTTCCCGCCTGAGCCATTATGCAGCAAGTTTGCTTGCTACCAGCAGGGAGAGATGCAAGAGGTTTGAAACTGGCTTGAAGCCCAGTATCAGAGTACAAGTGGTTGGATTCAAACACACTAACTTCTCTGAACTTGTTTCTCAAGCCCTAGAGTTGGAAAGAATTGAGTTTGAGACTGCTCCTGAGAAAAAGAGATCAGAGAAGACAGAGAAAGAGGGCAAATCAAGAGAAACGAGTTCGGTGGTCCCTCTTGGAAAAAGGAAGAACTATGGGGGACATGGCAGAGGTGGCAAGAAATCTGGTAGGGGAAGATATTCAGGACAGAGACCTCCCCTATCTGGTCAGCAGAGTACCAGAGGTTCCTACCCTCCCCGCCAATGTGAAACTTGTGGAAAAAATCATGGTGGGATATGCTATAAGGCTAATGGAGCCTGTTATAACTGTGGAGGCACAGGACACTTTGCCAAGGACTGCACCAGTAGTCGCAGAGTTGGACCACCTCCTACTACTGTAGAAGGATCAGTTCAGAGCCCTGTCACCAGAAGTTCACAACCACCCAGCAGAGGTAGAGGCAGGGGTAGAGGTAACCCAGCAGGCAGCCAAGGCACAGTAAAACATTCAGAGCAAGATAGTGCTCCAGTCAGAGTCTATGCCATGAGACAGAGGGAAGAGGCAGAGACATCTGATGTTGTGGCTGGTACCTTCTCAACTTTTAACCAAAATGTGTTGGTGCTATTTGATCCGGGTTCTACCCATTCTTATGTGAGTGCTAGCATCATTGATTGCATTGCTGTTCCATGTACAAAAATGGACTTTGAGGTGCTAGTAACAAGTCCGTTAGGACAGGAAGTCAGGGTTAATAGAATGTATAGAGATTGTCCTTTGGTGATCCAAGGACACACTTTTCTGTCCGATCTCATTGAAATGCCCTTCAGAGATTATGATATCATCTTGGGCATGGATTGGTTAGCTAGGCATCATGCCATGATTATCTGTAGGTCAAGACAGTCACTTTTGGCTTTCCTCAAGATAGTGATGTGGTAATACAGGGGAGGCGATTATTGCCATCAAACATCATTTCATTTGCACTAGCGGAAAAATGATCGAGAAAAGTGTGAAGCCTACTTGGCACATATGATAGACACCCAAGTGGGAGTCCGGCATTGAAGGACATCCCTACGATACATGACTTTCGGATGTGTTTCTGATGAATTGCCGGATTACCTCGGAAGAGAAGTCTGTTTGAAATTAATGTTATGCTCGGTGTGGATCCAATCTCCATAACGCCATGCGAGAATGGCACCGTGAGTTGAAGGAGTTGAAGATACAGTTGCAAGAACTACTTGAAAAGGGCTTCATCCGCCCTAGTGTGTCACCTTGGGGAGCACCAGTGTTGTTTGTTAAGAAGAAGGATGGTACTCTCCGTTTATGCATTGACTACCGACAGTTGAATAAGGTGACAATAAAGAACAGATATCCATTGCCTCGCATTGATGATCTATTTGATCAGTTGAAAGGTGCAGCTGTATTCTCCAAAATTGATTTGCGATCTAGTTATTATCAGTTGAAGGTGCAAGAGCAGAGTATTCCAAAAACTGCTTTCAGAACTCGGTATGGACACTATGAGTTTCTACTAATGCCATTCGGGTTAACAAATGCTCCAGCTGCTTTCATGGATCTGATGAACACTATCTTCAGACCATATCTTGATCAATTTGTGGTGGTGTTTATTGATGATATTTTGATATACTCGAGGAATGCAGAGGAGCATGACAGACATCTGCGGATTGTACTGCAGAATTTAAGGGAGAAACAGCTATACGCCAAATTATCGAAGTGTGAATTTTGGCTGAAAGAAATCTCCTTTTTGGGACATGTTGTGTCAGCTGAAGGGATCAAGGTAGATTCCAGCAAGGTAGAAGCTATCCTTAATTGGAAGCCGCCCAGGAACATCACAGAAATTCACAGTTTTATGGGTTTAGCTGGATATTACCGTCGGTTTGTGAAGGGGTTTTCTATGTTATCTTCTCCACTGACCAAACTGCTTCGGAAAGATGTAAAATTTCAGTGGACAGATAAATGTCAGCAAAGTTTTGATGAGTTGAAGAGGTGTTTGACTGAAGCTCCAGTCCTCACTTTACCTACTCCGGGTAAAGAATACACAGTTTATAGTGATGCTTCTCACAATGGGTTAGGCTGTGTACTGATGCAAGATCGGAATGTCATTGCTTATGCATCACGCCAGCTGAAACCGCATGAGAGGAACTACCCAACACATGATCTAGAGCTAGTAGCTATTGTTTTTGCTTTGAAGATCTGGAGACACTATCTGTATGGAGAGAAATGCTACATTTACACAGATCACAAGAGCTTGAAGTACTTAGGCACCCAGAAGGAATTAAATTTGAGGCAGAGGAGATGGTTAGAACTCATCAAAGATTATGATTGCTTAATAGACTATCATCCAGGGAAAGCAAATGTAGTGGCTGACACCTTAAGTCGCAAGACTATGGCAAATCTCAGAGTTTCTCCTTTGTCCATGGTATATGAATTGAAAGCACAGCATGCCAGTTTAGAGATTGATGATGAGGGATGATGTAGTTGCTTGGCATGTACAAACGGTGTTGATTGATCGATCGTAATGGTCGCTCAGAGTGATGAAAAGTATCAGAAGCTACTAAAAGAAGTCCAGCAGGGCAAGAAACCTGAATTCTCTGTGAGAGATGATGGTTTATTGCTACATCAGGGCAGAATGTGTGTTCCTAGTGATGTGGAATTGAGACAGATCATTATGAAGGAAGCACATGAGTCTCCATTTGCTATGCACCCTGGTGGAACTAAAATGTACAGAGGGCTGAAAGAGCATTACTGGTGGATGGGTATGAAGAGAGATATAGTTGAATTTGTTTCCAAATGCCTAACTTGCCAGCAAGTAAAGGCAGAACATCAAGTTCCAGCTAGTTTGTTACATCCCTTGTCGCACTGTGAGTGGAAATGGGAACGAATAACTATGGATTTTGTTACAGGACTTCCAAGGACACAGAGTAGTCATGATGCAGTATGGGTTATAGTTGACAGATTGACCAAGTCTGCTCACTTTTTGCCAGTTCGGTTGGACTATAGCCTGGAAAGATTGGCCAGATTGTACATATATGAGATTGTAAAATTGCATGGAGTGCCAGTATCAATTGTGTCTGACAGAGATCCTAGGTTCACTTCTAGATTCTGGGGTAGTCTTCAGAGAGCCCTAGGAACTAGATTGAACTTCAGCACAACATTCCATCCACAGACAGATGGCCAGTCTGAAAGGGTTATCCAGATATTGGAGGATATGCTACGGGCTTATGTTATTGAATTTTAAGGTAGTTGGGATACACACTTGCCTTTGATTGAGTTTGCTTATAACAACAGCTACCAATCAAGCATTGGGATGCCTCCATATGAAGCATTGTATAGCAGGAAGTGCAGAACTCCCCTATGTTGGGATGAGGTAGGTGAAAGGAAGATGATTGGGCCAGAAATTGTCCAGCAGACAGAGGAAAAGATTAGACTGATTAGAGATAGACTCAAGGCTGCATCAGACCATCAGAAGTCCTATGTTGATCTGAAAAGAAGAGATATTGAGTATGTAGTGGGTGATAAGGTATTCCTCAAAGTTTCTCCTTGGAAGAGGATTATGAGATTTGGCAGAAAGGGGAAACTGAGTCCTCGTTTCATCGGACCATATGAAGTTCTGGAAAGAGTGGGTCCTTTGGCATATCGGTTGGCATTACCTCCAGAGCTAGCAAGGATACACAGTGTCTTCCATGTGTCCATGTTAAGGAGGTACAGATCTGACCCATCTCATGTACTATCAGTTGAAGAGATTGAAGTAAATCCAGACCTTTCATATGAGGAAGAACCCATAAAAATTCTGGCATATGAGGTGAAGCAGCTGAGGAACAAACAGATACACCTGGTTAAAGTGCTGTGGAACCATCATTCAGCCCAGGAAGCTACTTGGGAACGTGAAGAGGATATGAGGAGACAGCACCCACAGCTGTTCAGAGACTAATACCAGGTAAAATTTCGTGGACGAAATTTATTTTAAGGGGGAGAGAATTGTAACACCCCAAAGTTCGGTAGTGCGTTCTACTGTTCCGGTGACCAGTGTTGTCCGGACAGCTAGGATGCCTAGAACTACACTTTGACATGAGGGAGGAGACATAAAATAATGAAATACAATAAAAGAAAATACAAGAAAAACAAAGGAAAAATAATAGCAAAGAAATGTAACCAAGTTAAACGAGCCGAGAACCATAGCGATGGGTGACTGCACCGGGAAGTCACGGCGTGGACCGTTGACTAGTCCTGGACTGTGGGGAACCCTAGAAAATATTTTTTGGACTTAAAGAGACATCAATTGAAGTATAAAAATCATTAGAAATAACAAAGAAAAATTAAATAATTAGTACAAAGAAAAGTGAGAAATCGAAAAACAGACAAAATCCGGTGTTACCGAAAAATCGGGAATGCAACCCGAACAGGGGCATTATGGTCATTTGACATCCCGAATTGTCTTTTGACCTAAATGTCCACTAAAAATAAATAGTATTACACTTAGAAAATAAAATGAAAAATTAATTTGGTGGTACCTAAAGTAAATAGCTAAAATCATGGGTTAATGTGGGATAAATGAACAATTAACATATTATATGATTTAATCTTAGTTAGTGGACCACTAGGGATTTAATTAAACATAAAAATATTGATGTAAGTCCACTATACCCATCAGAATGTTCATCTTCTTCATTGCATTCAAACTTGCCGAATTGAAGGAAAGGAGAAAACCTCCATGGGCGTGTTCATGCAACCTTCATCCACTCCCTCATTTCACCTCTAAACACTTAGATAGCTTCATGAAAAATTGTCTACACATCACAAGGAAGGGTTTGACACTAAAATCAAGAAGTTTGGTGAAGGTTTAGCAAGTTCCAACCATAAGGTAAGTTAGCATTTTTGAAGATAGCTTTGTTAAACTTTGTGTGCATGTTATGGGTGTTGAATTTGTGAAGGAAATTTTTAAGTTGAAGAGTTATTGAGATATCCATTTTTGGGCAGCCATGTAGTCATGTATTTGATGAGATAATTGAGCATATATTTGATGGGAAATGATGTTGGTTATGGTGATTTAATAACTTAGTGAATTACTTCATATGTATATGGTGATTTTCCATTTAGAATGGAAATTGATGAATTGTAGGACACTTTGGTGTTGAGGGACATTTTCGGCAGCCTTGGAACTCTTGGATAAGTGTATGTGTTCATGAAGATATGGGCAGAATTGTGGCATTAAGGATTGATGGATATGTATATGAAATTGTTGTGTAAAGTGTATGTAAAAACTAGTAATGTTTATGTGTATGTGTAATTGTATTTGGACTTTGGAAATTAGAATTATATTTGGTGTGTTGAGGATAATTGTAATCTGCCCAAAGTGATGTTAATGTAAAGTGGAATATGTTTTTGGTAATGTACCAAAACAGATTTGGTAGGGAAGTAAACATATTGCAAGGTAAGTGTGTGATTGATGTGTGTTTAAGCAAGGTAACTAAGGACAGTGTACATTTTAGCCAATAAGTTTAAATGTGTAACCTCAATTGGTAAGAGACCAATTGGAGGTGGAACTAGGCACAAAATGTGCCAACTTTCATTGAGAAAGTATACCAAAATTCTGCTTGCAAGGTGACCTAAGAAAATGACCAATTCGGATTAGGTGCAATTAGGACCTGAAAAATGACCAATTAGGCAGCAGTGAGTGTTTAGGCCATAACTCACTCAAAACAGGTCCAATTGACCTGAAATTTTAACCATTAATAGTTAAGACCCATACCTACAAGTCTTATGAAGACACCAAAACCCAGAAATGACCAGAAGCAAGTCAAACAACTTGCACAAGTTCGGGTCCAAAAACTGGCTGAACCAGAGTTGACCAAATTGACCTAAAATTGACCTAATTTGATACCATTTGACCAGCAATAGTGTAATGACCATAACTTGGTCTACTTAACTCGGAATGACCTAAAATTTTGCACCGCGGTCCATAAGACATAGATCTACAAGTTTGTAGTTTTGACCGAAACCCGAAAACCGAGGAAAATAGGTTGTCCGGCTAGGTTAAACTAGTATCCCGAAATCCAGCAATTTGCAATGAAATGCAAGAAAACGCAATATACTTAGAATTGAGTTTGGTAACACGTACCAATCCTAAAACATTATCGAATGTGACATATTAATGACACTAAAACCTAATTTACCTAGAAAACATCGAGGGTCGGTATATTAGGTGATTAAGCAAATAAAGGTATTCAGTGAATTGTTTTTCGAACATTATCGTTAGAGGCAAATTAATTTAGCACTGAAACACTTCAAATTGTGTTTCTCAGTTAACAAGGACTCAGCAAAAGGGAAAGAAATACTGAGTCAAGACCAGGAGACAAATATCAGAGGTTTGTGCACAACAACTATTTCTTTTGAATTATTTTCAATTGAAATAAATATTGACTATTTGTATATTATTGTTTTAAATTGTGGAAATGTATTTGAATGAATATTTATTGCTTGAAAAGCATTGTAAATGATTTGAAACTGTGAGAAATTGTTTGAATGACATTGATGGATACTTATTGATTTAAAAGCATTGGAAATGGTTTGAAACCACAGCTATCATGTATATTGATTGTATTCCTCATTAGCTTGTCTAGTGGGACGAATTGAATTCCCTCTCTGGCTGAAGTGTTGAGGTGTGTGCCTATTGAGGACGAATTGGATGAGTACTCATATTTTTGCTAGCTAGCTATGTTATTCTTCATTAGTCATCCACTTTTGGGACGAATTGAATACCTCATTGGCCATTGGCTTTTGGGATGAATTGAACTATGGATCATGATTAAGCTGTGTGTGATTTATTGATATGTATTGTGAGATTGTGAAATGGATTTAAACTCTCATTGACATATACTGTCTTTTGAATTCAAACATGATCTAACTTATGAAAATTATTGTGATATTGACAAATGGAGTTTAAATTCTTGTTGACAATTACTGTCTTGAATTTAACTATGATTTTAAGTATCCACTATTTACATGACTTATGAATTGTGATTTAAATTGTATTTGGTTAATGTTGTGCACCACTGAGACATTTTCTCAAATGATAGCTTTATTATTGCCGCAGTAGAGAGACAGACAGGCGGCAGACTATCCGCTAGTACATCCAAATGAGGGATTACAGTATAATGAGTATACCAATATTTTGCATTTGTACTGTAATGTATGACACTGTATGTACATTTTATTTTTGGTTTTGAGCAGTTGTAAATTCAAATTGTACCTTGAAGTTGTAAATTAATTATGAGTTATTTGACTTGTAAAAAATTGTATTATATTTCCTTATCTCAGACTTTGAAAAATTTCTATGGAATTGAGTTGATAAATTGTTGTGTTGAGAAATGTATTGGAGTTGAGATTTGAAAAATTATTGAAGTGCTTTTTACAGGTTTTCTGAAGAACTGTTTTGTCCAAAATACAGATGGCACTCTGCCAAAATTTTTACAGAAATTCCAAATAAACCAAATGAGTTAGTTGTTTCACTTCAGTTCACCAAAGTCTTTAACACCTGTAAATAGTGCTCACCACTGTAAAAGAAGTAAGAAAAGTTTTTAAAATCCCTTGTAGTATACTTAATGGGTTATCAGTAGACGGAGTTGGTAATTCATTAGGTATACTACGGGATCATGTTATGCCTTACAGAGGGGTAGGGTGTGACATATTTACAACATCAAATGCTTAACAATTATTCTTAAGAAAATCTCTTAAATTAAATGCATCACATGCAAGTATTTAAAATTTCTTAAAATAATTGCCTCAATGGAGGGTCCATGATATAATTACTTTAATTATACCATTTCCAACTTAATCATTTGGTTGGAAGATTTAGTGGTCAGCTTAATTACTATTATGGTCTCACTTTGCACATTATCCAATTAGCATGCATGTAACATCCTCATTTTCGTAGTCCGTACATTCTACTGTTCCGACAGCTAATGTCTGTCCCGAAAAGTCGGAATGTCTGGAACTACACTTCGGTGATAATGAACAGACATATAATGATGAAATAAATAAGAAGAAAATTCAAGAAAAATCAAAGACAAATGAAAGAGAGAAAATGAAGCTAAGTTAAACGAGCTGGCACCGCAACGATGGGTGATTGCACTGGGAAGGCCGTTGCTGAACCCAGGACTGTGGGAAACCCTCAGAATTTAATTCCGAGATGTAAGTAAAAGTCTATTGAAATATAATTGACACTAGAATTATTAAAGAAAAATTAATAAATTAGTACAAAGAAAAATGAAAAATCGAGAAACAGACAAAAATCGATGTTACCGAAAAATCGGGAATATAACCCGAAGTGGGGTATTTTGGTCAATTGACACCTAGAGTTTACTTTTGACTTAAATTTCCATGAAAAATAAGTGGTATTATATTTTGAAAATTTAATGAAAAATGAAATTCAAGATAACATGTAATTTAAGGGAATTGGAGGGCATAATTGCAATTAAAGGAAATCTTGAATTAATCTAATTTTTAATTGTGATTAGTAGGGCATTAGTGGAGTATATAAGGACCACTAGGACAGATTCTTCCACTATTTATCTTCTTCTTCATTCTTCTTCTTTGCCGAATTGAAATTTCTCCAAGCTTCATCCATGGCCGCCCCATATACAAGCCTTCATCTACCCATCTTCAAGCCTTGATTTTCATAAGTTCCTTCATTAAACTTAGTCTATACATCATGGGCAGTATAATGGAAGCAAAAAGAAGAGGATTTGATGAAGTTTTTGTCAAGCTCAAAAAAGGTTAGTGCTAGTTTTTCATCCCTTGCTTCATTAAAGTTTGTATTAAGGTTGAGATGAGTTGGATGGTGAAGAAATTTGAAGGATTCGATGAATTATTGATATATTCAATTTTGGACAGCCATGGAAGTTTATTGTAGTTGAGTTTTTCTTACCTATAATGGATGAAAATTAAGGTTGAATAACTTAAATGGAGGAAGTAGTAAGTTAAAATCTAAGTATGTGCATGTAGTGCTTAAATTAAGGGTGTGTAATGGAACCTTAATGCTTTGGGCAAACTGCCATGTTTGGTAGTCTATTAAACCATGAATTTGTGTGTGAACATGTAGTTACTAATGAAATATGCTAATGTTAAATTGTGGGCAGCAAGTGTAAGTGATATTGAAGTATGATTATGTTGAAGTGTATGTGTAATATTGACATTGAGATATGTTGAATTTTGGTGGAAGTGAATGTTGAACTTAATGGTGAATTGTATGCATTGAGTACTTGAATATTCTGCCCAAAAGTGTTGCTTGAATTGTGTACAATATATATATGGAAGTGTTATTGATTGAATATTGAAGTAATGAGGAGGAGAAGGAATATCAAATTGGAAGTGTATGTGTTTTTATGCAGGTTGTGTATTGAAGGCAGTACATAAATTAGGCCATAAGTGCCAAACTATGAACCCAATTGGTATGAGGCCAATGGCAGATGAAACTAGACACCAAATAGGCCATCTTTTATGTAGAAATATTGCCAAAATTCTGCCTAGAAACTGACCTTAAAAATGACCAAATCCGGAATAGCAACCTTGCAACCCAGATTTTTGACCATATGAATAGTAGTCCTTGGGATGACCATAACTCACTCAAAACAGGTCCAATTGACCTGAAATTTTTACCATGGTTAGTTTAGACATAGGTCTAAAATTCTTATGAAGACATCAAAACCCAGAAATTGCCATAACTAAGTCAAATAGCTTGCACAATTTTAGGTACCAAAACTGTCAGAACTAAAATTGACCAAATTTTGCACTAAAGGTGCAATCTGTCCACCTTTAGTAAATTGACCATATCTTGGTCTATACAACTTAGAATGACCTGAAATTTTGTCCCAAGTGCAATAAGACATAGAGCTACAATTCTTATGAAGACACCAAAATCCAGAAATGGCCAGAACCAAGTCAAATAGCTTGCGTAAGTTCAGGTACCAAAACTGCCAGAACTAAAACTGACCAAATTTTGCACTAAATGTGCAATCTGTCCAGCTTTAGTAAACTGACCATATCTTAGTCTATACAACTTAGAATGACCTGAAATTTTGCCCCAAGTGCAATAAGACATAGAGCTATAATTCTTATGAAGACACCAGAAATGGCCAGAACTAAGTCAAATAGTTTGCACAATTTCAGGTACCAAAACTGGCAGAACTAAAATTGACCAAATTTGCACTAAAGGTGCAATCTGTCCACCTTTAGTAAATTGACCATATCTGGGTTTATACAACTTAGAATGACCTGAAATTTTGCCCCGAGTGCAATAAGACATAGACCTACAATTCTTATGCAGACACCAAAACCCAAAAATGGCCAGAACCAAGTCAAATAGCTTCCACAAGTTCAGGTACCAAAACTGCCAGAACTAAAACTGATCAAATTTTGCACTAAAGGTGCAATCTGTCCAGCTTTAATGAATTGACCATATCTTGGTCTATACAACTTAGAATGACCTGAAATTTTACCATGAGTGCAATAAGACATAGAGCTACAATTCTTATGAAGACACCAAAACTCAGAAATGGCCAAAACCAAGTCAAATAGCTTGCACAAGTTCAGGTACCAAAACTGGCCGAACCAAAAGTGACCTAAAAATTACCTAAGCCTACTATTTTAGTGCTTTCTGTCCAGCATTGGTAAATTGACCATATCTTGGTCTACACAACACAGAATGACCTGAAATTTTGCCCCACAAGCAATAAGACATAGACCTACAAGTTTGTAGTTTGGATCGAAACCCAAAAACCAAGGGAACTAGGTCGTCCGGCTAGGTCAAAATAGTACACCGAAATCTGGTAAATTGAAATAAAATGCTATACACTTAGAAATGAAATTGGTAACATATACCAACACTAAAGGGCTATAAAATGTGACATATTGGTAACATTAGAATTGACTCACGTAGAGTGCATCAAGGGTCAACATTATAGGTTGACTAAGGAAATGAATTGAAGGGAATAGTACCAAGAGAAATAAGACTTTAAGCTAGACAAATCTAGAACACAAAAATTGAGAAATTGACCAAATTTTGAAGTAAAGGTGCAATCTGTCCAGCTTTAGTAAATTGACCATAACTTGGTCTATATAACTTGAAATGACCTGAAATTTTGCCCCGCGTGCAATAAGACATAGAGCTACAATTTTGCTTCTTTGACCAGAAGCTAAAAACCAAGGAAAATAGGACTTTAAGCTAGACCAATCTAGCATACTAAGATTGAAAATTGGTAATTACATAAATTGATGCTTGAAGTGATTTGGCAATGAATGCCAACTTGTGAAAAGGGTAAATTGCATTATATTGACAACATATTAAATTGTAAATTGTGACATGTTGATGCTAGAATCAACCTATCCATGATGCATAAAAAGGTCAATAATTTTATTGACCAGTGAAAGGCATAAAGATGTATAAACCCTATGAATAAAGAATTAAATATGTAACATTGTAATATGCCCTAATTTGCCTAGTTGACTAGTTTGGATAGGTTGGCATGCCAATAGGATTCTCGACAATGCTCAGAAATGACTTTACGTCATACTGTGTTTTATGGCTTATTATGCCATACTATGATTTTAATAGCCTATGGCTATACAAATTGTGTTATTATACTCGGCTTAATGCCTGATTGATTATATGGCTTTTAGCCACACTGTTTGCACACCGGGAGATACTTTTTGACCGATGGTGTGACGGCCCGAGGTACTAGGTACCCAGTGCTAGTGTATCCGTTTATCCAGTCTGGTCAGTGTATAGGCTATATGGGCAGTCATTTAAAACATTATTCAATTCAGGAAGTTAAGTATAATGAAATTTCAGTACAATTAAATTAAGTATTGAATAAATGAGTAAAAGATATTAGCAAAAGAAACATAACGAAATATAAATTGCAGAACAGTAGAGACTTGAAATACAATATAGTTAGAATAATTTGAATACTGGGTAGTATTACTGAAAAGTTATAAACTAAGCACTTCCAAAGAGGAACAAACTAGTACATAAGATCATTGATACTAGAAATACCATACCAAATTAAATTGATTCCTGGATATCCAAATTATGAGTTATTTTTTCTTTATTTGTATATATTATTTCTTGTTATACTATTGCACCACTAAGCAGAAATGCTTAGCGCGATGGAATTGCTTCCTCGCGCATGTATTGAAGGTAAAACTAGTAGACTATTGACTGAGATTTTTGGAGTCCAGATCTGCAGAAGTGTCAGAAGAGTTCAAGATTGTCACCTCCTCAGCAATGCATGTAGATAGGGCTCATAATTATACATGTTATGTATTTTATTTATTCTAAGTATATTGTAATTTCATTTGTATATCCTGTACTTGACAAATTTATGTACTTAATTGGAAAATTATATAAGTTAATGAAATGTAAGAATTCTGATGTCTGAATTGATTGTCTAATCACAATGATTCTGAATGAGATTGAGTTTAAGAAATTTTGAGAAACTGATAAGATATTATTGAGATAAATTAAGCTATGAATTTGAATATGTTGTGAATTGTCTTTGGCAGTTCGTAAGAATCATTAGTCCAAATTACAAATTGACACTTTGTCGGATTATTGTTAAAATTTTTGAAATTTCCAAATTAGTTAGACTTTGATAAAAGTAAAAATAGCCTAAACCTTAAATAAAGTTTTTGAATAAATAAATCAAGAACTGTAATGAAATCAGATAAGATCAGGTGCTCCGGCACTCTGTGTAGAACGCCTCACTCGGCTACACTGTAGACGGGTGAGGGGTGTTACATTTAGTGGTATCAGAACACGGTTTAGGCGTTCCTAGGCACAGATAAGTAAAAAGAACTAGTGTGCATACATGCATTGCATTCATAAGAGTTGAGGTGACACTATGCAGATCTATTTACTTTTGATTATTCAAAGTTAAGATATGGACTCAGAGTCGCAGAGGGCATTAGAAAACGATGTAGAAAACCTAGTTCATGAGGTTATAACGTAATAACTACATAATGTTCTCGATGTTTGTATTGTAAGCTGCAGATTACAGTACCGATATGGGATTATTGTGTAGAGCTACGTGCTTCCTCGTGGTAGAATAAAACAAAAATATTTGTAAGTAATCTATAATTTGATACAGTTACGCCCGAATAGAGTACTATTACAGGAAATAAATGTTAAAATTCTAGTCAGAAATTTAAAACTTCAGAACTAGCCTATCGAAAGACTACACTTCTAAGGTAGCTAGAGTCAGTGACTCGGTTACACTAATGTGGACGACCATTACCACAAAAATTGCTATAAGCTTTGAGAATTCAGTATGGCTATAAATTAGAAAGAACACCTTGAGGATGAAGATATTTGGACATAGATATGGAGTCTTATCAGTATTTTAATATTTTTGACAGAAAGGAATGATGTAGGTATTTGAGAATACATTTAGAAATTGTATTGATGCTCTCTCCGGAAGCAAGAATAGATACCTTCCATTGATGGAGTTTGTGTATAGTGATATTTATTAAATAAGCATGAAGATACCAAGGTATAAGGTCTTGTATGAGATAAAAGCAGAATACCTAGACAAAGGGTAATTTAACAGAGTTGGAATTGGTAAAAGAGACAGAAGGACTGGTAAAGAATCCTAGTATGAGAGATTAAGAAACTAATGAATAATAGAATTTCATGAGTAAGAATACTAAAGGCAAAGGAAAACAATGATGGAAAAGTGAATAAAATTATGAGACAACGATAAGCTCGGTTGTTTGAATCAGATGAATTTCGAGGACGAAATTCCTTTTTAGAGGGGAAGAGTTGTAACATCCTCATTTTCGTAGTCCGTACATTCTACTGTTCCGACAGCTAATGTTTGTCCTGGAAAGTCGGAATGTCTGGAACTACACTTCGGTGATAATGAACAGACATATAATGATGAAATAAATAAGAAGAAAATGCAAGAAAAATCAAAGACAAATGAAAGAGAGAAAATGAAGCTAAGTTAAACGAGCTGGCACCGCAGCGATGGGTGACTGCACAGGGAAGGCCGTTGTCGACCCCAGGACTGCAGGGAGCCCTCAAAATTTAATTCCGGGACGTAAGTAAAGGTCTATTGAAATATAATTGACACTATAATTATTAAAGAAAAATTAATAAATTAGTACAAAGAAAAATGAAAAATCGAGAAACAGACAAAAATCGGTGTTACCGAAAAATCGGGAATATAACCCGAAGTGGGGTAGTTTGGTCAATTGACACCTAGAGTTTACTTTTGACTTAAATGTATATGAAAAATAAGTGGTATTATATTTTGAAAATTTAATGAAAAATGAAATTCAAGATAACATGTAATTTAAGGGAATTGGAGGGCAGAATTGCAATTAAAGGAAATCTTGAATTAATCTAATTTTTAATTGTGATTAGTGGGGCATTAGTGGAGTATATAAGGACCACTAGGACAGATTCTTCCACTATTCATCTTCTTCTTCATTCTTTTTCTTTACCGAATTGAAATTTCTCCAAGCTTCATCCATGGCCGCCCCATATGCAAGCCTTCATCTACCCATCTTCAAGCCTTGATTTTCATAAGTTCCTTCATTAAACTTAGTCTATACATCATGGGCAGTATAATGGAAGCAAAAAGAAGAGGATTTGATGAAGTTTTGGTCAAGCTCAAAAAAGGTTAGTGCTAGTTTTTCATCCCTTGCTTCATTAAAGTTTGTATTAAGGTTGAGATGAGTTGGATGGTGAAGAAATTTGAAGGATTCGATGAGTTATTGATATATTCAATTTTGGACAGCCATGAAAGTTTATTGTAGTTGAGTTTTTCTTACCTATAATGGATGAAAATTAAGGTTGAATAACTTAAATGGAGGAAGTAGTAAGTTAAAATCTAAGTATGTGCATGTAGTGCTTAAATTAAGGGTGTGTAATGGAACCTTAATGCTTTGGGCAAACTGCCATGTTTGGCAGTCTATTAAATCATGAATTTGTGTGTGAACATATAGTTACTAATGAAATATGCTAATGTTAAATTGTGGCCAGCAAGTGTAAGTGATATTGAAGTATGATTATGTTGAAGTGTATGTGTAATATTGACATTTAGATATGTTGAATTTTGGTGGAAGTGAATGTTGAACTTAATGGTGAATTGTGTGCATTGAGCACCTGACTATTCTGCCCAAAAGTGTTGCTGGAATTGTGTACAATATATATATGGAAGTGTTATTGATTGAATATTGAAGTAATGAGGAGGAGAAGGAATATCAAATTGGAAGTGTATGTGTTTTGTGCAGGTTGTGTATTGAAGGCAGTACATAAATTGGACCATAAGTGCCAAACTATGAACCCAATTGGTATGAGGCCAATGGGAGATGAAACTAGACACCAAATAGGCCATCTTTTATGTAGAAATATTGCCAAAATTCTGCCTAGAAAATGACCTTAAAAATGACCAAATCCGGAAGAGCAACCTTACAACCCAGATTTTTGGCCATATGAACAGTAGTCCTTGGGATGACCATAACTCGCTCAAAACAGGTCCAATTGACCTGAAATTTTTACCATGGTTAGTTTAGACATAGTTATACACTTCTTATGAAGACACAAAAACCCAGAAATGGCCAGAACTAAGTCAAATAGCTTGCACAATTTCAGGTACCAAAACTGCCGGAACTAAAATTGACCAAATTTTGCACTAAAGGTGCAATCTGTCCACCTTTAGTAAATTGACCATATCTTGGTCTATACAACTTAGAATGATCTGAAATTTTTCCCTGAGTGCAATAAGACATAGAGCTACAATTCTTATGAAGACAACAAAACCCAGAAATGGCCAGAACCAAGTCAAATAGCTAGCACAAATTCAGGTACCAAAACTGCCAGAACTAAAACTGACCAAATTTTGCACTAAAGGTGCAATCTGTCCAGCTTTAGTAAACTGACCATATCTTGGTCTATACAACTTAGAATGACCTAAAATTTTTCCCCGAGTGCAATAAGACATAGAGCTATAATTCTTATGAAGACACCAAAACCCAGAAATGGCCAGAACTAAGTCAAATAGTTTGCACAATTTCAGGTACCAAAACTGCCAAAACTAAAATTGACCAAAATTTGCACTAAAGGTGCAATCTGTCCACCTTTAGTAAATTGACCATATCTGGGTTTATACAACTTACAATGACCTGAAATTTTGCCCCGAGTGCAATAAGACATAGACCTACAATTCTTATGCAGACACCAAAACTCAAAAATGGCCAGAACCAAGTCAAATAGCTTGCACAATTTCAGGTACCAAAACTGCCAGAACTAAAACTGATCAAATTTTGCACTAAAGGTGCAATCTGTCCAGCTTTAGTGAATTGACCATATCTTTGTCTATACAACTTAGAATGACCTGAAATTTTACCCCGAGTGCAATAAACATAGAGCTACAATTCTCTTATGAAGACACCAAAACTCAGAAATGGCCAAAACCAAGTCAAATAGCTTGCACAAGTTCAGGTACCAAAACTGGCCGAACCAAAAGTGACCTAAAAATTACCTAAGCCTACTATTTTAGTGCTTTTTGTCCAGCATTGGTAAATTGACCATATCTTGGTCTACGCAACTCAGAATGACCTGAAATTTTGCCCCGCGTGCAATAAGACATAGGCCTACAAGTTTGTAGTTTCGATCAAAACCCAAAAACCGAGGGAACTAGGTCGTCCGGCTAGGTCAAAATAGTACACCGAAATCCGGTAAATTGCAATAAAATGCAATACAGTTAGAAATGAAATTGGTAACATATACCAAGACTAAAGGGCTATAAAATGTGACATATTGGTAAAATTAGAATTGACTCACGTAGAGTGCATCAAGGGTCAACATTATAGGTTGACTAAGGAAATGAATTGAAGGGAATAGTACCAAGAGAAATAGGACTTTAAGCTAGATAAATCTAGCGCACAAAAATTGAGAAATTGACCAAATTTTGAAGTAAATGTGCAATCTGTCCAGCTTTAGTAAATTGACCATAACTTGGTCTATATAACTTGAAATGACCTGAAATTTTGCCCCGCGTGCAATAAGACATACAGCTACAATTTTGCTTCTTTGACCAGAAGCTAAAAACCAAGGAAAATAGGACTTTAAGCTAGACCAATCTAGCATACTAAAATTGAAAATTGGTAATTACATAAAATGATGCTTGAAGTGATTTGGCAATGAATGCCAACTTGTGAAAAGGGTAAATTGCATTATATTGACAACATATTAAATTGTAAATTGTGACATGTTGATGCTAGAATCAACCTATCCATGATGCATAAAAAGGTCAATAATTTTATTGACCAGTGAAAGGCATAAAGATGTATAAACCCTATGAATAAAGAATTAAATATGTAACATTGTAATATGCCCTAATTTGCCTAGTTGACTAGTTTAGATAGGTTGGCATGCCAATAGGATTCTGACAGCTATTCTGTAAATGACTTTACGTCATACTGTGTTTTATGGCTTATTATGCCATACTATGATTTTAATAGCCTATGGCTATACAGAATGTGTTATTATACTCGGCTTAATGCCTGATTGATTATATGGCTTTTAGCCATGCTGTTTGCACACCAGGAGATACTTCGTGACCGATGGTGTGACGGCCCGAGGTACTAGGTACCCAGTGCTAGTGTATCCGTTTATCTAGTCTGGTCAGTGTCTAGGCTATATGGGCAGTCATTTAAAACATTATTCAATTCAGGAAGTTAAGTTAAGTTAAGTATAATGAAATTTCAGTACAATTAAATTAAGTATTGAATAAATGAGTAAAAGAGATTAGCAAAAGAAACATAACAAAATATAAATTGCAGAACAGTAGAGACTTGAAATACAATATAGTTAGAATAATTTGAATACTGGGTAGTATTACTGAAAAGTTATAAACTAAGCACTTCCAAAGAGGAACAAACCAGTACATAAGATCATTGATACTAGAAATACCATACCAAATTAAATTGATTCCTGGATATCCGAATTATGAGTTATTTTTTCTTTATTTGTATATATTATTTCTTGTTATACTATTGCACCACTAAGCAGAAATGCTTAGCGCGATGGAATTTCTTCCTCGCACAGGTACTGAAGGTAGAACCAGTAGACTGTCGATTGAGATTTTTGGAGTCTAGATCTGCAGAAGTGTCAGAAGAGTTCAAGATTGTCACCTCCTCAGCAATGCATATAGATAGGGCTCATAATTATACATGTTATGTATTTTATTTATTCTAAGTATATTGTAATTTCATTTGTATATCCTGTACTTGACAAATTTATGTACTTAATTGGAAAATTATATAAGTTAATGAAATGTAAGAATTCTAATGTCTGAATTGATTGTCTAATCATATTGATTCTGAATGAGATTGAGTTTAAGAAATTTTGAGAAACTGATGAGACATTATTGAGATAAATTGAGCTATGTGTCACACCCTTCCCCTCTGTAAGGCATAACATGATCCCGTAGTATACCTAATGAATTACCAACTCCGTCTACTGATAATCCATTAAATACACTACAAGGGATTTTAAAAACTTTTCTTACTTCTTTTACAGTGGTGAGCACAATTTACAGGTGTTAAAAACTTTTGTGAACTGAAGTGATAGAACTAACACATTTGGAGTATTTGGAATTTCTGTAAAAATTTTGGCAGAGTGCCATCTGTATTTTGGACAAAACAGTTCTTCAGAAAACCTGTAAAAAGCACTTCAATAATTTTCCAAATCTCAACTCCAATACATTTCTCAACACAACAATTTATCAACTCAATTCCATAGAAATTTTTCAAAGTCTGAGATAAGGAAATATAATACAATTTTTACAAGTCAAATAACTCATAACTAATTTACAACTTCAAGGTACAATTTGAATTTACAACTGCTCAAAACCAAAAACAAAATATACATACATTGAATATACATTACATTACCGCACAAAATACAAAATGTGGTATACTCGTTATACCCGAAAATCTCTCGCTGGAGGTAATAGCAGCCTAGTCTGCCGCCTGTCTCTGTCTTCACTGCGACAATAATAAAGCTATCATTTGAGACAATGTCTCAGTGGTGCACAACATTAACCAAATACAATTTAAATCACAATTCATAAATCATATAAATAGTGGATACTTAAAACCATAGTTAATTTCAAGACAATAATTGTCAACCAGAATTTAAACTCCATTTCTCAATATCACAATAAATTTCAGTAAGTCAGATCATGGTTGAATTCAAAATACAGTATATGTCCATAAGAGTTTAAATTCATTTCACAAATTATCAAATCGCATAACAACACAATTTAGTAGAATAAGTTAAGAATACAGTGTTGCCAATTCATTCACAACTTAAGCCATGACACAAATTTCTGATCAATGCCATGTTGTACACCACGACAAAGCAATCACAACCCCACTAATCGAAATCAATGAGGAAGGGAGCTAGCTATATAATGAGTACTCATCTGATCACCTCAACTGGTAAACCAGAGAGGGAAAAATAAACGATTACGACTCCATAAATGGAGAAGGAAAATAAACGATCACAACCCCATAAATGGAGAAGGAATGATACGATACTGTCATGCTAAGTGTGAACACAAAATCAATTCCAAACATTTTATTCAAATGATTCGTGAGAATCTAATAAATTTCCAAAGTCATAATTTCATTCACAAAATGGCAACACAATTCATAATTAACTTCGATTTTCACAAATCCCACTAAACCAATTTTTCCACAATTTCAAACCATTTACAATGCTTTTTAAGCGATAAGTATCCATCAATATCATTCAAACAATTTCTCACAGTTTCAAATCATTTACAATGCTTTTCAAGCAATAAATATCCATTCAAATACATTTCCACAATTTAAAACAATAATATACAAATAGTCAATATTTATTTCAATTGAAAATAATTCAAGAGAAATAGTTGTTGTGCACAAACCTCTGATGACTGTCTCCCTGGTCTGACTCAGTATTTCTTTCCCTTTTGCTGAGTCCTTGTTAACTGAGAAACACAATTTGAAGTGTTTCAGTACTACATTAAACTATCTCTAACGATGATATTCGATAAGTAATTCACTGAAGGCTATTATTTGCTCAATTACCTAATATACCGACCCTCGATGCGTTTAAGGTAAATTAGGTTTTGGTGTCCTTAATATGTCACATTCGGTAGGGTTTTAGGGTTGGTACATTTTACCAAACTCATTTCCTTGTTTAGTGCATTTTCTTGCAATTTGCTGGGTTCCGGGATACTAGTTTGACCTAACCGGACGACTTAGTTCCCTTGGTTTTCGGGTTTCGGTCGAAACTACAAACTTGTAGATCTATGTCTTATTGCACACGGGGAAAAATTTTAGGTCAATCCGAGTTAAGTAGACCAAGTTATGGTCATTACACTATTGCTGGTCAAATGGCATCAAATTAGGTCAATTTTAGGTCAATTTGGTCAACTTTGGTTCGGCCAGTTTTTGGACCCGAACTTGTGCAAGCTTTTTGACTTGCTTTTGGTCATTTCTGGGCTTTGCTGTCTTCATAAGACTTGTAGGTATGGATCTTAACTATTCATGGTTAAAATTTCAGGTCAATTGGACCTGTTTTCAGTGAGTTATGGCCTAAAAACTAACTGCTGCCCAAATGGTCAGTTTTTAGGTCTCAATTGCACTTAATCCGAATTGGTCATTTTTCATATCACCTTGAAAGCAGAATTTTGGTATGCTTTCTCAATGAAAGTTGGCACATTTTGTGCCTAGTTTCACCTCCAATTGGTCTCATACCAATTGAGGTTACACATTTAAACTTATTGGCTAAAATGTACACTGCCCTTAACTACCTTACTTAACATACATCAATTACACACTTCATTACTATATGTGCATTTCCCCTTACCATTTCTGTTTTGGTTCATTACCAAAACCATATTCCACTTTACATTAACATCACTTTGGGCAGATTACAAACATCCTTAATACACCAATTAAAGCTCACATTTACAAAGTCTAAATACAATCACATACACACCTAACCATTACAAATTTTTACATATACTTACACAATCAATCTATACACATATCCATCAACTCTCAAGGTCAATATTCTGCCAACACCTTCATGAACACACACATTTATTCAAGAATCCCCAAGCTGCCGAAAATCTTCCTCAATACCCAAGTGTCCTACAATCATCAATTTTCATCCAAGTGCAAAAATCACCTTATACATATGAAATATTTTACTAGGATATTAAATCACCATGATCAACACCATTTCTCATCAAATATATGTATAATAAATCATTAAATACATGACTCCATGGCTGTCCAAAATGGACATTTCAATAACTCTTCAAACTTGCAAATTTTCTTCATAAATCCAACACCCATATCATGTACACAAGGTTTAACAAAGCAAAGTTCAAAAATGTAAACTTACCTTATGGTTGGAACTTGCCAAACCTTGATTAAACTTCTCAAATTTGGTATCAAACTCTTCCTTGTGATGTGTAGACCATTTTTCATGAAGGAACCTAAGTGAATGGAGTTGAAATGAGGGAGAGGATGAAGCTCATGCAAAAACGCCCATGGAGGTTTCTTCTCATCCTTCAATTCGGCAACTTTGGTGTTTTGGAGAAGATGAACTTTTCTGTTTGGATAATGGAGTTACAGCTGCCCCATTATGTGTCTATTATATTCCTTTAGTGGACCACTTACTTAATTAATTCATATTATAAGTTAAACTTTCACTTATTCCACATTAAACCCTTAATTCTCACTATTTACTTTAGGTACCACCAAATTAATTTTTTATTTTATTTTCTAAGTGTAATATTATTTATTTTTAATGGACATTTAGGTCAAAAGACAATTCGGGATGTCAAATGACCATAATGCCCCTGTTCGGGTTGCATTCCCGACTTTTCGGTAACACCGGGTTTTGTCTGTTTTTCGATTTCTCACTTTTCTTTGTACTAATTATTTAATTTTTCTTTGATCTTTCTAATGATATTTATTCTTCAATAAGGATCTATTTAAGTCGTAAAAATGTTTTCCAGGGTTCCTCGCAGTCTAGGGCTAGTCAACGGTCCACGCCGTGACTTCCCGGTGGGGTCACCCATCGTTAGGTTTCCCGGCTCGCTTAACTTGATCATATTTCTTTGCTATTATTTTTCCTTTATTTTTCTTATATTTTCTTTTCTTGTATTTCATTATTTTATGTCTCCTGACTCATATTGAAGTGTAGTTCTAGGCATCCTAGCTGTCCTGACAAAGATCGGGTCACCGAATAAAGAGAACGCACTACCGAACTTAGGGGTGTTACAATTCTCCCCCCCTTAAATAAATTTCATCCCGAAATTTTACCCAATAGCCATCTTACAATAGTCATACGTTTATTTTCTCCTTTCTATACGATCGTATAATCTTCTTTTCCTCAAATTTGAATAAGACTTTTAACAATCTAATACAACGTTTAATTTGTTCGGATAACACCAATCTCCTCTTACTATTATGCTGTCTAATATTTTGGTTCACGTTGCTTCTTGAATGACCCTTGAGGTCGTGTTAGAATCATTCATCAGTCATTGGTCCTCTGACCATTCTGGTCCATAGTCTTCCTCACATTAGTAATATTTCTTTGTTATATATGAATCAACTGTTCAAATCTCTACTTCCATAACTCTTTGTATCTGTCAATATTTTATAACTTACTTTCTTTTGTACCGAACTATAACCTTTCGATATTCTAACTTTTGAGTTTTAGATCCCTAAGTAGGATTTTCAAACTTATTTCTAACAATTAAATTCTATCATGGCATAACTATACCAAAACAGATGCCATTGGCAACTATCCTCATCTAGGTGTACTATCAGATAGTACGTAGCTCTATACAATAATCTCAAGTTAGTACTGTAATCCACAATTTACAGTATAAACAATCAAGAACATTGTGTAGTTACTACAATACATCCCAATAGATCAAACTTTCCTATCCTTTGTCCTTTTCGAATTCACTGATATCCAAACTTATTCTAATCACAATATCCATTAACAATTACTAACAGTAACATCTCAGCCTTCATCTGGAGCAATTCTATTACTGTAACTTACTTTTACGTCCTCTTGCTTTACATTAATTAGGCTCGCCAATTAGCTTTATAATTTATGGTGTGTCAGGAAATACTTTTCGCCGATAAACTCTTCCAAAACTAATTTCACTTATTATCACAATCCCTATCCTAAAGGACTAATCACTAATATATCAAAATTTATTTCCCTGACCTCCTGTCCTAGCGGACTTGTTACTAGCACCTCAAAGTCCATTTTTGTACATGGAACAGCAATGCAATCAATGATGCTAGCACTCACATAAGAATGGGTAGAATCCGGATCAAATAATACAAACACATCTTGGTTAAAAGTTGAGAAGGTACCAGCCACAACGTCAGATGTCTCGGCCTCTTCCCTCTGTCTCATTGCATAGACTCTGACCGGAGCACTGTCTTGCTCTGAATGTTTTACAGTGCCTTGTCTGCCTGTTGGCTACCTCTACCCCCGCCTCTACCTCGCTAGGTGGTTGTGAGCTTCGTGACAGTGGCTCGAATCGACCCTTCTGCAGTAGTAGGAGGTGGTCCAACTCTGCGACTCATCGTGCAGTCCTTGGCAAAATGTCCTATGCCTCCACAGCTATAACAGCTCCAATAGCCTTATAGCATATCCCACCATGATATCTTCCATAATTTTCACATTGGCGGAATGGTAGGAACCTCCTGTACTCGACCGGATAGAGGAGATTTCATCTGAATGTCTTCCCTACTGGACTTCTTGCCACCTCTGTTGTGTCCCTCATAGTTCTTCCTCTTTCGGTGGGACCACTGGAACTCATTCTCTGATTTTCCCTCATTCTCTGTCTTCTCGATCTCTTTTTCTCGGGAAGCACTTCAAACTCAATTCTTTCCAACTCTAGGGCTTGAGAAATAAGTTCGGAGAAGTTAGTGTGTTTGAAGCCGATTACTTGTACTGACATCTGGGCTTCAAGCCGCTTCAAACCTCTTGCATCTCTCCCTGCTGGTAGAGAGTAGACTCACTGCATAATGGCTAAGGCGGGAAAATTCCCTTTCATACTCAGCCACTGATCTGCCCCCCCATTTCAGACTTAGGAACTCTTGTAGCTTCTGGTCTACATAAGCATCAGGGACATATTTGCCTCAATTGCTCGAGAAAGTCATTCAGTGTCAAGATCGCAGTTCTACTGCATCAGGGGAATGGTTTTCCACCAATCATAAGCATCCCCCTGTAACAACGACACCGAGTATTCAAGTCTGAGCTCCTCTATGCAATGCAGTTTTTTGAATACCCTATCCATCCTCTCTAACCACTGTTCGGCTTCTAGAGGATCTACTGTCCCCTTAAACTCTGTAGCCCCATATTTCATCAATTTATCATACTGCCTAGTAGGAGACTGTGGTTGTACCACTAGTGTCTGTATTGGGACTTGAGTAGGTACATTGCCAGCCATTTGTTGGAACATTGCGACCATCTCACGAGCGAATCGAGCAGAAATCGCAGATCGCAGGGGCTAGTGCTGCTGAACCACTAACATTATGTAGACTTGGGGCATCCCCTTGCACCTCAGCCTCAATAGATTGATCGACTGAACGATCACCCTCTTCCATAGTCAATTCGAGGATTTTAGATCTCCTAAACCAATAACACAAGGAGATTTCCTCCCGTTAGTGCATATTTATAATGTAATGTACTGTATGTATCAAACAATGATATTGAGCAGTTGTACTATGAAGAAAGAATATTCAAATAACAGGTGAAAACAGAATTTAAAAACTTTGCTCTAATACCACTAAAACATGTCACACCCTACCCCTCTGTAAGGCATAACATGATCCCGTAGTATACCTAATGCATTAAATACACTACAAGGGATTTTAAAAACTTTTCTTACTTCTTTTACAGTGGTGAGCACTATTTACAGGTATTAAAAACTTTTGTGAACTGAAGTGATAGAACTAACACATTTGGAGTATTTGGAATTTCTGTAATAATTTTGGCAGAGTGCCATCTGTATTTTGGACAAAACAGTTCTTGTAAAACCTCAGAAAAAGCACTTCAATAATTTTCCAAATCTCAACTCCAATACATTTCTCAACACAACAATTTATCAACTCAATTCCATAGAAATTTTTCAAAGTCTGAGATAAGGAAATATAATACAATTTTTACAAGTCAAATAACTCATAATTAATTTACAACTTCAAGGTACAATTTGAATTTACAACTGCTCAAAACCAAAAACAAAATATACATACATTGAATATACATTACATTACCGCACAAAATACAAAATGTGGTATACTCGTTATACCCGAAAATCTCTCGCTGGAGGTAATAGCAGCCTAGTCTGCCGCTCGTCCTGTCTGTCTACTGCGACAAGAATAAAGCTATCGCTGAGACAATGTCTCAGTGGTGCACAACATTAACCAAATACAATTTAAATCACAATTCATAAATCATATAAATAGTGGATACTTAAAACCATAGTTAATTTCAAGACAATAATTGTCAACCAGAATTTAAACTCCATTTCTCAATATCACAATAAATTTCAGTAAGTCAGATCATGGTTGAATTCAAAATACAGTATAT
Source organism: Hevea brasiliensis (assembly GCF_030052815.1). Taxonomy (NCBI): domain Eukaryota; kingdom Viridiplantae; phylum Streptophyta; class Magnoliopsida; order Malpighiales; family Euphorbiaceae; genus Hevea; species Hevea brasiliensis. The sequence continues at coordinate 61,878,132 of NC_079505.1, forward strand.
GTCCATAAGAGTTTAAATTCATTTCACAAATTATCAAATCGCATAACAACACAATTTAGTCGAATAAGTTAAGAATACAGTGTTGCCAATTCATTCACAACTTAAGCCATGACACAAATTTCTGATCAATGCCGCGGTGTATAACACGACAAAGCAATCACAACCCCACTAATCGAAATCAATGAGGAAGGGAGCTAGCTATATAATGAGTACTCATCCGATCACCTCAACTGGTAAACCAGAGAGGGAAAAATAAACGATCACGACTTCATAAATGGAGAAGGAAAATAAACAATCACAACCCCATAAATGGAGAAGGAATGATACGATACTGTCATGCTAAGTGTGAACACAAAATCAATTCCAAACATTTTATCCAAATGATTCGTGAGAATCCAATAAATTTCCAAAGTCATAATTTCATTCACAAAATGGCAACACAATTCATAATTAACTTCGATTTTCACAAATCCCACTAAACCAATTTTTCCACAATTTCAAACCATTTACAATGCTTTTTAAGCGATAAGTATCCATCAATATCATTCAAACAATTTCTCACAGTTTCAAATCATTTACAATGCTTTTCAAGCAATAAATATCCATTCAAATACATTTCCACAATTTAAAACAATAATATACAAATAGTCAATATTTATTTCAATTGAAAATAATTCAAGAGAAATAGTTGTTGTGCACAAACCTCTGATGACTGTCTCCCTGGTCTGACTCAATATTTCTTTCCCTTTTTCTGAGTCCTTGTTAACTGAGAAACACAATTTGAAGTGTTTCAGTACTACATTAAACTGTCTCTAACGATAATGTTCGATAAGTAATTCACTGAAGGCTATTATTTGCTCAATTACCTAATATACCGACCCTCGATGCATTTAAGGTAAATTAGGTTTTGGTGTCCTTAATATGTCACATTCGATAGGGTTTTAGGGTTGGTACGTTTTACAAAACTCATTTCCTTGTTTAGTGCATTTTCTTGCAATTTGCTGGGTTCCGGGATACTAGTTTGACCTAACCGGACGACCTAGTTCCCTCGGTTTTTGGGTTTCAGTCAAAACTACAAACTTGTAGATCTATATCTTATTGCATGCGGGGAAAAATTTTAGGTCAATCCGAGTTAAGTAGACCAAGTTATGGTCATTACACTATTGCTGGTCAAATGGCATCAAATTAGGTCAATTTTAGGTCAATTTTGTCAACGTTGGTTCGGCCAGTTTTTGGACCCGAACTTGTGCAAGCTTTTTGACTTGCTTCTGGTCGTTTCTGGGCTTTGGTGTCTTCATAAGACTTGTAGGTATGGGTCTTAACTATTCATGGTTAAAATTTCAGGTCAATTGGACCTGTTTTCAGTGAGTTATGGCCTAAAAACTAACTGCTGCCCAAATGGTCAGTTTTTAGGTCTCAATTGCACTTAATCCGAATTGGTCATTTTTCATATCACCTTGAAAGCAGAATTTTGGTATGCTTTCTCAATGAAAGTTGGCACATTTTGTGCCTAGTTTCACCTCCAATTGGTCTCATACCAATTGAGGTTACACATTTAAACTTATTAGCTAAAATGTACACTGCCCTTAACTACCTTACTTAACATACATCAATTACACACTTCATTACTATATGTGCATTTCCCCTTACCATTTCTGTTTTGGTTCATTACCAAAACCATATTCCACTTTACATTAACATCACTTTGGGCAGATTACAAACATCCTTAATACACCAATTAAAGCTCACATTTACAAAGTCTAAATACAATCACATACACACCTAACCATTACAAATTTTTACATATACTTACACAATCAATCTATACACATATCCATCAACTCTCAAGGTCAATATTCTGCCAACACCTTCATGAACACACACATTTATTCAAGAATCCCCAAGCAGCCGAAAATCTTCCTCAATACCCAAGTGTCCTACAATCATCAATTTTCATCCAAGTGCAAAAATCACCTTATACATATGAAATATTTTACTAGGATATTAAATCACCATGATCAACACCATTTCTCATCAAATATATGTATAATAAATCATTAAATACATGACTCCATGGCTATCCAAAATGGACATTTCAATAACTCTTCAAACTTGCAAATTTTCTTCATAAATCCAACACCCATATCATGTACACAAGGTTTAACAAAGCAAAGTTCAAAAATGTAAACTTACCTTATGGTTGGAACTTGCCAAACCTTGATTAAACTTCTCAAATTTGGTATCAAACTCTTCCTTGTGATGTGTAGACCATTTTTCATGAAGGAACCTAAGTGAATGGAGTTGAAATGAGGGAGAGGATGAAGCTCATGCAAAAACGCCCATGGAGGTTTCTTCTCATCCTTCAATTCGGCAACTTTGGTGTTTTGGAGAAGATGAACTTTTCTGTTTGGATAATGGAGTTACAGCTGCCCCATTATGTGTCTAGTATATTCCTTTAGTGGACCACTTACTTAATTAATTCATATTATAAGTTAAACTTTCACTTATTCCACATTAAACCCTTAATTCTCACTATTTACTTTAGGTACCACCAAATTAATTTTTCATTTTATTTTCTAAGTGTAATATTATTTATTTTTAATGGACATTTAGGTCAAAAGACAATTCGGGATGTCAAATGACCATAATGCCCCTGTTCGGGTTGCATTTCCGATTTTTTGGTAACACCGGATTTTGTCTGTTTTTCGATTTTTCACTTTTCTTTGTACTAATTATTTAATTTTTCTTTGATCTTTATAATGATATTTATTCTTCAATAAGGGTCTATTTAAGTCCTAAAAATGTTTTCCAGGGTTCCCCGCAGTCCAGGGCTAGTCAACGGTCCACGCCGTGACTTCCCGGTGCGGTCACCCATCGTTAGGTTTCCCAGCTCGCTTAACTTGATCACATTTCTTTGCTATTGTTTTTCCTTTGTTTTTCTTGTATTTTCTTTTCTTGTATTTCATTATTTTATGTCTCCTGACTCATATTGAAGTGTAGTTCTAGGCATCCTAGTATGCCCGACAAAGACTGGTCACCTAATGAGAACGCACTACCGAACTTAGGGGTGTTACACTATGAATTTGAATATGTTGTGAATTGTCTATGCCAGGTTCAGAAGAACTGTTAGTCCAAATTACAGCCGATACTTTGTCGGATTATTGTTAAAATTTTTGAAATTTCCAAATTAGTTAGACTTTGATAAAAGTAAAAATAGCCTAAACCTTAAATAAAGTTTTTGAATAAATAAATCAAGAACTATAATGAAATCAGATAAGATCAGGTGCTCCGGCATGCTGTGTAGCACGCCTCACTCGGCTACACTGTAGACGGGTGAGGGGTGTTACAATGCATATATCATATACTTGCATACATTTTCATACATCTCATGCATATATGGATAAACAAATAATATGGTATGATCATAGACTTTCTAAGAGATTCAATTCTGAGCCACCAAGAATTGAATCAGGGGATTCCTAGGTGCATTTCATTCATTCATTTTACAAGAGTTGCTGAAGGAGTACGTAATCAACACTTGATCTTGAATTCCTCCCACTGGTCCCACCAATGCTCTTGATCTCCTTCATCTTCTTGCAATCCATTTGCATTGTAATCCTTGGCATACCAAGGCGAATTTACAAGAATATGGACTTTAAAGTCCTCAAATAAATGAAATTACAACCCAAAATATTACAATACTTATAATACATGCCACCAAAATAAAATTAATTATTTTACAACCTAAAGAAAAAATAAAAGAAATAAATCCAATCACATTGGTATTTTACTATCTATGATCATCTATCATGCATATTACCATTTAACAATTAAATGAAACATACATACTATAATTAAATTGAATATCTCATATTCAACTAAAAAATTAAGATTTGAGTCTCATTCAAACAAATTTAAAAATTCATATTTGAATCTTATTCAAACAAATTAAATTTAGAAACTCTTTCCAAATTTAATACCTTGAAAATAATTTTTCAAAATTTAATTGTGTGATCAAATTATTAATTAAATAATTTATTTAAGCATGGGCCTAAAGACATATAATAATTATAAATTGAAGCCCAACAACCATGCGCACCATGAGGTACACAACCATGTCGCCACCTCTTGGTGAATCTAAACAGCTTTAGATCAATCATAATTTGATCAAAATCACACAATTAAATCTCAATATTCAATCTAAATGGCAAATATAGTGGCTCTGATGTCAATTAAAGGAGCGGAAGCATGTTGTTTGTTACATTAGAGCATTGAATTTCAAAATTTTTCTTCTAGGGTTACATGCATCATGCCACATCTCTTACGTGCCTAATTAATTTCAATGCTCAATTATATATTAAAACACTTTTAATATGTATTAGGATCTATGTTTGCCATTCAAGATTGTGAATTAACAAATTAATTCATTTATACCCTAGTTTAAAAGAGGAGATTGAGCACTAACCTCTTTGATGCAATATGGATGCAATTGACACCTTTAGGAAGCACCTACGACCCCAAGTATTATCCCTCTAGCTTGTCCATACCAAATTCACCAATGGAAAGCCCCCAATTTGCTTCTTAAGCCTTTGCCAACCAATTATAAATTGGATTTTTGCTTTCAGAGAGGTAGTATGTATGTATAGGACACTAGAAACAATTTCTAGCAATTTTAATTCAAAGGATTTTGGGTAATTCTCTTTGAATTGATGAGACAAGATGAAGAGGAGAGGGAGAGAGGTGTGCTGCCACACTTGAGAGAAAATAAAAATGTTATGTTTCTTCTTTTTTTTTTCCCTTTTATATAATTAAGTCATTAAGTCACTTAAACCCTATACCACATGTCACCACCTCATTGCATCTTATTTTTAATTGACTCAATCACATTAAGCCAAGTGTCAAAGCTAGACTTAATCTTGACTTTGATCATCTTACATGATAGGAAGACAAATGGCAAGCTTATATGATGCCATGTGTCACCATCTCTTGGTGCCACATGACCCATGTGAAATGACCAAATTACCCTTTTGTTGCAATTTTGAGTTCTCAACCCAAAATCATTATTTATCCTCTTCAAATCAATTTATATCAAATATAATTAATTAATTAATCTCTATTAATTAATTTCTCACAATTAAATTCATATTTAAACACTTTAAATATAAATTTAACTTATGTTATACATCTAATAACCCAAATTTGATTTCAAGTCATGCTAGGGACTTTGTAATCTTATTGCAAACTAAACCTATTTAATAAATCAAATCTTATGGCCTACCGACAGGGAAGATAGAGGCAGAATTGAATTTTGCCTCCATGGTGTCGATCGAGTAATGAATGTAGATGAGTTCAATGCCATCTTTGGCTTCAACAGCACCGGCCACCAAAAGATCCCTCAGAACTGCATGCTCCATAATAGCATTAACTTTTGGAGTTCCATAGCCCTGAACACGGAGCCTTATAACTCCAGCAAGTCAAAATCCTCGAGTATCACTAGTCTAGCCCTGCGTTACATGCACCGGTTAGCTGCCCATACCATAATGGGCCGTGGTGACAGCCTTAGCGTGGTAAATGCCAGCAAGCTCTTTTTCCTATGGTGTATGGTCATCGGGCAGTGCTGCAACACTGACTTCTTTTTGTGCAACCACCTCTGCTGCCTCTATCATCAGCCTACCGAGCACATTGTGCTTGGTGGCCTCATCACAACCATCGCCCTCCACTTCGGGTTTGTCCCAGGACATCACAGGCTGCACTCTGTTAGCAGAATATTAAGAATCAATCCAACCATCTGCATATCTATGGGGATATGTAAGAAGGTTGGTAACACCTGCTACCTACTTGATGCCGAAGGGAATGTCATCCCTCGGAGAGACGAAGCACAAGAAGGACCTGGCGAGACCTCGCAGCCACAGGCGAAAGCCCAAGAGCCATTTTTTCATAAGTCCCCCGCTCGAGTGCCTCCATACACACCACCACCCATAGGCCTGGTCCTCGCATACCTACAGCATATGGAGACCACCATCAACAACAAGATGCAAGCAATCAAGGACAGCCTCCAGGAAGCCCATTATTGTAAAATCTTATATACCTTAGTCCTAAACTGCAATCATAGGTCTCTTTTATTAGCTTTTTGTCCAACCTTTCCATGCTTAATACATAATATGCTTTCTTATTATTTTTGTACGATTTTATCTAATTTTGCATATTATGTTGACATTGAGGACAATGTCCGATTCGAGTTTGGGGGGGTACAAGTGCATTTCATGCCTTGCATATCATTACATTGCTTAATTTCAGCTATATTATTCTTGTTTATCAAAATTCTAGAAAAATATTGAAAAAATTTTTTTTTGAAAATTTTGAACTTTGAATTGTGAAACTTAGAACTATAACCAATTTCTAGTAAGCTAATAATTGGACTCCATGGAATAGAGGAATGAATGTATCTGGATAGGCAAAAAGGGATTTTAACATGTTGTCTGTGAACAACCTAATCTCTTTAGTGAAACTAGACTAGTTAAACCCCTTCATAACTATTAATTTATCACATCGAAATTGTGAAGTTAGGAGAAATTTCTTGAAACATAAACAAACCTGAAAATGCCTCACCAGCTCTAGAACATATCTCTTGGACCTATCAAGGCGAAATCCTAGCATATGCTTGATGAAGAAATGATTAAGGCATTCTTTGATATAGCCAAATAAAGCCTTAGCCACCCTTAGTCACAATATGTCTCTTGCACCCAACTTGAGCTTATATTTTTATCTATATGATTTTCCTTGTTTACTCATAATTATTTACCTAGCCCCTAGTGTAACACCCCTCACCCAACTATAGTGTAGCCGAGTAAGGCGTGCCACACTGTGTACCGGAGCACCTAATCTCTGATTATCCTATTTTCTGAATACTCAATTTGATTTAGGAAATTGTTGTGTGAAATTTCTTTCATGATTGTTTATTATTTTATGTTTTGATAAAACTGAGTGTTGTAAAATTTTTAACAAAAATCTGGCAAAGTGTTGTCTGTAAATTGGACAAACAGTCCTTCTGCATCTATTAAAAATAATCTCATATATAGTATTTTTAACATCATAATTTCATTCACTGTCTCAATTTCTCAGTAAAGTCAATAGACTTTCACAGTCATTAAACAGTTCCATAATAATTCAAATATATCTAGAAAATCTCCATGTTATTTAATATGTACAAAATATTACAAACTTTAGAGCTTTTATAATATTACAAAATACAGGACCAAATTTCAAAATACAACAGAAGTACAAAATACAAGATATCCTAAGTCCTACCATGTATGCAATGTAGTGCAGATGACTCTGGACTCCTGTGCAGATCTGATGTCTCACCTGGTCGTTGGTCTGCTGCGCTCTCCAGCTGTGTCTCCAATACCTACGCATTACAAAAGTAACGCGCTAAGCAATTTTGCTTAGTGGTGCCAATTATAAAGAGAAATAAACTAAAATAAAATAAATTAATTGTTTATGATTTTCGATGCCTACAGTCCTTGCAGACTAATTCCTTAGAAATCTTTAATAAGATTGTTCATCTAAAGCTTTTCATGTTTTTATTTATACTTAATTTAGTTGTACTGCATGTCAATACACTTAGTTTAACAGTCTAAATTTAATAACACTTAAATTAACTTCCCGTGTAGCCTATACACTGACCAGCCTGGATACACAGATATACTAGCACTGGGTACCTAGTACCTCGGGCCGTCACACCATCGGTCACAAAGTGTCTCCCAGTGTGCAAATAGTGTGGTTAAGAAGCCATATAATAAATCTGGCAATAAGCCAAGTATAATAACACAACACATATAGCCGTAGGCTATTAAAGTCACAGTGCGGCATAACAGCGGTAAAAACACAGTATGGCATAAAGCCATTTACAGAATAGCTGTCAGAATCCTATTGGCAAGCCAACCTATCCAAACTAGTCAACTAGGCAAACTAGGGCATATTACAAGATTAAATATTTATTTTTAGGGTTTACTGGTCATTATACAATTCACTAGTCAATCAAAATGTTGACCTTTTTATACATCATGAATAAGTTGATTCTAGTATTAACATGTCACAATTTACAACTCAATATGTTGTCAATATAATGCAATTTATCCTTTTCATAAGTTGGCATTCATTGCCAAATTACTTCAAGCATCATTGTATGTAAATGTCAAATTCTCAATTTTAATGTGATAGATTGGTCTAGCTTAAAGTCCTATTTCTCTTGGTTTTTAGCTTCTGATCAAAGAAGGAAAATTGTAGCTCTATGTCTTATTGCACTCCTGGCAAAATTTTAGGTCATTCTGAGTTGTATAGATCAAGATATGGTCAATTTACTAAAGCTGGACATATTGCACCTTTAGTGTAAAATTTGGTCAATTTTAGGTTACTTTTAATTCTGGCAATTTTTGACTTGGTTTTGTCAATTTCTGGGCTTTGGTGTCTTCATAAGAATTGTAGCTCTATGTCTAAGCTATCCATGGTAAAAATTTTAGGTCAATTGGACCTGTTTTGAGTGAGTTATGATCATCCCAATGATTACTATTCATATGGTCAAAAATCTGGGTTTGCAAGGTTGCCATTCCGGATTTGGTCATTTTTTAGGTTAGTTTCTAGGCAGAATTTTGGCAATATTTCTGCATGAAAGTTGGCCTATTTGGTGTCTAGTTTCACCCCCCCATTGGCCTCATACCAATTGGGTTCACAGTTTTGCACTTATGACCTAATTTATGTGCTGTCAACATACACAACCTGCATTTGAACATCACACTTCCAATTTTAAAAATCCTCCTCCTCCCAATACTTCAACATTTAGTCATGGCACTTCTATATATATTGTACACAATTCAGCAAGCATTTTGAATAGAACACTCAAGTGCTCAATGCACACAATACACAATTCAAGTTCTACATTCACTTCCACCAAAATTTAACATACCTCAATATCAATATTACACATACACTTCCATATACTCATACCTCAATATCAACTACACATGCTGCCCATAATTTAACATTATGATATCTCATCAATAAATTAAATATACTCACATACAATTTCATGATATTATAGGCTGCCAAACATGGCAGTTTACCAAAGCATCAAAGTCCATTTTCAAACCCTTTCAAGCATTAAGATGCATACACTTGAACATTAACCTACTACAACTTCCATTTGAGTTAATCAATCTTAATTCCCATCCATTAGAGGTAAGAAAAACTAAAATACAACAAACCTTTATGGCTACCAAAAATGGATAAGTTCATGTCTCACTATTTTTTTCATTTCTCTTCACCAAACTACTCATCTCAACCTAAACACAAGGTTTACTAAAGCTAGGGAGAAGATTTGGACACTTACCTCTTGAGAGCATCCTTCAAACTTCACCAAATATTGTTTTTCTTATTGCCAATATCTTCCCCAAGGTGAGTAGGCAAGCTTTAATGAAGGATCCAAGTGGAAAGGATGGCTTAATCAATGGTGCATGGTGATGGAAGGAGTTTGGCCATAGTGGACTTCCATGGAGGTTTAATTCGGCCAAAACTTTAAAGGTTGAAGTTGACCCTTTTTCTGTCCACTAAAAGCATATATATGTCTCTTATGATGTGGTTAGTGGGGCACTAGGATTAGTTTTATTGTTTATTTATTCAAAGTTTCATTATTTGCACCTTTATCTCAATTCTTTCACTATTTATATAATGTATTACAATTTAATTTTTCATGACATTTCTAAAGTGTAATATCATTTATTTTTAACGTTCATTGAGGTCAAAAGGCAATTCTAGATGTCAAATGACCAAAATGCCCCTCTTCGTGTTGTATTCCTGATTTTTCGGTAACACCGATTTTTGTCTATTTCTCGATTTTTTATTTTTCTTTGTACTAATTTATTAATTTTTCTTTGATAATTATAGTGTCAATTATATTTCAATAAACCTTTACTTATGTCCCGAAATATAATTCGGAGGATTTCCCACGGTCCTGGAGTCGGCAACGGCCTTCCTAGTGCTATTACCCATCGCTGCGGCGCCGGCTCGTTTAACTTAGTTTCATTTTCTCTCTTTCATTTTTCTTTGATTTTTCTTGTATTTTCTTTGATTTTTCTTGTATTTTATTTTTATTTATTTCATCATTATATGTCTGTTCACTATCACCAAAGTGTAGTTCCAGACATTCTGACTTGCCCGGACTGACATTAGGTCACCGGAGTAACAGAACGTACAGAACACTTACAATGGGGATGTTACAACTCTTCCCCTCTAAATAAAAATTTCGTCCTTGAAATTTACTCAGTGTAATTAATCGAGGAATAGCTATCTTTTTGTCTTTTTGCATTTTTGTGTATTATAATACTTTACTTCCTTTTTAATCTGTCTCACTAGTCTTAGTTTTAAAATTTTATCCTTATTTTGATTTACTATTGGAAATACGTAGCTCTATACAATAGTCCCAAGTCGGTACTGTAATCTGCAGCTTACAGCACAAACATCGAGAACATTGCGCAGTTACCACGGTATATCCCAATAGATCAGATTTTCTAACATCTTATCTTTCTTGACTTCACTTTTTAGAGCTGAGTTACCTTTTAATTTTTACTATTCCGCTCAACTTCACATTCTTAAGTGACTTTCATTCCACTATGGTTACTATCTTCTTAAAATTCACTCAAATCTTCTCAGCTAATAATACTTCCCGTTCAGGTCAAGTTTCAGAAATCAGATTCTATTTCCTCATCATACTGTGGTCTAATAGCTAATAACTAAATATTTTATTCAAATTTATCCATTTGAATTTGAATTTCTTTCTTTACAGATAATATAGTATATTTACCTAATGTGTCTGTTATTTCCTTGCTTCTTTATTTCCTTATGTTGTTTTATCAATATCTAGGTCTGGCTCCTCTCTAGCTTCCATGGCATACACTTTTGGTGTTACTCTGACTTTCAGTCTTTCGACTGTCTCAGAAATAGCCTTCTGTGAAATTTTAGCCATCTCTAATTTACTAGATCTTCTAACCTTTTGCATTGTGGGGGCAGGTTCATCAGCTTGTACTGGAGCTGTTAAGTCACTCCTTTGGGGGTAATCTCTTATAAAATGATCCATAGCCCCACACTTGAAACACTCTCCCTTTAACAGTCGACATTCTCCTCTGTGTCTTTTACCACAGTGCATACATTATAGCATTGGGGCTGATCCCCTTATTACTGTGTCCAGGGAGCTAGCTACAGATATTCCAAACTGACTTCTTTGACTCCGTGTTTGGTCCTGTGAACCTTTAAACTTTTTATTATCAGTTGATATACTGGACTGCCCTGGTCCAACTTTCCTCTTACGTTGCCTATCTTTCCTACTTTGTTCACTTACTTTGACTCTCTCTACTTTCAGTGCAGCTTCAACTAACTTGGTAAAGTGAGTAATCCCTAATGCTGTAATGATTATTTTAATATTATCATTGAGCCCTTCCTCAAATCTCCTGTATCTCTCAGCCTCATTAGGGACTATTTCTCTCCCATAGCGGCTTAGTCTGACAAATTCTCTTTCTTATTCAGCCACTGTTAGCTGTCTCTATCGTAGGGTAATAAATTCCCTTCTTCTCTCTTCCAGGTATACAATGCCCACATACTTCTTTCTGAACTCAGTGAGAAAGAAATCCCAAGTTACTTGCTTTAGTGGCACCTCACTAGTCACTGTATCCCACCATTGGTATGCATCATCTTGTAGTAGTGATACAGTAGCTTCCAAACTCTGCTCTGGAGTACAATGAAGTTGTTTCAAACTCTTTCGATTCTGTCCAACCAGTTTTCAGCTGTGACGGAATCATCTTCCCTTTTTCTTAGAAAATCCACAGCTCCAAACTTCCTGAGTTTCTCCAAATGAGATGTTTGATGTAGAGGTGGTGGTGGTGGCATAACTCCTACCATATGTCTAAAGAATTTAGCCATTTGCTGAAATGTGGCTAGTGGAGGCTGTACTGGTGCCTCAGGTACGGGTGGAGCAGGTTCCCTCCTGTCTCTAGGCTCAGTCATAGATGGAGAATGGCTCTCCACCTCCTCATCGACTGCTCCCTACGATGTGGAGTCCATATTCGAATCAAAATAACCAATCAAAAGATCTGCATTAGAGTCATCTTAACACTTACAATGTAATGCATGATATGCAATCTATCTAGGTCCAGAAACACCTAAACCGTGCCCTGATACCACTAAATGTAACACCCCTTACTTAACTACAGTGTAGCCGAGTAATTCTAGAAAATTATTGAAAAAAAAAATTTTGAAAATTTTGAAAATTTTGAACTTTGAATTGTGAAACTTAGAACTATAACCAATTTCTAGTAAGCTAATAACTGGACTCTATGGGATAGAGGAATGAACATATCTGGATAGGCAAAAAGGGATTTTAACATGTGGTCTGTGAAAAACCTAATCTCTTTAGTGAAACTAGACTAGTTAAACCCCTTTTATAACTATTAATTTATCACATCGAAATTGTGAACTTAGGAGAAATTTCTTAAAATATAAACAAACCTGAAAATGCCTCACCAGCTCTAGAACACATCTCTTGGACCTATCAAGGCGAAATCCTAGCATATGCTTGATGAAGAAATGATTAAGGCATTCTTTGATATAGCCAAATAAAGCCTTAGCCACCCTTAGTCACAATATGTCTCTTGAACCCAACTTGAGCCTATATTTTTATCTATATGATTTTCCTTGTTTACCCATAATTATTGATCTAGCCCCTAACCTAAACACATACCTACCCTTTTAAGGAAGCTAAATGCGTAAGTAAAAAGTATATTAAGTGTAAAAAGGAAAATAGAAAGAGGATGAAGAACTCGAGAAAAAGAGCAAGAGTGAAATTGAAACCAAAGAAAAATTTATCTTTCTAACCCAGCAAAAGCAATGAGTTTGGGGGAGAGGACAAAATGGACATGAATAAAAAAATAAAAAAAAAAGAAGAAAGAAGAAGAAGTCCCAAGATAAGTATCATGGAAGCATGCTTTGCACTATAAAAAAAAAATAAAAAAAAAAATAAAAACCCTTCCTCAACATACAAAATTAGTAGAATAAACTTAGTATACTTGATATTTTATGCATATATGCTATCCTCATATTTGCATTCTCTAAAAACCTTTCATTGACAACCAAGTCATTATCCCTTTAGCCCCATTACAACCCTTTTAAAGACCTTTTGATCTTTTGAATAGTGTATGCTACATTAGTGGAGATAGAAAATTGAGATATGCCTATGGAGTTGGAATTGAGTTACTTCATCATAATTATCCACAATAAAGGCAAATTTGGGAGAGTAAGTGTTTCTCAAGTCTATCCTAATAAAACAGATTATTTGTGACTTATTAATAGTCTTGTATAGAGGAATAATTAGTAAAAACACCATGAAGGGGATGATGTTCTAGTGGGCAGCTATTAGAACCCTTATGCTTTGAAGGAGGGTAAATGGTATGAAGGATTGGAGGAGTTTAATCTTGTGCTTATTGAATTATTGGTTATATTCCTAAGTTATCCCCTGAAATGTGTTTTAAAACAGAGTCTTGTTTTGCTTGAGGACAAGCAAAAGTTTGAGTTTGGGGGTGTTTGATACAATTATATTATATAGATATTTTTAAGCACATTTGTATATTATCTCATAGCATTTAAGTAAGTAATCTCATGCATAGAGTTGATTTCACTAGTTTTTTGTAATTTATATTGTCAAGCACTTAATTCCATGTTTTCTGCATCATTTCAGGTGTTTGGGTGAAGCCCCAGGGCACAGGAGTCTGGAAGGAAACTTGGAAAGGCCAAAGGATTGTGAAAAGCTGCTGATACACCTTACATGGGTCGTGTAAGCAAAGCCACAAACCCATGTAACCTTCTGCCAAATGAAAGCCAGAGAGCCAATGGAGGAACAAAAGTACACGAGTTGTGTAATTGGACCTGTGTAATCTGTAGGGACCCATATAAGTCTCTGCCGGGCACAAGCTTAAAGAATTTTCTGAGAACAAAAGTACATGGGTCGTGTAACCAGGCCCGTGTAGCTAACGCAGACCCATGTAAACCTCTGTGCCAATGCAAGACTCTGCCATTCCGCTCCAGTGAGTTACACGGCCCGGGGCCGTGTATTGACACACGGCCCATGTATCATGCGTGAGCCAGTCTCCTAACTTGAATTCCCGGTCTTGTTTACAGATTCAAAATAGACTCCTAGGGCTTTTTGGACTCAAAATGCCCTAACCCTAGAACAGCTATTATAAATAGAAGTAAAAAATATCAAGGAAGGGAGATCAATCTTTTTATAGAGCTTTTTAGGAGTTTTAGAGGAGTGCTCGCTTCTGCAGTCTCTTCAGCCATCTTGAGGAGAAGAATATCAGTATCAAGGAGGAGTTTTTCAGCTTAAGTTCTACAAAAAAATTAAAGCTGCAAACCCTTTTCGGTTCTTTCATTCCATTTCCTTAAATGGATTTTTATTGTTCTTTACTTCATTTTAATTATGTTTACTAAACTCACCATGAGTGAGTAACTTTCATATTCTGGAATTGGGAGAGTAATGCTTGTAATCATTAGTATGGATAAATATTAAGTTTTATTTATTGGATTTGAGATTTGTTCCTTGCTTTAATTTCTTATGATCTTAATGCATGCTATGTGTTGGTACCCACCTAGTATTGATTATAGATATTAATTGAAGGACTGAAAAGTGAAGATTAATATTAGAAAATCAAGATTTTGAACTTAGGAATTCTTACGTAGACATAGGCTGATTACCTTTGTGAAATTTCAAAAATGGTCAAAGACCTTAAAGGGTTTTAATTAATTTGATCGCCACGAAAGTCGAGTTTAAGTTAATTAAAATACATCCTAGGTGCCTTAAGAAAGGACTTAAGATACCTTAAGATTAATTTCCATCAAGGCAAACAATTCTCAATCCAGTAAATAAATAAGATAACATCTATAGTAAGATTCAAGTGTGAAATCTTAATTCCGAAATTGTTTCAAAATAGATTATTTCATTTTAAGTTTATCATTCCAGTGTTTAAAAGAAACAACTTTCATTCCCTCATTATTTAATAGCCTAAACAGTCAAAATTACCGTGTAGATTGGTACTTACTAATCACATTCCTCATGGGAACGATACTCTACTCATCACTTTATTACTTATTAGCGATCCATACACTTACGGGGTTGTAAAACTAGCAAAACAACTACATGGAAACTTTGATTGTTTAAGCTACTGAATATAGCTAGAGAATGAGTTAAACCAATTTTAGATGCTAAAAGTAGTTTTTGAATTAAACTATTTATAAAAGCAATTTCATAATTAAGATTTCACACTACAACCTTACTATGGATTTTAATCTTGTCTATTTATTGGATTGAGAGTAATTGCTTTGATGGAAATTAATCCTAGGATATCCTAAGTCCTCTCTCAAGGCACTCAAGGTGTATTTTAATTAACCTAAACCCTACTTTCGTGGTGATTAAATTAATTAAAACCCTTTAAGATCTATGATTAATTTTGGAACTCCATAAAGGTATCAGCCTATCTCTAGTTCAGATTTCCTAGGTTCAAGATCTCGATTTTTTACTATTAATCTTTGCCTTTCAGTCCTTCAATTAATATATGCATTCAATATTAAGTGGGTACCAACACATAGCATGCATTAAGACCACAAGAAATTGAATCAAAGAACCAAACTCAAATCCAATAAATAAAACTCAATATTTATCCATAATAACAATTGCAAATGCTACTCTCCTAACTCTAGAATAAAGGAATTACTCACTCATGGCGAGTTCAACAAACATGGAGAAAATAAAATAAAAGAACATAGAGAGTCTGTTTAGAGAAATAGAACAAAAGAGCCGAAGAGGAATGATTGCAGTCATGATCCTTGTGGAACTTTGGCTGAGGATTTCCCTTCTGTGCTGGTGTTCTAATCTTCAAGACGGCAATGGAGGATGCAAGTGTGAAAAATGAAAACCCTTCTGAAAAATTCCAAAAAGCTTTGTAAAAAGGTTGAACTGAAAAGAAGAGCCCCCCTTGTTGTCGTTTTCTGCTTCTATTTATAATAGCTGGTCTAGGGTTAGTTCTTCAGAATCCCAAAAGCATTAGGAGTTTGTTTGGAGTGTATAAACAAGAGCTGGAATTCGGATTAGGAAATTGGCTGTCACATGGTACATGGCCCGTGTGTCACTACACGGCCTAGGGCTGTGTAACTTACTGGAGCTGAATGGTTGCCTCTGGCATTGGCACACAAGTTTACACGGGTCCACACTGGGTACACAGGTCTGGTTACACGGCCTATGTTCTTCTATTTTCAGAGAATTTTTCAAGCTTGTGCCCGGCAGAGACTTACACGGGTCTGATTACACGACCCATGTACTTTTGCTTCTTTTTTGGCTCTCTGGCTTTCTTCTGGCAGTAGGTTACACGGGTCTGTGGCTTTGCTTATGACCCGTGTACTTTGTATCAGTAGCTTTTCTCAATCCTTTGACCTTTCTAAGTTTCCTTCCGCACTCCTATACCCTGGAACTTCACCTAAATACCTGAAATGATGCAGAAAAGATGGAATTTAGAGCTTGGCAATGGAATTTATAGAAGTTAATGAAATTAATGGTTATGCACGAGATTACTATTCTAAATGCTATGAAATATTATACAAATGTACTTAAAAACATCTATATAATACAAGTGTATCAAATACCTCCAAGCTCAAACTCTTGCTTGTCCTCAAGAAAATCAAAACTCTTTTTAGAACACTTTTTAGGGGAAAACTTAGAAACATAACCATAGACTCAATATGCACACAATTGAACTCTTTCAACCTTTGTACCAATTCCCTTCCTTTAAGGCATAAGGGCTTCAATAGTTACCTGCTTAAACCTTCACACTTTTCATGGAGTTTTAACTAGTTATTCCTCTTTGCAAGGCTATTAATAAGTTACAAATAACCTATTTTATTAGGATAGACTTGAGAGACACTTACTCCCCCAAATTTGCCTCTATTATGGATAATTGTGATGGAGTAGTCAAATTCCAACTTCATATGCATATCTCAATTTCCTATCTCCACTAATGTAGCATACACTTTTTAAAAGATCAAAAGGTATTAAAAGGGTTGTAATGGGGTTAGAGGATAATGACTTGGTTGCCAATGAAAGGTTTTTAGGAAATGCAAATATGAGGATAGCATGGATGCATAAAATATCAAGTATACTAAGTTTATTCACTGATTTTATATGGAGAGGAGGGGCTTTTAGTTTTTTTTTTTTTATAGTGCTAAGCATGCTTCCATGATACTTATCTTGGGACTTTTTCTTCTCTTTTTTTTTTTTTAATTTATGTCCCTTTTGTCCTCTCCCCCAAACTCATTGCTTTTGCTGGGTTGGAAAGGTAAATTTTTCTTTGATTTCAATTGCACACTTGCACTTTTTCTTGAGTTCTACATCCTCTCTCCATTTTTTCTTTTTTTTTTACACTTAATATGCTTTCTACTTATGCATTTAGCTTCCTCAAAAGGGTATGGTAGGTGTTTAGGCTAGAGGCTAGATAAATAATATGGATAAACAATAAATTTTTAAGGAATAGATATAGGTTTAAATTGGCTACAAGGGATATATATTTTAATTTAGGGTGGCTAAGGCTTAGTGAGGCTATATCAAAGAATGCCTTAATCATTTCTTCATCAAGCATATACTAGGATTTCACTTTGATAGGTCCAAGAGACATGTTCTAGAGCTGGTGAGGCATTTTTAGGTTTGCTTGTATTTCAAAAATTTTCTCCTCACTTTGCATGTTCAATATGACAAATTAATAGCTATGAAGGGGTTTAACTAGTCTAGCTCCACTAAGGTGACTAAGTTGTTTTTCAGATAAAGATGAAAGCCTTTTTGCCTATCCAGATACATTCATTCCTTATCCCGTGGAGTCTAATTATTAGCTCATTGAATTTTGAGGTTATAGTTCTAAGTTAAAAGCCAGTTCAAAAATTTTTAAAATTTGCAAAATTTTTTGGATTTTTGATACACAAGTATGATATGGATATAATTAAGCAATGCAATGCTTGAAATGCATGAAATGCATCAGTACCCTCAAACTCGAATGTGGCATTATCCTCAATGTCGAGCGCAATATGCAAAATTAAAGCATGGCACACAGAATTATTAGAAAAAGCATATTATGTTATTAAGAAATTTAAAGTTTGGACAAAAAGCAAGCAATAGAGACTTATGAGCACTAAGTAGGATTAGGGCATATAAATTTTTACATGAAAGATCTAATCCTACAGTCCTAGCTCTAAAAAGTCTCTAATGGTGACGATGGTCCCTCGCCCTCGAGTCTCTCCATGATCATGTCCAGTTTGTTATGGGCCTCCTGGAGACTATCTTCAATCGCATACATCCTTTTGATGGTAGTCTCCTTTCTCTAAAGATAGGTAAGGATGGGATCTGTCGGGGGTGGAGTGTAGGGAGGCACTTGGGCTGGAGAATCATGGTGGGGTGGCTCTTGGGCTTCCTCTTGTAGCTCTGATGGTTCACCAGGCTTTGGTTGTGCTTCTCCTCTACTGGGGATGACATTGCCTTTAGCATTAACCAGGAAGCAGATGTTCCCAACCTTCTCTCATATCCCCATGGATATGTAGATGGTTTGGTTGATTCTGGTTATACCAGTAATGGAGCACAGCCTGTTATGCCCCGGGACAAAGTCGAAGTGCAATGCAAGGGTTGTGATGAGGCCACCAAGCACTATTTACCCTGTAAGCTGGTGACATAGGGAACGGAGGTGGTTACAGAGGAAGAAACCAGTGCTGCAGAGTTTGTTGGCATTCACTGCACCCAGGCACACTCCCTCGGCCCATTATAGTGTGTGTGGAGAGTCGGTACATGTATCTCAGAGCGAGACTAGTGATGCCAGTGGATTTAGATTTACTGGAGTCATAAATTTTGGCGTTTGGTGCGATAGAGCGCCAGAATTCCACAATGTTGTAGGTCATTCAGCTTTATGGAATTTTTTGGAATTCGGTGCTATCAAAACCAAACACCACGTTAAACTCGTCTATGTTCATGACGCAGTCAATGCCAAGGAGCCTGAACTTGATCTGTCCCCGGTCTTCCTGATCTGTAGGCCATAGAGTCACCTTGAAACTCCCTAGGAACTCTAAGGTGGTGTCATGGTAGGCTAGAAATTGAAGTTGGGTGAATCTAGTCCACCCAATGCTGTCTAGCAGCCTGTCGATCTCCTTTCGAAGGCTGATTTGCTTTAACAACCAGAAGTCCATATATTTGGTGGAGATAATCCTCCTATTTTTGAGCCGGCACACAAGTCTCGGTGGCTGCTGCCCCTAAATGGCTAGGCAATGGAAAACTCAGGTTGTGGTGGTTGCGGTTCGGCTTGTGGCTGGGTTTCGAGTTATTGTGATTGTGGTTGGGGTGGTTGTGGTGCGGGTCATGGCTAGGTTTTGCCTAGTTCTCAAGCGTTGGGGTGATGGCTGAGGAGGAGAGGGTGTGGAGTCACCTCCTTGCCTTAAGGAAGAGCCCATTCATTGGGCTAGTCTTTTTGTAGGTGCCATTGATGGTTTTTGAAGAATAAGAGGCTAGGGTTTGTGAGGGAAGGAGAAGATTTGAAGGGTTTTTATAGGGGAGAAGACTTGGAGAGGAAGGGTTTTTGATTGTGAGGGAGTTTAAGGGAGTGGGATGAATTTAAAAGGTCATTGTGACCCTTCGCTTTGCGCATTTCGTGCAGGAGTCGTGTCTGTGACATGATAAACGGGTCGTGTATCACTACATGGGTCCCAACCTGAAGACCCGTGTAATTTTATATTCTAGATTTTTCTTTTTCTGTCGAGTTACACGGCCTGTGTAACTTTGCCTAGGGACCCGTGTCACTTTCTGTCTGAGGATGGCAATGCTAGGTGAATTACACGGGTCATGTACTTTTGTTTTGGGACCCGTGTAACTTTTTGTCTCTTTCAAATTTAAAGTTTCTCTTTCTATTATCAAAGCACGACTCGTGTAATGTTACATGGGGTCAGCCTATGTAAGTTTCTAGGGCTTGTGCAGGGGTTTTTCCCAAATCCCAGAAGGTTACACATGGCATGTAAAACTAATACACGACCCGTGTAATTTTCCGACTCTCCAATTCTTCCCATAAGAAAAATTAATGCTTACCACTATGCAAAAAATGAATGAAAAGGTTAGCAAAAGAGCTACTTCTCCGATTTTGCACTTTCTCCTCTTATGTGGTTTAGACTTGACATCTCCTTTCCTTTATTGCTCTTAGTTCTTACTTCTTGCAGATTTGAGACTTGGGGTGCCTACAAAATAAATCATAAACAAACACAAAACACAAATAAGAATTGAAATAAAGGAAATTATAAAATAAACTAAAAACAAAATAAAAGATAGAAATTTTGTGCTACCTCCCAAAAAGCGCTTGTTTATAGTCATTATCTCAACTCTGCCTTCGTTCTATCACGGTCTGTCTGGAGGGTTGCTAAAGGTATAGTTGGTTCCCTCCTCTATGGGTTGTCCTTGAAAATATGGTTTCAGATTTTGCCCGTTCACTTTGAATGCTCCTGAGGTTTCACTCCAGATGGACCTGACCATCTTGATTTTAGCTTCCCTGGAAAAATTTTTAGTCTGGAATTGAAGAGCAAAATAAGGCCTCCTCTTATTTCTTTTCTTGCTATGTGTCTGTCATGCCATCTTTTTGTCTTGTCTTTGAAGATTTTGGCATTCTCATACACATCCTATCGGATTTCTTCCAACTCATTGAGCTGTAGCAGTCTTTTTTCACCAGCAGCCTTGAGGTCAAAATTCAGGGTCTGAATTACCTAGTAGGCTTTATGTTCAAGTTCAATAGGGAGGTGGCATGATTTTCCATAAATTAGCCAAAAGGGTGTCATTCCAATTGGAGTTTTATATGTAATGCGGCATGCTTGTAATGCATAATCTAACTTCACAGACCAATCCTTCCTTGAGCGGTTTACTGTTTTCTCTAGGATTCATTTTAGCTCCCTGTTTGAAATTTCTACTTAACCACTAGTTTGAGGATGATAAGGTGTGGCCACCTTGTGAGTACTTTGTACTTTTTTAATAGTGTTTCGAATGGTTGATTGCAGAAGTGACTTCCTCCATCACTGATTATCGCTCGTGGTGTACCAAATCTTATGAAGATGTTCTTTTTAAGGAACTTCGTGACCACTCTGACATCGTTGGTTGGCATGGCTATTGCTTTTACCCATTTTGACACGTAATCAACAACAACCAAAATAGACTTATTTCCAAAAGAAGAGGGGAATGGGCCCATGAAGGCTATCCCCCACACATCAAATATTTCTACCTCGAGTACACCGTGTAGTGGCATTTCATTCCTTCTGGAAATGTTACCTACTCTTTAGCATTACTCACAAGCTAGCACGAAGGCTCTTACATCCTTAAACAGGTTAGGCCAGTAAAATCTTGCTTGCAAAATTTTAGCTGCTATTTTTATGGTGCCAAAGTGTCCCCCATATAGTGATGAATGGCAGTGCTAGAGAATACTCTCTATATCCTCTTCTGGTATGCATCGTCTTATCAACCCGTCATTACATCTCTTGTACAGCAGAGGTTCCTCCCATGTATAGTATCGCACATCATGTAGAAATTTCTTCTTTTGTTGATAAGTCATGTTAGGTGATAAGACCCTACACACAAGAAAATTCACAAAATTAGCATACTAAGGAACTAGGGATAAGACAAATAATTACTCATTAGGAAATGAATTATCAATTGGCAAATCCTTGATGTCTCCTGTGTATTCCAGTTTAAGCCTGGAGAGATGGTCAGCTACTACATTTTCGGATCCCTTTTTGTCCTTGATTTCAAGGTTAAATTCTTGCAGGAGTAAAATCCATCGAATCAGCCTTGGTTTCGCCTCCTTCTTGTTCAAAAGGTATCGGATGGCAGCATGATCTGTGAATACAATGACTTTTGACCCAATTAGTAGGATCTGAATTTGTCAATTGTAAACACTACTGCTAGGAATTCCTTTTCTGTGGTAGCATAATTGCTTTGTGAGTCATCAAGTGTCTTGCTGGCATAATAGATGGCATGGAGCTTTTTATCTTTCCTTTGTCCAAGTACTGCTCCCAAAGCATAATCACTAGCATCGTACATGATTTCAAATGGTAGCTCCCAATTAGGTGGTTGCATAACGGGTCCTGAAATCAAGGCTTCTTTTATCTTGTTGAAAGAAACAAGGCAATTTTCATCAAAATCAAAGGGAACATCTTGATTTAATAAATTTGTCAATGGTTTAGCTATTTTGGAGAGATCTTTGATGAATCTTCTGTAGAAGCCTGCATGTCCCAAAAAGCTTCATAGTCCTTTGACTGATGTTGGTGGTGGCATCTTTTCAATGATTTCAACCTTCGCCTTGTCAACTTCAATCCCTATTTCTGATATCAGATGGCCATGAACTATGCCTTCTCTTACCATAAAGTGGCATTTTTCCCAATTCAGGACTAGATTTGAGTCTTCACATCTTTGCAACACTTTGGATAGGTTAGCTAAGCAATCATCAAAAGTGGTGCCATAAACAGAAAAATTATCCATAAAAACTTCCATAATATTTTCAATATAATCAGAAAAAATGGCCATCATGCATCTTTGAAAGGTAGCAGGGGCATTACAAAGACCAAAGGGCATTCTTTTATATGCAAATGTTCCGTAATGGCATGTGAATGTGGTCTTTTCTTGGTCTTCTGGGTGAATAGGAATTTGAAAGAATCCCGAATACCCATCTAGATAGTAAAAGTAGGAATGTTTTACTAATCTTTCTAGCATTTGGTCTATGAAAAGAAGAGGAAAATGGTCCTTTTTGGTGGCACTATTCAATTTCCTATAGTCTATGCACATGCGCCAACCAGTAACTATCCTAGTAGAGATTAGTTCATCGTTTGCATTTACAATGACAATTGTCCCACCTTTCTTAGGCACTACATACACTAGACTAATCCATTTGCTATCAGAGATTGGGTATATAATACCTGCATCTAATAGTTTCAAGATTTCCTTTTTCACTACTTCTTTCATGTTTGGGTTAAGTCTTCTTTGATGTTCAATAGTGGGTTTACTATTTTCTTCTATAGGTATCCTATGCATGCAAATGGAAGGATGAATCCCTTTCAGGTCTTCTATTTTATACCCTATGCTCTTGCTATGTGTCCTAAGCACTCTTAGCAATTTTTCTTCTTCTATTTTAGATAAACTGGCATTAATAACAACAGGATATTCAAAATTTGAGTCCAGGAATGCATACCTTAGCATAGAGGGAAGAGGTTTGAGTTTTACCTATTCAGATTTTTTCTCCGGATTGCTTTTGGTTTGTTCCTCCTTCAGCTCCTCTACCTTGAAAGCTTGAGCATGTTAGTAGTATACCTGAGAGCATATCATTTTGTATATATCTTATACATATCTTATTAATAAAAGGTAATTTCACTTTTCCATTTACATAATATATTTATATGTAATAGAAAAGGTCCATTGATGTTTTGTTAGAAATTCTATTCTTAAGTTGTTAAGAATATGAGTGACAGTATTTCTAGTACAAAGTATCATAAATTGGTTCACAATCGAGGATACTTCACAAAGGACATGACTTATCTAGGAAGATTATAATCATGTTTGTTCCCAAGGTATTTATATGAGAGATAAATAAGATGGAGTGATGAGTCTTATGCCACATAACAAATATGATAAGCACATATACATGATAAGTAGGCCAAACCAGTGACACTTATGACAAGTACATGGAGTTTACTCTTGTCAATGCATTGTCATATATCATATCAGTGCATATAATCTTTAGACCTGAGATAACACAGTTATCTTATATATAGGTGGTTTGAGTTTGATACTGCTTTCATACTTGTACTGTGTATGGGTATATGGGCATGTGTTGGCTTCTACTAGTTATATATGGAGATAGGTGTTGATCAAGATGGAATCCGTTACCCTAAGTAAATAGGGATAAAATCCTATGTTCATTTCATTATTCTTGATGTTTTAAGTTCCTGGCCAGGATAGACAGATTAAGTCAGAAAAGAGTTTCTAATAAGAAAATCTAATTAATAAAGAACTAGAATTAAAAGAGAACATAATATTCATAGCAAATGGGGTTTGACATTAACCATGACTCCAGCTCGAATTGGGATTTTGTAACGGAGAGATTCAAGTGCATGGTAACATATGATTAAAGGTTCATTTATGGCATTCCTTATTACTGACTTGGTGGCCATGGCATACTATGCTAGGTGTCAACCATGATCTATGAGATGCCTGACATGATTTAAAGAAATCATTTACGGTAAGAAAGAGTTCTAATGATATTAAGAGTTAATATCATTTCTCATTGCTAATAAGTAATGAGCCTAGTAAGCCACACATCTACACAAGCTAATCACCATTTAAAATATGATTTAATTAATTAATTAAAGAGTTTAATTAATTAATTAAAGAGGTTTGATTTGCAATAAGATTGTAAAGTCCCTAGCATGACTTGAAATCAAATCTAGGTTATTGGATATATAGTATAAATTAAATTTATATTTAATTTGATTGAATATAAATTTAATTATGAGAAATTAATTAATGGAGATTAATTAATTAATTAATTAATTAATATTTAAAATAAATTGATTTAAAGAGGAGAAATTATAATTTTGGGTTGAGAACTCAAATTAAAAAATAAGGGCAAATTGGTCTTTTCACATAGTGACATGTGTCATCATGAGATGGTGATGCATGGTACCATATGATCTTGCCACTTGTCTTCCTATGATGGAAGACCACATATCATGATTTAAATGGAGCTTAACACTTGGCTTCATAGGATTAAATCAAATAATAACAAGATGGGATCTTGTGATGACAAGTGGCAAGGGAGTTAGGGTTTGACCTAAGTATATAAAGAAAAGTTATAAAGAAAAATCAGCCACTCCTCTCTTTTCTCTTATGTTGGACGGCAACATGGAGTTCTCTTCTCCTCTTCAATTTCTCAATTGATTCAAGAGAAAAAACTATGATTTCATCTCGAATTAAAATTATTAGATAATGTTTCTAACATCCAATACATTTATACAACCTTAACAAAATATAAACCCCATCTCAAAATTAGTTGACAAGGCTTGAGAAGCCAATCTAAGGGCTGCCATTGCATCTTTGGTGTGTGCTTGTGGTGGACAAACTAGAAGGACAACATTTGGGTCCTAAGAACATCCTAAGAGGCTTCAATTATGCATCAAGAGATTAGTATATAAAAATCCATCTTTTAGTTAGGGTTTAATTGAATTAAATGTTAATTCACAATCTCTAATGGCATATGAAATTTTAATGCACTCTAAAATATGTTTTCGTATGCAATTGGATATTGGAAATTGATTACGATCAAAAGACACTTGGAATGGTGCATGTAGCCTTAGAAATAATTTTTAAAATTCAAGGTTCTAATGCCTTTTATTCACGCTTCCACTCCTTCAGAGCAAGGGGTAGGAGTGGATGAGCTGCTAAATGTTTTACACAGGCTGCTATTTTTTTGTTCTCATAATTCGTTGTGTGGTTGTGTATAATGCATGCTTCAAGAGGATCTTCAGGATGGGTTTTATGAAATTCTTCCTCAACTTGCTTGTCAACTATGTCAACTCTAAGGCATTCATTAGGTTTGAATTTGTGCTTCATTGTGTCAAAAAAGTTGAATTCCACTTCTTCATCCCCTATCTTGAGAGTCAGTCACCCATTTTTTACGTCTATGATTGGTACGGCGATTGCTAAGAAAGGTCTTTCCAAGATGATGTGGATTTGAACATCCTCTTCTGTCTCAAGGACAACAAAATCAACTGGAATGAAGAATTTTCCCACCTTGATAGGAATGTTCTCAAGTATTCTCACAGGATATTTAATGGACTGGTCAGCCAATTGCAATGGAATTATTATGGGTTTTAGTTCTCCGACTTCCAGATTTTGGCCTATTGATAGATGCATTAAACTCACACTTGCCCCAAAGTCACAGAGGGCCTTATCTATTTTCTTGTCACCAATGAGACAAGGTATGGAGAAGCTTCCTGGATCTTTCAGCTTTGGAGGCAGTTTGTTTTGTAATATGGCACTGCATTCTTCTGTTAGAGCAACAGTCTCATAGTCTTCTAGCTTTCTTTTCTTTAACAGAATTTCCTTAATGAATTTGGTGTAGGATGGCATCTGAGAAGTACTTTAGTGAAGGGAATGTTGATATAAAGTTTTTGTAAAACTTCTAAAAACTTTCCAAACTACTTATCCAATTTGGCTTTCTAGAATCTCTGAGGAAAAGGTTGAGGAGGCTGATATGGCTCTGGTAGCTTCTTTTTCTTCCTAGTTTCCTCCTCCTGATCCTTCTTGGCTTCTTCCTCTTTCTCCATTGCTTAGCTTTCAGATTTTTCAGAGGTTTCCTTTGTTGGCACTTCCTTTTACTATTCTAAAATTGTTTTACTTCTCAATGTGACTGCCTTACAATGCTCCTTTGGGTTCATCTCTAGTTGCCTAGGTAGTTTACCAGCAGCTTTGCTTGAAGAGGTTGCTTACTAAGTAATTTGATTTTCAAGCATCATGTTGTGGGTGGCAAGTTGGTCCATTCTGGAAGCTAACTGTTTGATCATTTCCTTTTGCTGTTACTGGTTTGCTAGGAAGCTTTCCATCATGGATTCCATAGTTGACCTTGATTCATGCTGTTAGTTTTGAGGCAGTGGCGGTGGCTGTGTAGGGTTTTGTCCCTTGTTCTGAAATTTAGGGAGTTTAGGTGGTCTGTACCCTTACTATTTGTTTATTGGTTGATTCTGAGAATTTGACCATGAGAAATTTGGGTGGTTCCTCCATCCAGGGTTGTATGTATTTGAATATGGGTTGTGGGACTATCTCTGGTTAAAGTTTCCTCCATTATTCACATAGTTCATCTGCTCTGTGGGTAGTTCATTAAAGCTACTGTACTCTAAACTTATGTATCCTCCTCCATAGCTATCATCATGCTGACTGTTCATCCCTATAGCATTAGCCTACATTTTATCAAGCCTCTTTGTGAGCTGGTCAAATTGAGCATTTATCATGCTTAGGGCATCCACTTCTAGGATTCCTGGTGTTCTCCTTGTATTTCCCCTTTCATTCGACCACTCATAATTGTGACAGGCGACCCTCTCTAGAAGTTAAAGCTTTTGATCCACTGTTTTCTCCATCAGGTCACCTTCTGCTACTGAATCTACTGTGCTCCTTGTAGAAGGCAGTAGCCCATTATAGAAGTTCTGAACCATGAGCCAATCTTCTATGCCATGGTTTGGGCATTCTCTCTATAGGTCCTTATATCTCTCCCATGCATCATGGAGTGATTCACCTTCCCTTTGCCTAAAGGTGTTGAGTTCAACTCTCA
The DNA here is from genome assembly GCF_030052815.1 of Hevea brasiliensis. Classification (NCBI taxonomy): domain Eukaryota; kingdom Viridiplantae; phylum Streptophyta; class Magnoliopsida; order Malpighiales; family Euphorbiaceae; genus Hevea; species Hevea brasiliensis. The sequence goes on from NC_079505.1 coordinate 61,905,596, forward strand.
ACTTTGCAGTCTTTGCAGGTGGAAAGTATCTTGCTAGAAAAGCTTATGAGAGGTCCTCCCATGTGGTGAATGTTCCAGCTGGTTGAGAAAGTAAACACTTCCTTGCTTTATCTCAAAGGGAAAATGGAAATGCTCTAAGTCTTATGGCTTGATCAGAGACCCCAGTCATCTTGAATGTGTCACAAAGGGCAAGAAAGCACTAGAGATGGTAGTGTGGATCTTCTGCTGGTGAACCCCCAAACTAGGTCCGTTGGATCATCTGGAGCCATGCCGATTTTAGTTCAAAATTATTGGCATCCACTGTGGGTCTTGTAACATTAGGTTAGAATCCTTGTATGGAGGGAGCTTTGTAGTCTTTCAAGAGTCTCGGCCTATTGTTATTATTTTTGGCCCTATTTGGAATTTCTGGATTCCCTTGATCTTGTCCTTCACGTTTCCTCTCCCTCCTAATAGTTCTTAGAGTTCTGTCTATCTCTAGATTCAAATTAAAGACTTCTTCCTCTAGTCTTGTTTTGGTCATGTACCAAACCAATCACTTGAGAAAGAATAAAACAATTTAAACAAAATTGAAAAATAAATGAAATTGCCTAAATTAGCTAAATTACTTGTCACCTAATATTACTAAAATTAAAGTTCTCCAATAATGGCGCTAAAAACTTGTTTGCTGGTTTTTCAATCACTGCAAGTGCACGGATCGCTAACAAGTAATAAAGTGATGAGTGAAGTATCATTCCCACGAGGAATTTAATTAGCAAGTACTAGGCTACACGACAACTTTGACCGTTTAGGCTACCGAATATAGATGGAGAATGAGTTAAACCTATTTTAGATGCTAAAAGTACTTTTTGAATTAAACTATTTATAAAAGCAATTCCAGAATTAAGATTTCACGCTGTAACCTTACTATAGATTTTAATCTTATCTATTGATTGGATTGAGAGTAATTGCTTTAATGGAAATTAATCCTAGGATATCCTAAGTCCTCTCTCAAGGCACTCAAGGTGTATTTTAATTAACCTAAACCCTATTTTCGTGATGATTAAATTAATTAAAACCCTTTAAGATTTATGATTTATTGAAACTCCACAAAGGTATCAGCCTATCTCTAGGTCAGATTTCCTAGGTTCAAGATCTCGATTTTCTAATATTAATCTTCATATTTCAATCCTTCAATTAATATCTGCAATCAATACTTAGTGGGTACTAACACATAGCATGCATTAAGACCACAAGAAATTGAATCAAAGAACCAAACTCAAATCCAATAAATAAAACTCAATATTTATCCATAATAATAATTGCAAATGCTACTCTCTTAACTCTAAAATAAAGGAATTACTCACTCATGGTGAGTTCAACAAAAATGGAGAAAATAAAATAAAAGAACATATAGAGTCCATTTAGAGAAATAGAACAAAAGAACCGAAGAGGAATGATTGCAGTCTTGATCCTGGTGGAACTTCAGCTGAGGATTTCCCTTCTATGCTGGTGTTCTACTCTTCAAGATGGCTGTGGAGGATGCAAGTATGAAAAATGAAAACCCTTCTGAAAAACTCTAAAAAGCTCTACAAAAAGGTTGAACTGAAAAGAAGAGCCCCCTTTATTATCATTTTCTGCTTCTATTTATAATAGTTGATCTAGGGTTAGGTTTTCAGAATCCCAAAAGCATTAGGAGTCTGTTTGGAGTGTGTAAACAAGAACTGGAATTCGGATTAGGAAACTGGTTGCCGCATAGTACACGGCCTGTGTGTCACTACATAGCTCAGGGCTATGTAACTTACTGGAGTTGAATGGTTGTGTATAGCATTGGCATAGGAGTTTACAAAGGTACATGCTGGGTACATTGGTCTGGTTACACAGCCCGTGTTCTTCTGTTTTTAGAGAATTCTTCAAGCTTGTGCCCAGCAGAGACTTATACAGGTCTCCATAGCTTACACGGGTCTAATTACATGACCCGTGTACTTTTGCTTCTTCTTTGGCTCTCTGGCTTTCTTTTGGTAGTAGGTTACACTGGTTTATGGCTTTGCTTACACGACCCGTGTAACGCCTTCACTTTAGATAGTCTATGCATTCTACTATTCCGATGACTAATGTTTATTCTGACAGCCAGGATGTTTGAAGCTACACTCAAACTAGAGTGAGAAAACATAAATTGACCAAATACATGCTAAGTAAAATTAAAGAAAAGTAAAAGAAGTGAAGTACTACTCGGTTAAACGAGCCGGGGTCACAGCGATGGGTGACCGTACTGTGAAGCGACTGCAAAGACAGTTGCTAACCCTTGACCCATGAGGAATCCTATGACATAAATATTTTGGATTAAATGGAAGGTTTTATGAGACATAAATGACATTATAAATGCCAAGGAAAATTTAGAAAAATTTATTTATCAGTACAGACCAAAAATAACCGATGAGCCTAGTGAAAGGCATTTTGGTTATTTTAACCCCAGAGTTAAATTTTGACCTAAATGTCAATTAAAATGCTTAGGATCAAAACACAAAAAATAAATTAAATTATGAAAAGGACAATGGAAAATGGAAAAAGAAAAGAAAAGAAATAAGATTTATAGCATGGGCATGATGTCATAATGACATCATTTAATTTAATCAACCAATGAGAATTTAACAAGCATATACAAGGGATAAAGGAGACATAAAAATGGGTTAAATTAATTAAAAAGCACTTATCTTTTTCCTTCCTCTTTGTTATGGTCGAACCACTCCCTTCCGAATCTCCATTGAAGCTCTTCCATTCAAGCTTCCAACCCCATCAATTCTCTCCATGAAATCTCATAGTCCCTTCATTAAAACTCACTTTTAAGCCTTGGGGAATTTACTAGTAGCAACAAGAAGTAGAAATTTTGAAGTTTAACAAGTCCAAGAAGTGCTTACAAGAGGTTAGTGCCTAAACAAGTTTCTTTATTCTTTAACTAGCTTAGGCATGTTAACTTAAGTATAAATTTTATGAAATTAAAAGAAAACTTGGAGTATGTAGAAATTTGATTTTTGGCAGCCATGATGTAAAGTGGGAATTGATGCTTTTAATTGATATAAATTAGCTTAGTGATGTTGATTGATGAGTTTATATATATTGGAAGTGAAATTGTATTGAATTTGTATGGTGTTGGGAATATTGAGTTAGGGTTTTGACCTAATTTTGGTACTTTTACATTATGGCATGAAATTGAGCACGTTAAGATGAATTGTTCATCATTTGAAGTGCTATGAATGAGAAATGAACTTTGGGAGTTGGGAGGATTTGAAATTGGGAGTGCAATTTCTCTTGCAGGAAATTCAAACCTATGAGTCTTATGAGGTTTTTGAACCATAATTAGAGTTATGTTGCTCCAATTTGTATGAGGCCAATTGGAGATGAAACAAGGGTCATAATGCCCATTTTTCATGAAGAAATCATGCCCAAAAACTGTCCCTAACTCGGCCTAAAATTGACTTGAATCCGGGTAACCCTAATTTGGACCTGAAAAAAATGACCAAATGAATAGTAAATATTCAAATGGCCATAACTCAAACTAGGAAGGTCAGAATGACTTGATTCTTGAACCATTGGAAAAGTTAGACATAGGAGCAAATTTTTCATGGAGAACGTAGAATCCACATCTGCCTCTACCCAAGTCAAATTGTTAGCACAATTTAGATCAACAAAACTGTCCAGAACCAATCTGCCCAAAATTTGTTGGACATAAGTTTACCCGACCAGTTTTGGCAAAAATGCCATAACTTGGTCTACAAAATTGCAAATGCAATGAAACCAATGCTAAAAATTTTATAAGACATAGATCTAAAATATTGGTGTTTGGACCAAAGCCCAGAACCAGATAAAACTAAGTCAAATTGTCAGAACAAATTAGTACACCAAATCTTGAAATTTGCCTCAACCACCACCTGACCCCAAAATAGAATTTATATCATAACTTTCACTAGAAAATTCCAAATGGGATGAACCAAACTGTTATGGAAACCTAAGAGGTAGGGCTTCAACTTTGATTTAGAAATTTTTCTCAAAATTTTAGTGTAAGAATCCTAAAATGAGAGTCAAAACTACTGACCTGAACTTGGAATCCTGTAGACACAGGGTACCTGAGTCCAGGCTAGTTAATTTGCTATAATTTGCTATAATTAACACTACAAGATCTAAAAAATTGTAATTCAAAATTCTGAGTAATCATAAGACATAGAGTAACAACTTCTATGAAGAACATCAGGCCTAAAAGTGGCTGTAACATGTCCAAATAATTAGGAAAAATTGACTCCAGAATCTGCCTAGTTCTGGAACTTGAATGAGTTAAGGAACCAGTTTTGGTTATTTGACTATAACTTGAGTTCTAAAACTCCAAATGACATGATTCAAAAAGAAAAACAAAGAAAGACATAGAGAGAACTTCCATGAAGGAAGTGTAGCCAACAGTGGCCACATCTTGGCCAATTTGCTAGGAGAATATAAGACACCAAATCTGGACCTAAAGAAAGGTTCAAGATATTATATGATACATGACATGTAAATTACCTATATAAATTGCTAAATGTATAAGCTGCATGAAAATGAAGGGGGAACCTATTTTCCCATTATAAATTGACATCAAACTACTATAAAGCACTAATAGTGCATGACATGAAATGATAAGTCATAAGTAATTAATAATACTAATTTGCCCAAAGTATACCTAGACTTATTTATATAGCATGGATCAATTGGTATACCAATTAGGAACTACATATTGCAGTACTACCCATAAAAATAATCATTGATAGACAATATATATCTAATATGATTGTTCTACAGGCTTTATGCCTGCCCATTGGCCATTGTGCCTGACTTTATTTCTGGCTTTATGTCTGCCCGCTGGCCTTGTGCTTGACATGACAAATGTATACATGTTAGACATATGGATGTCTAACTAGTATACTCCCGTGTATCCAGTCTTTATAGTCTGTCATAGGTTACTTAAGCACAGATATGAGTAAGAAATCTAAAATTTAAATAAATACATGAGAAGGCTATTAATGTGAATTTAATAAGATCGAATATATGAAACATGATGAAAAGATTCCAATTAATTTAATTGTTCCAAATTTCTATAAACATGTAAAAGACTTTAACTCCTAAAATTCTATATTTCTTTATATAATAATTATTTTAATTATATAGTTATTTTTATTTTTAAATTATGCACCACTAAGCATTATACTTAGCGCGTTGGTTTTTCGATCGCGTAGGTACAGGAGACCACTAACAGCCGCAGTAGAGCTTAGACAGGACTTTGATCAGACCTGCTACAGTGTCAGTGTCACCTCAGCAGTCCGTTTTGGTAGGGCTCATGTAAATTTAGATTTTGCATTTTGATCATTGTACACAAGTAAATGTTATAAATTATTTTGAGACATGTAATTAAATTTTGGATTGTATATAATTATACATTATTATATGTAATGTTATGTGAATGAAATGAAAGTTTATTTTCTTGAAAATTTTATGAGTAATGATATGATATAGTACATGAATAATTGATATGAGAAATGATGTGATGAAATGGATATAATTGATTTTAAAAGGTAAATAAGGAAACCCACCATGCACTAATAAAACAGGGGAGACTCTGTCTAAGTCTCCACAAAAATACGATGTGATAAAAAAAATTTTACACGTAAGATAATATAATTAAATTAATATTGTACACGATAAGACAGTACAGGGTGCTCCGGCACCGAATGTAGCATACCTTGGTCAGCTACATTGTAGACAGGTGAGGGGTGTTACAACCCGTGTACTTTGTATCAGTAGCTTTTCTCAATCCTTTGACCTTTCTAAGTTTACTTCTGTACTCCTATGCACTGGAACTTCACCCAAATACCTGAAATGATGCAGAAAATATGGAATTTAGAGCTTGGCAATGGAATTTACAGAAGTTAATGAAATTAATGGTTATGCATGAGATTACTATTCTAAATTCTATGAAATATTATACAAATGTACTTAAAAACATCTATATAATACAAGTGTATCACAAACCTTGAGGGGAAATATTTAAAATTGCTAGAGAGAGATTTTTGTCATAAAACTCATCCTTTATAGTCAATATATTTTAAAAATGCAGTTTTAGAAAATATTTAGAAAACTTTTTTGAATTTTTTGTTTGGGAACAAAACAATTTGAGAATTTTTCATCAAACTATTTTGAGAAAGTATTTCTTAAGAAGAACTGTCTCATTTCTCCAAGGTTTTTTAAATAGGTTTAGAAGTCATACCTTGCTGGGTTTGTAGAGTCTGAACCAATGAGATGTTTTGTAATGCCAAAAGTAGTTCTGGAGATTTGGATAGCAATTCTATCCATTCTTGGATTTGTAACTATTTTTATAGTGAATAGTTTGTAAGGTCTTTGTCTTCTTCATTTACTATATCAATACATGATCTGATAGGTTAGCTTGAAGAAGTTGGCTTTGTAGGGTTTGGATTTTCTAGGTTTTGAGCTATGGCTTTTCTTTGTTTTTCCGAACCATCAGGCTCTGTTTTGAATAAAATCTCTATTTAGAAAGTCTGGAATGGAATTTGTATCTCTTTTAATAAATTCAATGTCAAAATAAAAAATACTAAGGATTGCTTGTCATATTGTAAAAATTTGTTCAGAGGCAATGTTTTGAACATCTTTTTATAAAACTTCTTTTGTTGATTTACAGTCAATGCGAAGTAAAAACTTTTGATTGAGTAAATCGCTTTGAAATTTTGTAATACACATGACAATTGAAAGAATTTCGCTTTTAATGGTTGAATAATTCTTTTGGCAATTATTCTAATGTGCAGAATAAAATTGTACTGTGCATTCCCTCCCATTTTGAACTTTTTTGAAAATACCACCATATCATAACTTTAAGGCATCTATTTCAACTACCTTAGGAGCTAAAGGATCTGCTAGATATAGATAAGGAATATTTTGGATCTATTTGATGATCTGGTGAACAACTTTAGTGTGCTATTTTGTCTAAGGAGCAGATTTTTCTTTTAACCTATCATGTAAAGATTTTGCTAGACGGTTAATATTTGGACAAAAATCTAAGACATAGTTGAGACTTTTTCAAAATCTTTGCAATTAAGTTTTGTCTAAGATTTTATCAGGAAATTTATTTGTGAATTCTAAAGATCTCTCAATAGGTGTTAGAGTTCCTTGGGTGATGTAATGTCAAAGGAATCTAATTTTGGTTTGGAAAAGAGAAATATTTGATTTGGAGACAACTAATCCATTCTTTTTGACAATATAGAAGAATGTTTTGAGCGTTTGAAATGTCGCTCAATAAAATTGGAAAAGATGAGAACATCATCTATATAGACAATGCAAATTTTGGAATAAGGGCTAAAAATCTCATTCATAATCCTTTGGAATTCTGATGGAGTATTTTTCAAGCTAAATATCATAACTGTCCATTCATATTGTCCTAAGGGCACTATGAATGCAGTTTTATATCTATCTTTTAGATCAATTTATATTTTCCAAAATCCTGATTTCATGTCAAATTTTGAAAATAAAAATACAAAGTGTAATTTTTGTAAAAGGTCTTTTTTATTTGGAATAGTGTACCTAATCCATCAAGAGTTTTGTTTAGAGGTTTGTAATTGATCACCAATCTTGGAGTTCCTTTTTCTATTTCTGAGTTTTTATTTATGTAGAAAGCTACACAACTCCAGGGTGATCTAGATTTTGTAATTAATCCTTTTGATTCTATGTCTTGAATTTTCATTCGGCAATGTTGTTCAAGATCAATATTCATTTGGATTGATCTGGCTTTTGTAGGAATTTGATTTTCATTAAAATCCTTTTCATATGGTAAATCAACCATATATTGTTTTCTGTTCCAAAAAGTATTTGGCAAATCAGGACAAACTCTTTTTCAATTTGGGCATTGAAATCATATATTTCTTGTTTTATCAAGTCATTTTGTAACTGATGTTCAATCTTTTATAAAGAAATATCTTATTTTAAAAACTGAGATATTTTTTTTTCCTTTTATTAAAACACTAATCTCATTCTTATAAATAAAGTAGGCTTTTATAAGATTGAGATTCCTGGTCTTTAGTTTTTCTATAAAAGAGAATACAATAATTTTTTTTTTGAAAGAAATACTATCATAGTTAACTTTATAGGGAGTTATCAAGTTAATGAAGGGAGTCCCGAAGATTACACTATGATGGATATCTCTTACTAGAATAAAAGAGGTTTTGATCAAAAAGTCATTATTAGCTATAGATGCTTCAGTTTTGTAGCTAATAGACATTTTTAAATTATTTGCAGCTGAAAGTTTTTCATTGGTTTTTCATGAAATTGTTTTGGAACTATTCATTCTTTGATATAATTTAAATCTGCTCCTATATCAAAAAAGGCAATTATGTTAATTTTGAAGTCTTTGAAGAAAATGATTGTAATTTGTACTAAATATTTTCTAGAAGTAATCGATTTAAAGTCAAAGAGAAAATCTTCTGGAATATTTTCTAAATTTTCTAAGTTTTGAGCTTCCTCTTCATCTTCAGATCCTTCATGGGTTTGTTTTAAAAGTAAAGTTTGGAGAATTTTTTAATCTTCTGTCTATTTTTTTTTTCAAAGTTTTGAGTTCAATTTTTATTATTTTTATTTCCTCTTGGAGACTTTGGATGGTCACTAGTTATTTTGAAGCTTTTTTCCTTCAAAGTATGGACATGAGATCATATGTGTTTGTACTTATGGATGGTAGAAGTGAAGGTGTTTATACTAATTTTTCTTTAAAAGATTTAAGCAGCTTGTCCAAAAACTCCTTTTGTATTTAGGGATTTTTAACATGTTTCAAGACTTCAAAGATAAACTCTTGGTCCTTTCAAATCATGTTGGCTTGTTTTGTATCTAGAGATTCTGAAAAAAAAAAAAAAAAAGGTTAGAACTAGAAAAGGAAGTTACTAACTCATCTACTTGTAAGGCTTCATTGTCTTCAGTAAGTTCTGAAGAACTAGTTTTATTTTCAATTGTTTCCACTAAAATAGAGGTTATTTTGTTAATAACTTCTTCTTCTAGTTGAAGTTCCTGGAGTTTTCTGTTTATTTTGCAATATTTGGAGTTCTTACCACATTTGTAACAGGTGACATTTTGTAAGTTTGTTTTGGGTCTAGGATTGGTTTTACTAGTCCTAGAGTTCTTTTTTGAATTTTTTTACTAGTGTTGTTGTAATAAGAGTCTTGTTGGGGCTTTAGAGGTTTTTTATGGAATGATTTTTTCTAGGGTTTTCTGCTAAAAGTTTTTCCATAATCTGGAGTTGGGTTTTTGGTACTTATATCAAATAGTTTATAGAAAGATCCTAGTTCCTGGTGAGTTTTCCTCATTTCCCACTTTAAGTGTTTTTGTAATTTCAAATCTTGACAAATCTTCAAACCTTCTTTCTGGGTGAGACTAACTAGTTCACCATAGGTTAACAGATTGTAAGGGATTGAGCTTCCAAAAGCTTCTTTGATTTTATTTCTGACCTTTTCTCCTAAAAGTGTGGGAAGTCCAACTAGGAATTTTTCTTTCCAGAAAGGCTGGTTTGAATTTTCCCTAAGCATTACCCTAGTGAGAAAGGTGTTTTTGTAATATTGGAAGTCACTAAGCTTTTTGCATCTAAGGTTTGAAAGTAACTCAGTGTTTTTATCTTTGAGATGAGAAGGATCACCTATAAAACCTAAGCATATGGTGACAATTAGGGTGGCAACTGCATCCTGAATTGTTTGTCAGTTTTGATTGGCCCTAAGATTTCCATTTGTTGTTGGAGAGTAAGATGGTAGTCAAAGACCTAACATTCTAACTCAGTCAAAATTCAATGCCTCCAATGTCTATGAATGGAATATAGATGATATGTCTAAATCCAATTTCCTTAGTTTGCTCTAACAAATGACCATGGCAGCAAATACTTACAAAACCCAATCAGGTACCCTAGCTAAACCCAATTAGAGCCATGGGGGTGTAGCAGTTATATTGTTAATAGGATTTTGCTTTTTGAAAATTTGTTTGCTTAAAGGTACAATTTTTCTAAGATAATTGTGCTAGGTTTAGATATGATAGTAAGTCCCTCTGTGAGGCAGTTAAGTTATGGAGGAACGGAAGCGTGAAAAATACAAGTTTATACCATTCAATTCAAAAATTTTCACCTAGGGTCACATGCATCATGCAAGATTTATTTTTAACTATTTGATTTCAATAATAAACAACATATTAAAACTCTTTTAATATGTTTTTGGATCTGTATTTGCCATTTAAGATTTTAAAATTAATCAGATTAATTTTAGAACCCTAGATTAAATCAAGAATGATTACAATAATCTTTTGATACACTGCAGCGTATTTGCGCCTTTGAGATTCGTCTTCAGGACACCAAATGTTGTCCCTCTAGCTTGTCCACACCAAGAACACCTATGGCAGCCCTTGAACAGCTTGTAAAGCTTTTTCTATTAATTAGAAATTCAAGTTCTGCCTTTTAAGAGATTAGAGATGTAAACAGGACACTAGAAACAATTTCTAGTATTTTTAATTCAAGAGATTGATGGCTAATCTCTTTGAATTGATGAGAGATGAAGATGAAGAGGGGGAGAGCTTCAAAATGGCATGAAAAAGGAGTGTGGCTGCTGGTTGTTTTTTATTTTCTCATAACAACACTTATATAGCTAGGTTAACACATTAAACCCTTGCCACATGTCACCCTTTGATTAGCTCTAGGTTTAAGTGACCCAATCACATTGTGCCAAGTGTCAAACCTATATTTAATCCTAATTTTAATCATCTTACATGATTAAAAGACATTTGGCAAGCTTATGTGTAATGCCATGCGTCACCATCTCATGGTGCCACGTGTCACACTGCGAAATGACTAAAATGCCCCTGTGTCTTAATTTTGAGTTCTTAACCCAAAAGAATTATTTCTCTTCTTCTAATTAATTTATATCAAATATAAATTAATTAATTAATCTCTATTAATTAATTTCTCATTAATTAAATTCATATTTAAACACTATAAATATAAATTTAACTTATACTATACATCTAATAATCTAGATTTGGTTTCAAGTCATGCTAAGGACTTTGCAATCTAATTGCAAACCATACCTATTTAATTAATCAATTAAACTTTTTAATTAATCAATTAAATCATATTTAATTAGGTGATAACTTATGTATGTGTGTGACTCACTAGGCTCATCACTAATTGGCAATGAGACATGATATCAACTCTTAATATCATCAGAACTCTTTCTTACCATAAATGATTTCTCTAAATCATTTTATGCACCTCATAGACCATGGTTAATACCTAGCATAGCATGCCATGGCTACCCAATTAGTAATAAGGTTTACCTTAAATGAACTTATAATCATATGTTACCATGCACTAGAATCTCTCTGTTACAAAATCCCAACTTAAGCTGGAGTCATGGTTTATGTCAAACTCCATTTGCTATGAATATTATGTTCTCTTTTAATTCCAGTTCTTGATTAAAAAGATTTTCTCATCAGAAACTCTTTTCTGATTAAATCTATCTGTCCTGGCCAGGAACTTGAAACATCAAGAACAATTAAATAAACATAGGATTTTATCTCTATTTACTTAGAGGAACAGATTCCATTTTGATCAATACCTATCTCCATATATAACTAGTAGGAGCCAACACATGCCCACATACCCATACACAGTACAAGTATGAAAGCAGTATCAAACTCAAACTACCTATATATAAGATAATTGTGCTATCTCAGGTCTAAAGATTATATGCACTAATATGATTTATGACAAAACATTGACAAGAGTAAACTCCATGTGATTGTTATAAGTATCACTGGTTCGGCTTACTTATCATTTATAAGTACCTATCATGTTTGTCATATGGCATGAGACTCACCATTCCATCTTATTTATATCTCATATAAATAACTTGGAAACAAACATGAATACAAACTTTCTGGATAAGTTATGTCCTTATTATGAAGTATCCTCAATTGTGAACCTATTTATGATACTTTGTGCTAGAAATAATGTCACTCATATTCTTAACAACTTAAGAATAATATTTCTAACAAAATATCAATGGACCTTCTCTATTACACATAAATATATTATGTAAATGGAAAAGTGGAAAAGCCTTTTATTAATAAAAATATGTACAAGATACATACTAAATGATATGCTCTAGGGCATACTACTAATAATCTCCCACTAGCACTAGAACCATTCATTACAATATCTTAGACCTATCTTCTCAAGATGTCAGTCTAGCTAAGTCTGTGACATAGGCTTAGTGAATGGATCAGCTGGATTTTCAGCTGATGCTATTTTCTGCATGGCTACATCGCCTCGCCCAACTATTTCTCTAATAATGTGGTAGTGCCTTTCTATGTGTTTGGATTTTTTGTGAGACCTTGGTTCCTTAGCCTGTATGACTGCTCCATTGTTGTCACAGTGTAGTGGAACTGCTGACTCAATGGAAGGAACTACTGCAAGTTCTGTCAAGAACTTCTTTACCCAAACAGCTTCCTTTGCAGCACCTGATGCAGCAATATACTCAGCCTCTGTAGTGCAATCTGCAGTCGTGCTCTATTTGGAACTCTTCCAACTGACTGCACCTCCATTACAAATGAACACATATCCAGATGTAGACTTTCTATCATCGATATCTAATTGGAAATCAGAATCAGTATAACCATCCAATTGCAAGTCTCCACCTCCATTGATCAAGAATAAATCCTTAGTTCTTCTCAAGTACTTAAGGATATTCTTGACTGCTATCCAATGTTCCAAACCTAGATTGGATTGATACCTGGTAGTCAAACAAACAGCATATGTGATATCCAGCCTAGTACACAACATTGCATACATTAAACTTCCAATAACCGAAGCATATGGAATCCTGGCTATTTTATCTCTTTCTTCAGGTGTCTTTGGAGACATCTCTTTAGAAAGATGGATACCATGTCTCACTGGTAACAATCTTGTCTTAGAATCAAGCATGTTAAACCTCTTTAACACCTTTTCCAAGTATAAACTTTGGGATAAACCAATTATTCTTTTCACTCTATCTCTATAGATGCGAATCCCAAGAATATAGGTTGCCTCCCCTAAGTCTTTCATGGAGAATGTATTTTGACAACCATATCTTTACAGTTGTCAACATACCTGTGTCATTACCCATCAACAGTATGTCATCCACATATAAGACAAGGAAAGTGATAGCACTGTCACTAACCTTCTTATATAAACATGGCTCATCCTCATTTTTGATAAAACCAAAGGATTTAATGGCTTCATCAAAATGAATGTTCTAACTCCTCGAAGCTTGTTTCAACCCATAAATGGATCGCTTTAGCTTGCATACCTTGGTACCATCTTAGGATTTAAAGCCCCTAGGTTGTTCCATGAAAATGTTTTCTTCAATGTATCCATTGAGAAAAGCTGTTTTGACATCCATTTGCCAAATCTCATAATCATAGTATGCAGCTATTGCTAATAGAATGCTAATTGATTTAAGCATAGCAACAGGCGAGAAAGTCTCCTCATAGTCAATTCCTTGCTTTTGGCGAAACCCTTTCGCTACTAGCCTTGCCTTATAAGTCTCTACCTTTCCATCAGAACCAATTTTCTTCTTGAAAACCCATTTGTTCCCTATAGGTACAATACCTTCAGGTGGGTCAACAAGATCCCAAACTTGATTCTTATACATGGAATCAATTTCAGATTTCATAGCATCAATCTATTTTGAAGAGTCTATATTTGATATAGCTTCTTCATAGGTAAGTGGATCATCTCCATGATCTAATTCTTCATGAGTAGACAACTCTTGTTCTTCTTCATGAAGGAAACCATATCTCACTGGTGGGTGAGATACCCTGGTTGTTCTACGAAGAACAGCTATAGATGTTTCATCAATGGGTGTAGGTTGACTAGATGGATCTATATCCATATGATCTGTTGGTTGGTCAGAATTCTCCAATTCCAACTCTATTTGCCTTCCTTTGCCTCCTTCTTGGACAAACTGTTGTTCAAGAAATGTGGCATCTCTACTCACCACAACCTTTTGTGATGTAGGCAAATAAAAATAATATCCAAAACTATCTTTTGGATATCTAACAAATCGACCCTTTTCTGATCTGGTTTCCAATTTATTAGTGTTCAGCTTTTTGATATAAGCTGGACAACCCCAAATCTTAACATGCTTAAGACTTGGTTTTCTTCCATGCCATATCTCATAAGGTGTGGAAGAAACTGATTTTGATGGAATCCTATTCAGAATATACAAAGCTGATTCTAATGCAAATCGCCAAAAGGAGATTGGCATATCAGTATAGCTCATCATACTACGTACCATATCCAATAGGGTACGGTTTCTCCTTTCAAATACACAATTCAACTGTGGTGTTCCTAGAGGTGTCAGTTGGAAACAATGCCATGCTCTCTCAAGTATTCATCAAATTCAGTACTCAAATATTCTCCTCCACGATCTGATCGAAGAGCTTTAATACTCTTTCTTGTTTGATTTTCTACTTCAGATTTAAATTCTTTGAACTTTTCAAAGGATTCATGTTTGTATTTCATCAAATACAAATACCCAAACCTTGATTTATCATCAGTAAAGGTAATAGAGTAATGAAAATTGCCTTTAACCATTTCCTTAAATGGATCACACACATCACTATGTATTAGCTCCAAAATATTTTCATCCCTTAGCCCTTGTCCAACAAAGGGTGATCTAGTCATTTTACCCTGAAGGCAAGATTCACAAGTTGGAGTAGGCTCAGAGCCCAATGAGGATAAAATCCCCATTTTCTCCAATTTTGCAATCTTATCTTCTGCAACATGACCTAATCTTAAGTGCCAAATATATTTTGAATTTTGAGTTGATTTTCATCATGGCATTGCATTCTTTTAGATTGCTATACTCTGGATAGTGGAAACACTTTCCTGCTGGTAGTGGAAACACTTTCCTTTCCCTTTGTCAACTTTGATCTTTGTTTTTCAGTTTGGCTATCTTCTTGGAAGGACCAGGAATCTGAGGTTTCTTTTTCTTATTGCCCTTCTTCTTGTTAGACTTTCCAGTAGAAGAAGATGCAATCAAAGCTACCTCTTTTCCTTTATTGCCCAACATATTCTTTTGGGCAATAACCAGCATGTTGAGTAAACTAGCCAAGGTGTATTCCGATTGAGTTATATGGAAATTTGTCACAAATTTCCCAAAAGACTCTGGAAGGGACTGAAGGATCAAATCTGTCTGTAGTTGGAAATCCATGTTGAAGTCAAGATGTTCCAACTGCTCAATCAACTGAATCATCTTGTGGACATGATCCCTAACATTCTGTTCCTCAGACATCCTCATGCGGAACAGCTACCTAGATATCTCATACCTAGCATTCCTACTGTGCTCACCATACAACTCTTATAGGTGAAGGAGGATCTAACTCGCACTCTGCATGTTCTCATGCTGCTTCTGTAACTCATTACTCATGGAAGCAAGCATGTAACACTTAGCTCTCATATCATGCTCCTTCCACTTGTCCAAAGTTTCATGTTCCTCTTGAGTGGCCTCTGGAGGTAAGGGACTAGGAACATTTGAATCTAGAACATATCCGATATGTTTAAGGTTCAGGACAAGTTTCAAATTTCTTAGCCAATCAGAGAGATTAGGTCCTATCAACCTATTGCGATCAAGTATGCTTGCAAGGATATTGGATGGTGGTGGTTGTTCTATGCTCATTATTATCAGAAAATTAATTGCAGAAAATAACCAGATTAATTAGTAAATGTATCAAGTAATTAACCAAAATGATTATGGTCTTTTAATCAAATTGGGTCTCCCACTAACTAAGCGAATCCTACACTTCTAAAGTAGAAAACAGAAATCCTAGTTGGATGGATTTCTAGTGGGTGATTGAATTCTTATAATTCTATTGATCATCCTCAGGTACATCCGTTATTGGAATTACAATAAATTATAAGTAAGCAACTCCTTTCCCATCACATCTCATGTGAGGTTCAATCCTTCACCTAGCCCCTAATGCTCAAAATCTCAGGTACATCCATTATTGAATTATCTTGCATTAGTTAAGTTGATCCCATTGAGCCAGTAATTATGCAAATAATTTTAATGTCCTCAGGTACATCCAATATTGGCCACCAAACCATTTACATATTTACAACATCTCATACTTAATAATTATTCTTAATAAAATCTCTTAAATTAATTGCATCTTATGCAACTATTTAAAATTTCTTAAAATAATTGCCCCAATGGAGGGCCCATGTTATAATTACTTTAATTATAGCATTTTCAACTTAATCATTTGTTTGGAAGATTTTATAGTCATCCTAATTACTATTAAGGTCTCACTTTGCACATTATCCATTTAGCATGCATATATCATATAATTGCATACATTTCTATAAATCTCATGCATTCATGGATAAGTAGTAAATATGGTATGATCATGGACTTTCTAAGGGATTCAATTCTGAGCCACCAAGAATTGAATCAGGGCATTCCTAGGTGCATTTCATTCATTCATTTTACAAGAGTTGCTGAAGGAGTACATAATCAACACTTGATCTTGAATTCCTCCCACTGGTCCCACCAATGCTCTTGACCCCCTTGAACTTCTTGCAATCCATTATTTTATAGTAATCCTTGGCATACCAAGGCGAATTTACAAGAACTTAAATAAATGAATTACAACTCAAAAATTATTACAAACTTAATAATATATGCCCAAAATAAATTAAAATAAATCAATTAATTTACAATCCCAAAGAAACATAAAAGAAATAAATCCAATCACATTGGTCTTTTATAGTCCATGATCATCTATCATGCGTATCACTATTTAACAATTAAATAAAACATATATACTTAAATTAAATTGAATGTCGCATATTCAACTTAAAAATCCAGATTTGAATATGATTCAAATAAATTTAAAAATTCAGATTTGAATCTCATTCAAACAAATTTAAAAATTCAGATTTGAATCACATTCAAATAATTTTTAAAAAATCAGATTTGAATCACATTCAAACAATTTTTAAAAATTTAGATCTGAATATTATTCAAACAACTTTAAAAAATCAGATTTAAATATGATTCAAACAACTTTTAAAATTCAAATTTGAATCACATTCAAACAACTTTTAAAATTCAGATTTGAATCACATTCAAACAATTTTTTAAAATTCTGATTTGAATCAAAATTTAATTGTGTGATTAAAATTATAATTAAACAATTTCATTAGACATAGGATGAGCTTTTAGAACATACAACAATTGCAAATTAAAAAGCAAAACCTTTGCACCACCCATGAAGCCAAACCATGAGCACCATTTATTGTGTTCTTCAAGCATGCCGCCACATATCCATTGCAACCAGCAATGGATAAATCATCTCATGATCAAACACACAATTAAATCATATAATCAACAATCTAAATGGCAAATATAATGGCTCTGATACCAATTGAAGGAACGGAAGTGTGAAAAACACAAGTTTATACCAATGAATTCAAAAATTTTCACCTAGGGTCACATGCATCATGCAAGATTTATTTTTAACTATTTGATTTCAATGATAAACAACATATTAAATCTCTTTTAATATGTTTTTGTTTCTGTATTTGCTATTTAATATTTTAAAATTAATCAGATTAATTTTAGAACCCTAGATTAAATCAAGAATGATTACACTAACCTCTTAATGCACTGCAGCATATTTGCGCCTTTGAGATTCGTCTTCAGGATACCAAATGTTGTCCCTCTAGCTTGTCTACACCAAGAACACCTATGGCAGCCCTTGAACAGCTTCTAAAGCTTTTTCTATTAATTAAAAATTCAAGTTCTGCCTTTTAAGAGATTAGAGATATAAACAGGACACTATAAATAATTTCTAGTATTTTTAATTCAAGAGATTGATGGCTAATCTCTTTGAATTGATGAGAGATGAAGAGGAAGAGGGGGAGAGCTTCAAAATGGCGTGACAAAGGAGTGTGGCTGCTGGTTGTTTTTTGTTTTCTCATAACAACACTTATATAGCTAGGTTAACACATTAAACCCTTGCTACATATCACCCTTTGATTAGCTCTAGGTTTAAGTGACCCAATCACATTGTGCCAAGTGTCAAACCTATTTTTAATCTTAATTTTAATCATCTTACATGATTAAAAGACATTTGAAAAGCTTATGTGTAATTCCATGTGTCACCATCTCATGGTGCCACGTGTCACACTACGAAATGACCAAAATGCCCCTGTGTCTTAATTTTGAGTTCTTAACCCAAAATAATTATTTCTCTTCTTCTAATTAATTTATATCAAATATAAATTAATTAATTAATCTCTATTAATTAATTTCTCATTAATTAAATTCTTATTTAAACACTTTAAATATAAATTTAACTTATAATATACATCCAATAATCTAGATTTGGTTTCAAGTCATGCTAGGGACTTTGCAATCTAATTGCAAACCAAACCTATTTAATTAAACAATTAAACTCTTTAATTAATTAATTAAATCATATTTAATTTGGTGATAACTTGTGTATGTGTGTGACTTACTAGGCTCATCACTAATTGGCAATGAGACATGATATCAACTCTTAATATCATCAGAACTCTTTCTTACCATAAATGATTTCTCTAAATCATTTTATGTACCTCATAGACCATGGTTAACACCTAGCATAGCATGCCATGGCTACCCAATTAGTAATAAGGTTTACCTTAAATGAACCTATAATCATATGTTACCATGCACTAGAATCTCTTTGTTACAAAATCCCAACTCAAGCTGGAGTCATGGTTTATGTCAAACTCCATTTGCTATGAATATTATGTTCTCTTTTAATTCCAGTTCTTGATTAAAAAGATTTTCTCATCAGAAACTCTTTTCTGATTAAATCTATCTGTTCTGGCCAGAAACTTGAAACATCAAGAATAATTAAATGAACATAGGATTTTATCTCTATTTACTCAGAGGAACAGAATCCATCTTGATCAACACCTATCTCCATATATAACTAGTAGGAGCCAACACATGCCCATATACCCATATACAGTACAAGTATGAAAGCAGTATTAAACTCAAACTGCCTATATACAAGATAACTGTGCTATCTCAGGTCTAAAGATTATATGCACTGAGATGATTTATGACAAAACATTGACAAGAGTAAACTCCATGTGCTTGTCATAAGTGTCACTGGTTTGGCCTACTTATCATTTATAAGTACCTATCATGTTTGTCATATGGCATGAGACTCACCATTTCATCTTATTTATATCTCATATAAATAACTTGGGAACAAATATGAATACAATCTTTCTGGATAAGTCATGTCCTTATTATGAAGTATCCTCGATTGTAAACCTATTTATGATACTTTGTGCTAGAAATAATGTCACTCATATTCTTAACAACATAATAATAATATTTCTAACAAAATATCAATGGACATTTTCTATTACACATAAATATATTATGTAAATGGAAAAGTAGAAAAGCCTTTTGTTAATAAAAATATGTACAAGATGCATACTAAATGATATGCTCTAGGGCATACCACTAACAAGTTCATAATTCCCCTAGCTACTGTAAGAAAAATTTTATCTAGAAATAATAAAATTTTCAAAAATGGATTCTATTTTATGCAAAACTACTTCTCTTTCAAACTTCTACCTCTTCTTCAGAAACAAAAAGGATAATTAAGAGTGAACAAATTAATATTGAAGATTTTGAAAAATCAATTGATGATTGGGAAATTCCAAAAATCCAAAAGGATAAGATTTACAAAACCTCTAAATACAGTTATTTTCAAAATAGATTTCACTATCAAAACTGAAGAAAGAGATATCCAGCTTTTAAAACCCTTTGAAACTATTCATCTTTTTTGTCAAAACTCTTTACAAAAACATAAAGATAAATATTATAAATATATTCATATAGGTTTGGTCCAAGTAGGAATTAAGCCTCTTGTAAAAGGACTGAATACCTCCATTCTAGTAGTTGTTCTTAGAGACTCTAGGTCTATAAACTTCCAAGATTCATTGCTTAGTTTGATTGAATCAAGTTTGTGTAGTGGACCTATCTCTTTTACTTGCAATCAAAATTTTATTATTTCTTTAAGTGATAGAAACATCTTAAAAGCTCTTATCTTATAAATCAAAACTCACAATTACAAAATGATTAAAGGATCAATCCCTCTTGCTTTGATCTTCAAAGTCCATTGCGAAGCTATGGTTTCTGCTTTTGCTACAAAACACTATTTCCAAAGCAGAAAAGGAGAAACTTTGCTCTTACAAATAGATCTTACAAAATCCAACACTGTCATCCCAAGACCCATCTTATGGAAAGACATAACCTTACTAGATGAGTGGATCTTAGAGGTTGCTATTAAACCTAAACTTCTAGTGTTTTTAAAACCCAATACAAATATAAGGCAGATTATTCAGTATATAGATGGTAGAGTCAAACTTAGTTTTGACCAAAAGTCTATTAGTTCTAGGTATATAGATGATTCTTTAACACCTAGTACCATAGATTTAGGAGGGGTTTCACAGCTACTTACCATCATAAACATACCTCTTACAAAAAATTTCTGAAAAAAGATCAAACTAGAGTCTAGACATTCTCTCAACTGAAGAATTACCTTACAAAATATAGCCTAGGTTTTCTACATCAGATATACCTAGGACCTCCTTACAAAATGTAAATTATAGTACAGACATTCCCCATCCTATTTACACTAATTTGCAAATAGAAATTGTAGAAAAATAGGTTTTACCTCTAACTTCCCCGACCTTCTCTGCAGTTACAGAAAACGTAGCTAATGAGCTAAATGTTTTACAAAAAGAATTTGCTGTAGATAAAAAATTATTTGCAAATGTTTTTTATTTAAAGAAAATGAACCAAAAACATTGTGGTTTTTCAAAAACTTTTTGCAACAAAGACATGACATACAAAAACAATTTTATGAATTTATTGAAAACCATCAAGTTCATATTCTATTCTTTGATCGGTTTGAGATATATGCCTCTAAAAATTGCATCTCATGCCCATTTACAAAATCTTTGAACCCTGTTATAGTTAGGAGTAAAAAACCAGAATGGGAAATCTCTAATGGTAGGAAAATAAAGTCAAATCATCCTCCTCTTAGACAAATCATGATGATCCATCTTGACCAGATTGTAGAGGCAAACCCTTACAAAAAGGTAAATAAGAGTGATTCTGTGAATATTAGAAATATTATTCAGCAAAATAACTTTACAAATGCGTATCTCAATACCATAGGAAATCAACTTTCTATAATAGAACAAGCCTAGAAAGTAGTAATTTTCTCTACTGAAACTCCAAAATCTAATAATACAAAATTTAAAAAAAAAAACCTTGTTTTCAAACCCTTTTAAGTTTCCAAAACTAACCAGCAAAACATACAAAACAGTAGAACTAAATTCATGCAAGCTATTAGGAATTAACTCAGCAGATTAGAAACATCCCCTTCTGCTCCTGCAGCACTTGACACTTCTCAAGCATCCCAGAGAAGTGTCGACATCCTAAAACATGACTCAGATTGATAAAACCTCAAAGAAAACCCTGAAATAAATAGGCTTTATTGGCAGAAAACAGAACCTCTTCTAGTAATAGCTCCAGACATAGACATAGAGAATAGACTTAACATTCTGACTCAATCAAAATTCAATGCCTCCATTGTCTATGAATTGAACATAGACGGTATGTCTGAATACAATATCCTTAGTTTGCTCTAACAAATGACCATGGTAGCAAATGCCTACAAAACCCAATTAGGTATCCCAGATAAAGCCATTGTTGAAATCCTGATAGCAGAATTTTCAAAACACAGCTCATGAAGGAGTGGAAGCGTGAATTAAAGGGCATTAGAACCTTGAATTTCAAAATTATTTCTAAGGTTGCATGCACCATACCAAGTGTCTTATGGTCCTAATCAATTTTCAATGCCCAATTGCATACTAAAACATATTTTAGCATGCATTAAAATTTCATGTGCCATTAAATATTATGAATTAATATTTAATTCAATTAAACCCTAACTAAAAGAGGCATTTTTAGGTACTAACCTCTTGATGAACAATTGATGCAAATCCGACTCTTGAAATGTTCTTAGGACTCCAAATGTTGTCCCTCTAGTTTGTCCACCACAAGCACACACCAAAGTTGTAATGGCAGACCCTAGATTGGCTTTTAAAGCCTTGTTAACCAATTTTGAGATGGGGTTTATACTTTGTAAAGGTTGTATGAATGTTTTGGGAGTTAGAAACACTTTCTAATAATTTTAATTCAAGAGAAAATCAAAGTTTTTCCTTTGAATCAATTGAGAAATTAAAGAGGAGAGGAAGACACCAAAAGTGACGGCAACTTGAGAGAAAAGAGAGAGGAGTGATTTTTCCTTTATAACTTTTCTTTATATACTTAGGTCAAACCCTCACTAGCTCTCTTGCCACATGTCATCACAAGATTCCATCTTGTTATTATTTGATTTAATCCTATGAAGCCAAGTGTCAAGCTCCATTTAAATCATGACATGTGGTCTTCCATCATAGGAAGACAAGTGGCAAGATCATATGGTGCCATTTGTCACGATCTCATGGTACCACATGTCACCAGTGGAAAGACCAATTTGCCTTTACTTTTAATTTGAGTTGTTAACCCAAAATTATAATCTCTCCTCTTTAAATCAATTTATATCAAATATTAATTAATTAATTAATTAATCTCTATTAATTAATTTCTCATAATTAAATTCATATTTAATCAAATTAAATATAAATTTAATTTATACTATACATCCAATAACCTAGATTTGGTTTCAAGTCATGCTAGGGACTTTGCAATCTTATTACAAACCAACCTTCTTTAATTAATTAATTAAACTCTTTAATTAATCAATTAAATCACATTTAAAATGGTGATTAGCTTGTGTAGATGTGTAACTCACTAGGCTCATTACTTATTGGCAATAAGAAATGATATTAACTCTTAATATCATTAGAACTTTTTCATACGATAAATGATTTCCCTAAATCATTTCAAACATCTCATAGACCATGGTTGACACCTAGCATAGTATACCATGGCTACCCAATCAGTAAAAAGGAATACCTTAAATGAACCTTTAATCATATGTTACCATGCACTAGAATCTCTTCGTTACAAAATCCCAATTCGAGCTGGAGTCATGGTTAATGTCAAACCCCATTTGCTATGAACATTATGTTCTCTTTTAATTCCAGTTCTTGATTAATTAGATTTTCTTATCAGAAACTCTTTTCTGACTAATTATGTCTGTCCTGGCTAGGAACTTGAAATATCAAGAACAATTAAATGAAAATAGGATTTTATCCCTATTTACTTAGGGTAACATATTTCATCTTGATCAGCACCTATCTCCATATATAACTAATGGGAGCCAACACATGCCCATATACCCATACACAGTACAAGTGTGAAAGCAGTATCAAACTCAAACCACCTATATACAAGATAATTGTGTTATCTCAGGTCTAAAGATTATATGCACTGATATGATATATGACAATGCATTGATAAAAGTAGACTCCATGTGCTTGTTATAAACGTCACTGGTTTGGCCTACTTATCATGTATAAGTGCCTATCATGTTTCTTATGTGGTATGAGACTCACCACTTTATCTTATTTATATCTCAAATAAATACCTTGGGAACAAACATGATTACGATCTTTCTGGATAAGTCATATCTTTTGTGAAGTATCCTAGATTGTGAATTAATTTATGATACTTTGTTTTAGAAATACTGTCACTTATATTCTTAACAACTTAAGAATAGAATTTCTAAAAAAATATCAATGGACCTTTTCAATTACACATAAATATATTATATAAATGAAAAAGTGAAATTGTCTTTTTATTAATAAAATATGTACAAAATACATACAAAATAATATGCTCTAGGGCATACTATTAACAATCTCCCACTAGCACTAAAGCCATTCATTAGAATATCATAGACCCATCTTCTCAAGATGTCGGTCTAATTGAGTTTGTGACATAGGCTTTGTGAATGGATCAGCTGGATTTTCGGCTGATGCTATTTTCTGTATGGCTACATCGCCTTGCCCAGCTATCTCTCTGATAATGTGGTAGCGCCTTTCTATGTGTTTGGATTTCTGGTGAGAGTGGAGTTCCTTAGCTTGTTTGACTGCTCCATTGTTATCACAGTAGAGAGGAACTGCTGATTCAATGGAAGGAACTACTGCAAGTTCTGTCACGAACTTCTTTATCCAAATAGCCTCTTTTGTAGAATCTGATGCAGCAATGTACTCGGCCTCTGTAGTGGAATCCGTAGTCATACTCTGTTTGAAACTCTTCCAACTGACTGCACCTCCATTACAAATGAACACAAACCCAGAAGTGGGCTTTCTATCATTGATATCTAATTGAAAATCAGAACCAGTATAACCATCCAATTGCAAGTCACCACCTCCATAAATCAAGAATAAATCCTTAGTTCTTCTCAAGTACTTAAGGGTATTCTTGACAGCTATCCAATGTTCCAAACCTAGATTGGATTGAAACCTATTAGTCAAACTAACAGCATATGCGATATCCGGCCTAGTACACAACATTGCATATATTAAACTTCCAATAGCCGAAATATATGGAATCCTAGCCATTTTATCTCTTTCCTCTGGTGTCTTTGGAGACATCTCTTTAGATAGGTGGATACCATGTCTTACTGGTAACAATCCTCTCTTAGAATCAAGCATGTTAAACCTCTTTAACACCTTTTCCAAGTATAGACTTTGGGATAAATCAATTATTCTTTTTGCTCTATCTCTATAGATGTGAATTCCAAGAATATAGGTTGCCTCCTCTAAGTCTTTCATGTAGAATATATTTGACAACCATGCCTTGACAGTTGTCAACATACCTATGTCATTACTTATCAATAAAATGTCATCTACATATAAAATAAGGAAAGTGACAGCACTCTCACTAACCTTCTTATATACACATGGCTCATCCATATTTTTTATAAAACTAAATGATTTAATGACTTCATCAAAATGGATGTTCCAACTTCTCGAAGCTTGTTTCAACTTATAAATAGATCATTTTAGCTTGCATACCTTGGAACCATCTTGGGATTCAAAACCCCTAGGTTGTTCCATGAAAATATTTTCATCAATGTTTCCATTGAGAAAAGCTGTTTTAACATCCATTTGCCAAATCTCATAATCATAGTATGCAGCTATTGCTAATAAAATCCTAATTGATTTAAGCATGGCAACAGGTGAAAAAGTCTCCTCATAGTCGATTCCTTACCTTTGGCGAAACTGTTTCGCAACTAGCCTTGCTTTATAGGTCTTTACCTTTCCATCAGAACCAATTTTCTTCTTGAAAACCCATTTATTCCCTATAGGTACAATACCTTTAGGTGGGTCAACAAGGTCCCAAACTTGGTTCTTATGCATGGAATCAATTTCGGATTTCATAGCTTCAATCCATTTTGAAGAGTCTATATCTGATATAGCTTCTTCATAGGTAAGAGGATCATCTCCATGATCTATTTCTTCATGAGTAAACAACTCTTATTCATCTTCATGAAGAAAACCATATCTCTCTGGTGGGTGAGATATCTTGGTCGATCTGCGAGGAATTACTGTAAATGTTTCATCAATAGGTGGGTTGACTAGATGGATCTATATCCATTTGATCTGTTGGTTGGTCAGAATTCTCTAATTCTAACTCTATTTGCCTTTTTTTGCTACCTTCTTGAATAAACTATTATTCAAGAAATATGGCATCTCTGTTTACCACAACCTTTTTGTGATGTAGGCAAATAAAAATAATATCTAAAACTTTCTTTTGGATATCCAACAAATTGACCTTTTTCTAATCTGGTTTTCAATTTATCAGTGTTTAGCTTTTTAATATAAGCTGGACAACCCCAAATCTTAACATGCTTAAGACTCGATTTTCTTCCATGCCATATCTCATAAGGTGTGGAAGAGACTGATTTTGATGGAATCCTATTCAGAAAATGCAAAGCTGATTCTAATGCAAATCCCCAAAAGGAGATTGGCGTATTAGTATAGCTCATCATACTGTGTACCATATCTAATAGGGTATAATTTCTCCTTTCAGATACACCATTCAGTTGTGGCATTCCTAGAGGAGTCAGTTGGGAGACAATGCCATGCTCTTTCAAGTATTCATCAAATTCAGTACTTAAGTATTCACCTCCACGATCTAATCGAAGAGTTTTAATACTTTTTCCTATTTGATTTTCTACTTCACATTTAAAATCTTTGAACTTTTCAAAAGATTCATGTTTGTATTTCATCAAATACAAATACCCAAACCTTAATTTATCATCAGTAAAGGTAATAAAGTAATGAAAACCGCCTCTAGCCATTTCCTTAAATGGACCACATACATCACTATGTATCAATTCCAAAATATTTTTAGCTCTTAACCCTTGTCCAACAAAAGGTAATCTAGCCATTTTGCCTTGAAGGTAGGATTCACAAGTTGGAGTAGGTTCAGAACTCAATGAGGATAAAATCTCCATTTTCTCCAGCTTTGCAATCCTATCTTCTGCAACATGACCTAATCTTAAGTGCCAAATATATTTTGAACTTAAGTTGATTTTCATCATGGCATTACATTCATTTAGATTGCCTGCATTAGATTTGTATTTAACATTATTATCTAAATAATAAAGTCCATTATGCATATAACCCGAGCCAACATATTTATTTCCAAAATAAATGTTGCAAACATCATTTGTGAACTGAAATTCATAGCCATTTCTAGTTAAACTATATATAGAAATGATGTTCTTAAAAGCATTAGCTACATGCAAAACATTATTTAAATACAAAACATGTCCATTCTTATATAAAGATTTAGATCTTATGGCTAAAGCTTCAACAATTGAGCCATTGCCAATCCAGAGTCTAATATCTCGTGATTGCAAGCTGCTGCTACTTACTAGTTCCTGCATATCATAAGTAATGCGAGAACTAGCACTAGTATCTAAAACCCAAGTTGTGGATGAACTATGAGTATCATCAGAATCTAAATAACAAGACATAGACATACCTTCTGAAGGTCTATCCTTCTTGTCCTTCAGTGAAGTAAGATACTCTAGGCAGTTCTTTTTCCAGTGCCCATCCTTCTGGCAGTGGAAACATTTTCCCTTGCTTTTGTTAGCTTTGATCTTGCCCTTTTATTTGTCTATCTTCTTGGAAGGTCCAGGATTTGAGGTTTCTTATTCTTATTGCCCTTCTTCTTTTTGGACTTTCCAGCAGAAGAAGAAGATGCAATCAAAGCCACTTCTTTTCCTCTATTGGCCGGCATATTCTTTTGGGCAATAACCAGCATGTTAAGTAACCCAGCCAAAGTACACTCTTGCTTTGTCATATGGAAATTTGTCACAAAATTCTCAAATGACTCAGGCAGGGATTGAAGGATCAAATCCGTCTGCAGTTGGAAATCCATGTGAAAATTAAGATGTTCCAGCTGCTCAATAAGCCAAATCATCTTGTGGACATGATCTCCTACATTCTGTCCCTCAGACATCCTCATGCGGAATAGCTGTCTAGATATCTCATAACTAGCATTCCTACTGTGCTCACCATACAACTCTTGTAGGTGAAGGAGGATCTCACTTGCATTCTGCATATTTTCATGCTGCTTTTGTAACTCATTAGTCATAGAAGCAAGCATGTAACATTTGGCTCTCATATCATGCCCCTTCCATTTGTCCGAAGTGTCTAGTTCCTCTTGAGTGGCATCTGGAGGTAACGGACCAGGAACCTTTGAGTCTAAAACATATCCAATATGTTCTAGGTTCAGGACAAGTTTTAAATTTCTAAGCCAATAAGAAAGATTAGGTCCTATCAACCTATTGTGATCAAGTATGCTCGCAAGGATATTGGATGGTGGTGGTTGTTGTGTGCTCATTATTATCAGAAAAATTAACTACAAAAAATAACTAGATTAATTAGTAAATTTATCAAGTAATTAACCAAAATGATTATAGTCTTTTAATCAAATTGGTCCTCCCGCTAACTTGGCGAATCCTCCACTTCCAAAGTAGGAAACGAAAATCCTAGTTGGATAGATTTCTAGTGGCTGATTGAATTCTTATAGTCTTATTGATCATCCTCAGGCACATCCATTATTGGAATTACAATAAACTATAAGTGAGCAACTCCTTATCCATCACATCTTATGTGAGGTTCAATCATTTATTTAGCCCATAATGCTCAAAATCTTAGGCGCGTCCATTATTGATTTATCTTGCATTAGTTAAGTTGATCCCAATGAGCCAGTCAACATGCATATAATTTTAATGTCGTCAGGCACATCCATTATTGGCCACCAACTATTTACATATTTACAACATCTTATGCTTAACAATTATTCTTAAGAAAATCTCTTAAATTAATACATTATTCCCAAGCTTATATAGATAATAATGCAAGTATTTAAAATTTCTTAAAATAATTGCCTCAATGGAGGGCCATGATATAATTACCATAATTATACCATTACCAACTCAATCATTTGCTTGGAAAATTTTGTGGTCGAATTAATTACTATTATGGTCTCATTTTGCACATTATCTAATTGGCTTGCATATATCATATACTTGCATATATTCATACACATCTCATATATACATAGATAAATAAATAATATGGTATGATCATGGACTTTCTAAGGGATTCAATTCTAAGCCATTAAGAATTGAATCAGGGCATTCCTAGGTGTATTTCATTCATTTATTTTACAAGAGTTGCTGAAGGAGTAAATAATCAACACTTGATCTTGATTTCCTCCCACTGGTCCCACCAATGCTCTTGACCTCCTTGTTCTTCTTGCAATCCAATTACATTGTAATTCTTGGTATGCCAAGGCGAGTTTATAAGAATATGGACTTTAAAGTCCTCAAATAAATGAAATTACAACCTAAATTATTACAACATTTATAATACATGCCACTAAAATAAAATTAATTATTTTACATGCCAATGAAAAATAAAAGAAATAAATCCAATCACATTGATCTTTTATTGTCCATGATCATCCATCATGCATATTAAAATTTAACAGTTAAATAAAATATACATATTAAAAATTAAATTGAATATCATATATTCAACCAAAATTAAATTTGAATCTCATTCAAATAATTTTAAATTTAGAAATTTTTTTCTAAATTTAATACCTTGAAAACAATTTTCAAAAATTAATTGTGTGATTAAAATTTCTAATTAAAAAATTTAATTAGGTATGGACTTAATTATGAGCTTTAAGATATACAACAATTACATAATGAGCCCAAAAACAAGCCCAATAACCAAACACACCCTTGGGCTGTGTATCTTGCCCAACTCACCCCTAGAGCACCCAAATCAGCTTTAAATCAATATAAATTTGATCCAATCACACAACTAAGCCTCATAAACAATCTTAATGGCAAATATAGTGGCTCTGATACCAATTGAAGGAGTGAAAGCGTGAATTAGAGGGCATTAGAACCTTGAATTTCAAAAATTATTTCTAAGGTTACATACACTGTACCAAATGTCTTATGATCCTAATCAATTTCCAATGCCCACCAAAACATATTTTAGCATGCATCAAAATTTCATTTGCCATTAAAGATTATGAATTAACATTTAATTCAATTAAATCCTAACTAAAAGAGGGATTTTTAGATACTAACCTCTTGATGCACAATTAATGCAAATCCGACTCTTAGGATGTTCTCAGGACCCCAAATGTTGTCCCTCTAGTTTGTCCACCATAAGCACACACCAAAGTTACAATGGCAGCCCCTAGATTGGCTTCTCAAGCCTTATCAACCAATTTTGAGATGGGGTTTATGCTTTGTGAAGGTTGTATGAATGTATTGGGAGTTAGAAACACTTTCTAATAATTTTAATTCAAGAGAAAATCAAAGTTTTTCCTTTGAATCAATTGAGAAATTGAAGAGGAGAGGGAGACACCAAAAGTGATGGCAACTTTAGAGAAAAGAGAGAGGAGTGATTTTTTCTTTATAACTTTTCTTTACATACTTAGGTCAAACCCTCACTCACTCTCTTGCCACATATCATCACAAGATTCCATCTTGTTATTATTCCATTTAATCCTATGAAGCCAAGTGTCAAGCTCCATTTAAATCATGACATGTGGTCTTCCATCATAGGAAGACAAGTGGCAAGAACATATGGTGCCACATGTCACCATCTCATGGTGCCATATGTCACCATGTGAAAAGACCAATTTGCCCTTACTTTTTAATTTGAGTTCTTAACCCAAAATTATAATTTCTCCTCTTTAAATCAATTTATATCAAATATAAATTAATTAATTAATTAATCTCCATTAATTAATTTCTCATTATTAAATTCATATTTAATCAAATTAAATATAAATTTAATTTATACTATACATCCAATAACCTAGATTTGGTTTCAAGTCATGCTAGAGACTTTGCAATCTTATTGCAAACCAAACCTCTTTAATTAATTAATTAAACTCTTTAATTAATCAATTAAATCACATTTAAATAGTGATTTGCTTGTGTATATATGTGACTTAGTAGGTTTATTACTTATTGGCAATGAGAAATGATATTAACTCTTAATATCATAAGAACTCTTTCATACTATAAATGATTTTCCTAAATCATTTTAGGCATCTCATAGACCATGGTTGACATCTATCATAGTATGTCATGGCCATCCAATCAATAATAATGAATACCTTAAATGAACCTTTAATCATATGTTACCATGCACTAGAATATCTCCGTTACAAAATCCCAATTCGAGCTGGAGTCATGGTTAATGTCAAACTCCATTTGCTATAAACATTATGTTCTCTTTTAATTCCAGTTCTTGATTAATTAGATTTTCTTATCAGAAATTCTTTTCTGACTAAATTTGTCTGTCCTAGCTAGGAACTTGAAACATCAAGAACAATTAAATGAACATAGGATTTTATCCCTATTTACTTAGGTTAACGGATTCCATCTTGATCAACACCTCCATATATAACTAGTAGGAGCCAACACATGCCCATATACCCATACACAGTACAAGTATGAAAGCAGTATCAAACTCAAACCACCTATATATAAGATAACTGTGTTATCTCAGGTCTAAAAATTATATGCACTGATATGATATATGAAAATGCATTGACAAGAGTAAACTCCATGTGCTTGTCATAAGCGTCACTGGTTCAGCCTACTTATCATGTATAAGTGCTTATCATATTTATTATGTGGCATGAGACTCACCTCTCCATCTTATTTATATCTCATATAAATACCTTAGGAACAAACATGATTACAATCTTTCTGGATGAGTCATGTCCTTTGTGAATTATCCTCGATTGTGAACCAATTTATGATACTTTGTTTTAGAAACACTGTCACTCATATTCTTAACAACTTAAGAATAGAATTTCTAACAAAATATCAATGGACCTTTTCAATTACACATAAATATATTATGTAAACGAAAAAGTGAAATTGCCTTTTTATTCATAAAATATGTACAAAATACATACAAAATGATATGCTCTAAGGCATACTACTAACAGCTCCAAAGGTGGTAGGACTGCCATCTCACTCCCTAATAACAAATGAAAATCTTAAGTTCAATCAAAATTAACAAAGAAATGAATTAGGACAAACAATTCAGGATGTAGTAGCCACCCTAATGTTACAATCTCCTTACATTTTGTAAGCGATCCTTCTCATCTCAAAGATAAAAATGCTAAGTTGCTTTCAAACCTCAGGTGCAAAAAGCTCAGTGACTTCCAATATTATAAAAACACCTTTCTCACTAAGGTAATGCTTAGAGAAGATTAAAACCAGCCTTTCTGAAAAGAAAAATTAATAGCAAAACTTCCCATACTTTTAGGAGAAAAAGTTAGAAATAAAATCAAAGAAGCTTTTGGAAGCCCAATCCCTTACAATCTGTTAACCTATGGTGAACTAGTTAATTTCACCCAAAAAGAAGGTTTGAAGATTTATCAGGATTTGAAATTACCAAATCACTTAAAGTTGGAAATGAGGAAAACTCACTAGGAAATAGGATCTTTTTGTAAACAGTTTGATATAGGTACAAAAAACCTAACTCGAGGTTATGGAGGAACTTATAGCAGAAGACCCTACCAAAAATCATCTTATAAAAAACCTTCAAAACCCTAACAAGACTCTTATTATAAAAGGACTAGTAAAAAATATTCAAAAAAAAAATCTAGGACTTGTAAAACCAATCCTAGATCCAAAACAGATAAACAAAGTGTCATCTATTACGAATGTGGTAAGAAAGGTCATATCTCCATATATTGCAAAATAAACAGAAAACTCTAGGAATTTCAACTAAAAGAAGAAGTTATTAACAAAATAACATCTCTTTTAGTTGAAACAACTAAAAATGAACTTGTTCTTTAAAACTTACTGAAGACAATGAACCCTTATAAGTGGATGAGTTAGTAACTTCCTCTTCCAGTTCTGACTTTAGTTTAGAATCTGAACCAGATACAAAACAAGTTAACATGATTTCAAAGGACTAAGAGTTCATCTTAAAAGTCTTGAAACATGTTGAAAATCCCCAAATACGAAAAACGTTTTTAGATAAACACAAATCTTTTAAAGAAAAATCAGTACAAACACCTTCACTTCTACCTTTCACGAGTACAAACACATATGATCTCACATCCATACCATGACGCCCTTTACCCGTCTACAGTGTAGCCGAGTGAGGAGTGCCACATTCGATGCCGGAGCACCCCATCTTATCCTATCATGTCCATTGTTAATTTCTAACTTTATAGAAAACATGTGAATTTTTTTTTATTTATATCATAATTTATTTTTGTGAAAACCTGGGCAGAATCCCCTCCGTTTTATTAACATTTGGCGGGTTCCACTAGCTACCTGTTAAAAACAATTTCATATCTATTCATTTTATCATATAACATATCTTTTCTTACTCATAAAATTTCAAGTGAATATACTTTTCATTCATTCATTCATATGGGAATTTATATACATACATTCACAGTCTCAAAATATAATTACAATTTATTACGGAGTTCAAACTTAATATACATTAGACTGTACATGATACAAAATGCAAAATCCTAGTTACATGGGCCCTGCCAAAATAAAACACTGCTGAGGTGGACACCGAAATGTCAGTAGTAGATCCGTCGCGTGTAGTCGATACACTCATCAGTAGTGCCGCCGTGTCTGGTGGGTCTGGTCTCCAATACCTATGCGATGGAAAATCCATCGCGCTAAGCAAATTGCTTAATGGTGCATATCTTAAAGCAGAATAACTAAATGATTTAAAATGACAATAATATGTGTAATTCATAATTCTAGGTCAATTACATATTTTATAGCACTTTAGAATCAATATATTTTTTAGGATCTTATCTATGCATATATTTCATTTTCTCTCTCCTTAAACTCATATCAGTGAATTTGTCATCAATTCTAAGACATTTGTAAATTTCCTACACTTTGGGAACAGTTAAATTTAATAGAATCTTTTATGTTCATTTCTTATATAGTCTAAGTCATTTATGACTTTTCTGTACTTTGGAAATAAATTAATTATTAGTATCCTTTCTATGTATTAATTTCATTCTCTGGCTTTTTTAAACTCTTATTAGAGTCTTTTGAATCATATCAGTGTATTTTATGTTATATCGGTGTATTTCATGTCATATCTGTATATTTGTGCCCAATTAACCTATAATAAACTATAATGCTGGATACACGGGAGTATACAGGTTAGACAGCCATATGTCTACCCTGTATACATCTGTTAGGCACGAAGCCAGCTGTCAGGCTTGTAAAGCCAAAAATAAGGTTAGGCACAATGGCCAATAAGTAGGCATATAGCCTGTAAAATAATCATATCAGACATATATTGTGAGCTCATGATTTTTCTCTGTAGGCAGTACTACTATTTGTAGTCCCTAATTGGTACACCAATCGATCCAACTATATAAATATAAGCCTAGGTTTACTATGGGTAATTAAGTATTAATAATTATTTAACAGAATCTATATGTCCATGTATTGTGGGAAAATGAGTCCCACTATAATACCCCTATTTGCATAGCCTAGTATATTTTACTGTTTCGGTGACCGGTGTCGGTCCGGAAAATTAAGGGGATTAGAACCATATCTAAGACAACTAGATAAGCCCTAAACATAAATAATTAGTAATTGTTAATTAGTTAAGTATAAATAAGAAAAACAGAACATAAGAAGTTAAATGTGCCGAGAGTCACAGCGATGGGTGACCTTCTTGAGAAGGACTGCGAGGTCGATTTAAACTCAAATTTTGAATCGTAAAATGTGACGCCGTGGTCCTTAGGACTATTGCGAACACAGTGGAAAAGAGAAAATCATAGAAAAGAATTATTAAGCCGGTCAAATAATTAGGTCAGGGATCCATAAGAAATATTGAATTATTTGCAAACTGGGTCGAACCGGCGAGGGACAATTTGGTCAATTGACCCCTAGAGTTGACTTCTGACCTAACTGTCAAATAAAATCGGAGAAAAGAAAATTTTGGGATCAAGAATTAAATTAAAGGACTAAAAAAAATAAATGATAAAGTAAAAAAGAAAAAAGGTTAAAAAAGTGAAAAAGTTTATTACATCAAGCATGACATCATGCATGATGCAATAAACTTAATAATTAAAAATATGAAATTATTGGATAATTGTGAATTAAATTAAATTAAAAACACATAAAAGAAAAGCAAAAAAAAACTCATTTGGTCTTCATCTTCCTAGAGTGCCGCCCCATCTTCTCTCCCTAACTCTCTCATTTTTCCTCCATTAACATACCTTAAAAGCTCACCAAAGCCTTACTTTCCTTCATGATCTTCATAATCCTTAACACTAAATATTGAAATTTCATCTTGGGTTGATATTTAAAAGTGAAAGAAGAGGAAAGGAAGGAGATTTGAAGAAGTAGAAAATTCATAATTTGAGGTAAGTTAATCAAATCTCTTTATTTAGTATAAATGCTTGAAGTTGAGTTCATGTTGATGAATTATTGTAGAAACAAATGAAAAAAAAAAATCATGCATGTATAGCAACCCATGAAATTCCTCCATGATAGAGATGAATAGGATTTGATAGGTTTGGATGCAATTAAATATGTAGAAAAGTTGATTGAGTGTAGATAATATTTATACACTTTGAGTACATGATTTGAAGCTATTGAGGAATTAGGGTTCTTAACCCTTAGGGTTTTGGGAGAAAAAATATGAGAATTAGCCAAATGATGTGTTTAACCTTACCTAAGTTGAAAAATGGTCATCTATGACCAATTGTGGTGTGTAGGAAGTGTTAGAATTAGGTTTAAATTCGGATTGCTTATGGTAATTCTGTAGGTAGCATGACCAAGGTCTTTTTCACGGATCAAAACTAAAAATTTACCAACCCAATTGGTGTGAGGCCAATTGGGAATGAAACTAGACACAAAATGGCAGATTTTTCAATCAGGAATTATGCCCAGAAAGTGACCATAGCATAGTGAACAAATTGGCCAAACCCGGAATTGGGCATACTGCCCTGTACAAAAATGACCAAATGAATAGTGTTTGTTCATTTGGCCATAACTTGGGCTAGGTAGGTCCAAATGACTTGAAATTTTACCAGTAGAAAGCTAAGACATAGCCCTACAACTTTAATAGAGAACACAAACCCAAATTATGCCCTTAACCAAGTCATTTAGCCACCCAAAATTAGTGACCTAAAACTGCTAGAACCAAATTAGTGCCCAGAAAATCTGGGTTAGACCAATTCAGCCAGCCATGTTCAAATGGCTATAAATTGAGCTACAAAACTCCAAATGGAGTGATTCAAAAAGGGAAATAAAGTTAAGACAATAAGGAACAACTTCTATGAAGAAAACTTAGCCAAATTCTAACAGCAACATGACCAATGGAACAATGCAAAATAGGATACCAAAACTAAAAATTTAAAATTTGTGCCTAAAAGACTTAAGATTTGAGAAAACAACCAAAACCAACAAATTAGGTAACCAAAATGTGGTATGTGGGTGAAATTAGAATTCTCATACCTATTAAGCATTAGAAAGTTAACAAATTAACTTGAATAGTATCATGAATAGTAACCCAAAAATACAAATTTTAAAGAACGCCAAGTTTAGCATATTAAATCTAGGTATAAGTAGTTTTGAATTTATTTTTGGAGTTATGATAAATTGTGATACTACACTATGAAACTATGTGTTTTAGTAGAAAAGAATACAGGGAAAGAACCCGAGAAGTCGAGTCAAGGCCAAGAGGCGACTCGTATAAGGTTTGTGCACAACTAACTATTTTGTTACTTTTCACTTCTAAATTGATTTGAACAAGTTTATTTTATGACTTATGATTTTGTTCTGTTGAGAATTTTAACTTATTGAATGAGATTGTATAATTTAAATATAAATTTTTTTATGTATTTAAGGATTTATTGCATGGTTTTGAGGATTATAAATTCTAAGTTTGATGTGTTGCCAACCATGAGCATGAATTTATGATGATTCAATATGTTAATGGTTTGTGAACACTTTGTAAATAGAAATTGTTTTGAATATGATTTGAAACCACAGTTGACATGGCAATATCTGTTATGAATTCTCATTAGCTTGTCTAGTGAGATATCTCCTCCACTAGATGGGGTGAGTTCCTTCCTCTCTGGCTTGCCAGTTGGGGAAGAGTTTGAATGAGTACTCATATATACTAGCTAGTCTTTGTTCCTCCCTTTTAGCCTCGGTTATTGGGAGAGTATGAAATGTCGTGGTGTACAACATGGCATCTATTTGAATTTTGGGTCATGGGTTCAACTGTGTGAATTGTTAGCAACGCCCTTTAAATTATGCATAGTTTGATAAATTGTGGTTGAAATAAATAATTTATCAGTGATTCAAAATTTTTTTATATTTTTTTCAGGATTTAAAAGAAATGTAGATAAATAGTTACTATTTGATCAAAATGTTATTGAAATGAATAATTTGTATGAATGAAAATATTGATTTCTGAATGTTATGAATTTTGAAGAATTTAGAAATTTTAAATTTTTATTTGTTATAAATTGTCAAGCATAACTTGTGTTAGGTTTTAAATTATTAGTTTGTGCACCACTGAGTGCACCACTGAGTTCACCACTCAGCAATAGCTTTGTATGCTGTCACAGGTGAAAGAAAATATAAAGCAGCTGAGCGAGATTACTGAAAGATACTGTGAAACTATCTTTGGTTATATCATAGGTATACCCTTGTACTTTAGATTTTGATGTAATTCTATAATTATATGTATTAAATTTCCTTTGAGCAGTTGTACCAACTCTTTTGTAATATATTTTTGGATTGTAATCAAATACAAATTATTGTAATATTATCTTGAGATTTTATGTACTTATAAAGTTTTGTATTACTAAATTTTTCATGCTCCCATAAATGTAAATATTAATTTTGTTACCTTCATGAGATATTTCAATTTTGATTTAATTTAAACTGTGTATTGAGTTGCTTGTGCTGATTTGTAAAATGAAATTGATTAATGGAGCTGTGATTGAGAAATATATTGGGAGTGTCTTATTTTCAGGTTTTGAAGAACTGTTTTCTCAAAATATAGACGGCACTCTGCCGAAATTTTTATAAAAATTGCAGAGATTTTAAATATCTAAAAATTTAATTTATGTTTGAACTTTAAATAAAGGTTTTTAATATCTAAAAAAAAAATTTACCCACTAATTTAAAAATGAACGAAAATTATTTTAAAATCCCTTGTAGTATATTTAATGGGTTACCAGTAGGTAAAGTACGGTAATTCATTAGGTGTACTACGGGAGCATGTTACATCTTATGAGGAGTAGGGTGTGACATATTTCAATGGTATCAAAGCTAGTTTTTAAAGTAAATTTTGAACTGTGAATTTGAAATATTTTTTGATAAGTACAACTGCTCAAATATTTGATACATATAATATATTTACATCATAAATATGAACTAACAGGGAGAAATCTTTTTATGTTGGTTGTACAGAAAAAAAAAATCCCGTGAATAGATATGGACAAGGGAGGTAAAACGATAGAGCAATCTGATATAGCTGACGTACAAGGAGAGGCCCCAGTTCCGCAGAGCGTTGGAGGTCCAGCTGCACTAGTCCCTCCTATACAAATTACTACACAAATGGCCCAGCAGATGGCCATGTTCTTCCAGCAAATGGCTAATAATTTGTCAGCTAGGCCCAAGTACACACCCAACGTAGCATGAAAAAGAGAAAAGTGGGAAATCTATCGGTCAAAGTTCGAGTAGTAATTTGGGAAAGAGAAAAGATTTTGAGGGACCCCGAGCTCCTAAGTATGACAGACGCAGATTTTCAGGGCGGAAGCAATCAAGAACCATTCATCAAAGAACCATAAGTTCCTACCCTATCCATATCTGTGACGTTTGTGGAAAATTACATGGGGGTATTTGCTATAGGGTCATTGGAGCCTACTTCAATTGTGGTGGAATCGGACATTATGCCAGAGATTGTATTAGCACACTTCGATTTATGCCACATACTACACCAGAGGAACCAGTTCAAGGTTCTGATTTTAGAGGCTCATTAATAGTTAGTAGGAGCGAAGGCAGAAGTAGAGACAACACTTCGGGTAATCCTAGCACAATGGACCAACCCGAGCAAAGGAATACACTAAAAAGTGGGAACGCCATGCATCGAGGGGAAAAAGCAAAGACTTCAGATGTAGTTGCCGGTATGTTCTTAACTTTTGAAAGGAATAATTATGTACTATTTGATTCTGGCTCTACTTATTTATATGCTAATGCTAGAATTATATGTTCTACTGCTATTCCCTTATATGGAAATAAATGTTGATGTGTTAGTGATTAGTATTTTAGGATAAAAATTGCGATAATAAGCGTGATTGGAATTAATTTTGGAAAAGTTTCTAGTGAGAGACATCTCTTAGACTATGATAAATTATAAAATTAATTAGTAAGCCTAATTAGGTAAGGCAAAAGGACCTAAAAGTAAGTTATAGTAATATAGCTATCTTAGATGCGAGTAAAGGTATTACTACTGATAGATGTTAGTAGATACCATAATCAAAATAAGTTTAAGATATTAATGGATTTGAAAGAAATAAGATATAGGGAAGTTTGATTTATTGGGATGTATCGTAGTAACTATGCAATATTCTTGATGTTGTGCTATAAGCTGCAGATTACAGTACTGACTTGAGATTTATTGTGTAGAGCTACGTACTACCCAATAGTACATAAGGATAAGAATAGTTACAAATGGCTTTCACTTTGGTACAAATATACCAGAATAGAGTTTTATTACTAGAACTGAGTTTGAAAATCCTAATTCGGGATTTAAAACTTTACAATTCGAATATCAAAAGATCATGCTTGCAAGGTAGTGTGAGTTAAAGACTCAGTTACCCTAGCACGAATTACGGTACATCAAAAATTGTTATGGGACTAGAGATTTTAGCATGGTCAAAATTTAAAAATAACACTTATAGGGCTAAGTCATCCAGTCTACGATATGGGGTTTATAGTTGTTATGGTATTGCAATGGATCTTTTGCTCAAAGTTTAGTAAGGAATAGTATTCTATTTGTGTAGTAGTGAGACACAAAATATAATTTTGTTTCCCTAGAAGAGACAGGATGCTATGGATGATAATTATAACTTATAAAACAGTTAAGAAATGATGTTCTGCTAATAACAGTAATTCGATAGGAGCTAGTTGGCCAGGTATTCTTTAGGAAGAACACAATTTTATTATGCAGATCATAAGGATTAGATTAGAATTAAAGTGAAACTTTTGAATACAGGGGAAAAAGGAGAGTCAGGTAGACTCCCTTCTTAAGATTGAAGAATTGTTTATGGTTCAAAAAAAAAAGAAAGGGGTAATGATTGCAAACTAGCGGAAAATAAGCTATAGAATATCGATAGATAAAAGACTTGTAGAAGTAAAAATTAGAATAGTTAGTGCAAATGTAATAACGAAACATTATGAATATTAGTTAAAGTGTTGACTAGGATGGTCAGAGGACCAAATCAAAGTAATATTAAAGTATAGTGGATTTATTAGGGATGATAAGAGGTGCTAAATTACGACTCGACTATCAAGTTAAGGAAGAAGATAAGATTGATGAATAATGTCACACCTTACTCCTCGTAAGATGTAACATGTTCCCATAGTACACCTAATGAATTACCATACTTCACCTACCGGTAACCCATTAAATATACTACAAGGGATTTTAAAACCATTTTCTTACATTTTGGAAGTGGTGAGCATTTTGGTAGGAAATAAAAACATTTAATTGAAGTTTGAAAACTAGTTAAGATTTTTGCCCCATTTTATTGTTCTGCAATTTTTATAAAAATTTCGACAGAGTGCTGTCTGTATTTTGAGAAAACAGTTCTTCAAAACCTGAAAATAGAAACACTCCCAATATGTTTCTCAATCACAACTCCATTTGCAACCACCAAACTTCAAATCAACAGCAATAGCAACACTTCAATTCAAAATCCAAATTTCAAATCAAGAATTAGTATCTCAAAACATTTCCTAACTCATGCACATTGCATTTTAAATCATTAATTTACAATCATAAGTTAATTTACAGATGCAAAATCTCAAAAATAATATTATTAGAATTTTATCTGTGCAACTACTCAAATTACAGAGATACATATGCATACTATCATATTTACATCAAACTAAACTACCAGGGTATAGACAAATACCCATACAAAAATTCTTCAATTGTGCTTCTCTCTAACTGTAG
Organism: Hevea brasiliensis; assembly: GCF_030052815.1. Taxonomy (NCBI): domain Eukaryota; kingdom Viridiplantae; phylum Streptophyta; class Magnoliopsida; order Malpighiales; family Euphorbiaceae; genus Hevea; species Hevea brasiliensis. Next base: position 61,946,535 of record NC_079505.1, read on the forward strand.
CAGCTCGCTCTGCTGCTATGTCCTTTTCTCTATCTACGACAGCAAGTTAAAGCTATCGCTGAGTATATAAATACTCAATGGTGCACAATAAAGCATAAAATGCATAATATAAAACATTTATGAACAAATCATAATTCAAAAATCTAATAATCGCATTTCACAATTTTTTTCTCAAATCACATTTATAACAAATCATAATTTTCAAAACTTAATATAGCACAACTTGATCAAATAATTTAATAAATATAGTGTTGCCAAACAATAACACAACTTAGGCCATGACACAAAATTTCCGAACATGTCTTGTGTACATCACGACAAGGCAAACTCACCCCACTAATTGAAATCAATGAGGGAGGTGGCTAGCTAGCTAATGAGTACTCATCCAAACTCACCCCTCAAACTGGGAAGCCAGAGAGGGAGGAATATAGTCAAATATTAAACTCACCCCACAAGTGGAGGAGGAACATATTAATATTGCCATGCCAAGTGTGAATTAAAAATAATTTAAATCAAGTTATTCAAACATTTCATACAATTTACAAATCATATTTCATTCCAAACTTTTCATTTACAAAATAGGCAACACACTATTTTTCAAATAATATTTTCAAAGCCATAATAATCAAAATTACTCACAACATTTATTTTAAAAATTATCAAGTAGAAAAAAAAAATTAAGCTTGTTGTGCACAAACCTTAAGCGAGTCACCTCTTGGCCTTGACTCGATTCCTCGGGTTCTTTCCCAGTGTTCTTTTTTACTGAAACACACAGTTTCATAGTGTTTCAGTATCATAACTCATCATTACTCTAAAAATAAATTTACATTCACTTATACCTAGCTCTAATGTGCTAAATTTAACGTTCTTTAAATTTTGTGTTTTGGGGTTACTATTCACTATACTATTGAAGTCAAATTGTTGACTTTCTAAGGCTTAATAGGTATGGGAATTCCAACTTCACCCACATACCACATTTTGGTCACTAAATTTGTTGGTTTTGGTTGTTTACTCAAATTCTAAGTCTTTTAGGCAAATTTGTAAATTTTCAATTTTAGTGTCTTAAGTTGCATTGTTCCATTGGTCATTTTACTTTTAGAATTTAGCAAAACTTTCTTCATAGAACATGTTCCCTATTGTCTTAAGCTTATTCTCCTTTTTGAATCACTCTAATTGGAGTTTTGTAGCTCAAGTTATAGCCATTTGAACCATAGCTGCCGGATTGGACTTAACCCAAATTTTCTGGGCAAATTTTGGTTCTGGCAGTTTTAGGTCACCAAATTTGGGTGGCCAAATGACTTGGCTAATGGCATAATTTGGATTTGTGTTCTTCATGAAAGTTTTAGGTCTATATCTCATCTATCTACTGGTAAAAATTCAGGTCATTTAGACCTGCCTAGCTCATGTTATGGCTAAATGAACAAACACTATTCATTTGGTCAGTTTGTACAGGGTAGACTGAGAATTTTCGGATTTGGTCAATTTGTTCACTAGGTTTTGGTCACTTTTTGGGCATGCTTCCTAAATAAAAATTGTGTCATTTAGTGTCTATTTTCATTCCCAATTGGTCTCATACCAATTGGACTTCTAGATTTTCAGTTTTGATCCCTCAAAGGGACCTTGGTCCTACTGCCAACAGCATGACCACATTGAATCCAAATTTGCTTTTGGTTCAAACACTCCTAACACACTTCATTTGGTCACAAATGACCATTTCTGACCTCAAACTAGGTCAAAGACATCATTTACCAATTTCTCTCATTTTTTCTTTAAACCCTAAGTGCAAAACCCTAACTTCCATGTTTAGTTCATTTGTTGAATTATAAATGCATATTTAGTTCTCATTCACTTATTCTCACTTAACTACTTTCTAATTTGTATCAAATCACCCATTTCAAACATAAACCCTAGCTGGTTGAATTCATATATAGGCCATCAATAATTGTTTTCTTTTCATTTAAATTTAATTTCTAACTTACATCAATTACTTAAACAAGAATTCAATAGATAATTTGAAGAATTTGTCACTAACCTCTTGTAGCTTTTCAAATCTTCACTTTTCTACTTCCCTTTCTAATTTCTTCCTTCACCACTCTTCTTACCAAGGTCAAATTTCAAGTTTTTATTAGGAGAACTAAGGGTTTTTGGGCTAGTTTAGGGGGGTTGCTCAAGCTCAAGATTGAGCTTTAATGGAGTATGAGAGGGAAAGAGGAAAGAGATGAAAGAGATAAGAGAAGTGTGTGTGGGACGGCAAGAAAGAAGACCACTTTTTAAATTTCTTTTTTTTTTTTTAATAATTATCTCTTTTTTTTCTAATTTTAATAATTTGACTTTATTGCATCATTTATGACATCATAATTCCTATATATATTTTTTCTTTTCTTTTCTTTTATGTATTTTTATCTTATGGAAGACCAAAATATCTAATTAATTAAATATATTAATTACAATATTTATGGCATCATGCTTATGTCACCACATGATGTCATTGCCTTTTTAACTTTTTCATTTTTTTTTCTATTTATTTTTCTATTAGTTCTTTAATTTAATTCCTGAATTTGAAATTTTCTTTTCTCTGATTTTATTTGACAGTTAGATCAGGAGTCAGCTCTCGGGGTCAATTGACCAAATTGCCTCTCGCCGGTTCGACCCGGTTTGTAAATAATTTAATATTTCTTCTGGCTCTCTGACCTAATTATTTGACTGGTTTAACAATTCTTTTTCGTGATTTTCTCTTTTCCACTGTGTTCATAATGGTCCTAAGGACCGCGGCATCACATTTTACAAATCGAAATTTGAGTTTAAATCGACTTTACAGTAGTTCCCAAGAAGGTCACCCATCGCTGTGACTCTTGGCTTATTTAACCTCTTATGTTCTGTTTTTCTTATTTATACTTAACTATTTGGCAATTACTAATTATTTGTGTTTATGGCTTATCTAGTTGTCTTAAGTGTGGTTCTAATACCCTTAATTGTCCGGACCGACTCTGGTCACCGGAATAGTAAAATATATTAGGCTATGCAAATAGGGGTGTTACAATTCTTCCCCCCTTAAAATAAATTTGTCCTCGAAATTTTACCTGGTATCAGTCTCTGAACAGTTGCGGGTGCTGTCTCTTCATGTCCTATTCTCTCTCCTAAGTAGCTTCCTGGCCTGAATGATGGTTCCTTAGCACTTTAACCAATACTATTTACTCATCGATTGCTCACCTCGTGTGCCAAGTTTCTTACGAGCTTCTGTCATAAGTTAGATTCAAATTCATTTCAATTTTTGAGGTAAGCAAATCTGTATGCTAATGGATCCATTTTTCTAGGACCTCGTGTGATCCTATGGGTGAGAACTTAGTTTTACTCTTTTCTTATCAAATCTCTTAATCATTTGATGTAACCTTCAGTTTAGTTTAGATATTTTAGTCTTTTCTTGCTGTTGTTTTAACAATTATTTTCTTTTGTAGTCTTTTCTTTCTTGGCCATAGGTCCACAACCATTATCTTACCATCTCCATTTATGACCAAGGCCTATGTGCCAATTTGCACTATCTTGTTTGCTTTGGTTTAACTTATTTCTTTCTTGATATAATAGTTCAGAATATCGTTATGCATCTTAAGTAAATTGCTTGCCTTGGTGGCAATTCCTCATCTAGTATTTTTCTCATTTCTTACTGTTCTATTTATTTTTATCTATCGATATTCTATAGCTTATTTTGCATTGATGTGTAATCATTATTTTCTTTTGTACTGAACTATAACCTTTTAATATTCTAACTATAGAGTTTTAAATCCCAGGTTAGGATTTTCAAACTCCTTTCCAATAAGAAAACTTTATCTTATCATAACTGTACCAAAACAGATGTCGTTTGCAACTATTCTTATCCTTATATACTATTGGGTAGTACGTAGCTCTATACAATAAATCCCAAGTCAGTACTATAATCTGCAGCTGACAGCACAAACATCAAGAATATTGCATAGTTACTACGATACATCCCAATAGAACAAACTTCCCTATATCTTATTTCTTTTACATTCACTAATATCTTAAACTTATTTTGATTATGGTACCCACTGACATCTATTAGCAGTAATAACTTTACCCCCATCTAAGATAGCTATATTACTATAACTTACTTTTAGGTCCTCTTACCTTACCTAATTAGGCTTACTAATTAACCTTACAAATTCTTGTGCACTAACAAATACTTTTCACTGACAAACTCTGCCAAAATTAATTTTAAAAAGACTAGTCACTAACATATCAGAATTGTTTTTTTTTTTTTACACATATACATATCTCAGTTAAGAATTAAGAAAATACCAGCAACCATACCAGAAGTCTCATCCTCGTCCCTCTGTCACATAGTGTATACTCTCACTGGAGCATTACCTTGTCCTGGTTGATTCACAGTACTCTGACTTCCAGGTGTACTACCCCTACCTCTGCCTCTGCCTCTACCAACTGTTGGCAAACTCTTCGGGGTAGAAACTTGGACTGATCTTTCTACCATGGTAAATGATCCATAACGGCGTGGACTTATGCAATCCTTAGCAAAATGACTAGTCCCTCCATAATTGAAACATGCTCCTATAGCTCTATAACATACTCCACTATGTGGTTTACCACAAGTCTCACAAAGTCGATCCGACAACGTATTTCTGCATGTCTGTTGAGTTTGCTGATCGGATTGGGATGGTTTTTGCCTAGCAGAAATACCTCTACCCGATTCGTGCGAGCTAGATCCTCTAAAATGTTTTCTTTTCCTAGAGCCAGTCTCAGTAGCTTGACCAGTAACCTTTTCAGTTTTCTCTTTCTCTTGTATACTCTTTTTCACTTTCCATTATGATTCTATTCTTTCCAGTTTCAGGGCTTGTGAAATCAATTCAGAAAAATTCTGGTGTCGGAACCCTACCACTTGCATTCTCAAGCTAGGCCTCAACTTAGCCTCAAACCTCTTACACTGGTCTCTGGGGTGGAGACTAAGCTTTCAACATAATGGCTTAGCCTTGAAAAGTCCCGCTCATACTCTGCTACAGTTCTATCCCCTTGCTTCAACCTTAAAAACTCTTACAGCTTCATGTCTACATAAGTATCAGGGACCCACTTTTTCTGAAATTCCCTTAAAAAGTCTGCCCATGTGAGGACTGGTGGCTTTACCAGACTGTAGGGGATGGTCTTCCACCACTCATATGCATCCCTTGTAGAAGTGATACTGAATATTCAAACTTCAACTCTTCAGCACATTATAATTTTCTGAAAACCCGTTCCATCCTCTCTAACCACTGTTCTGCTTCCAGTGGATCCACTGTTCCTTTGAATTCTGTAGCCCCAAATTTCATTAAATTCTCATATTGTCAAGCCGGAGGCTGTGGTTGTGCTGCAGGTGCTTGTGTCTATGCTTGAGGTGGCACATTTCTCGCCATTTGTTGAAAGAACGCAACCATTTGCTGTGCAAACTGAGCAGGGAACTGTGGTGCTTGAGGAGGAGCTGGAGTGGCTGACCCACTCACATTCTGGGGTGCTGGGGCTTCTCCTCGGGCCTCAGCCTCAACAGATTGCTCTACGGAATGATCTCCCTCTTCCATTCCATTTTCCAAAAATTTTCTACTCTCTGATAACAAACACAAGGAGGTTGACCTCCGTTAGTGTATATTCATGATGTAAATATGTCATATATATCAAATATTTGAGCAGTTGTATTTACCGACAAAATATTTCAAATTCACAGTTCAAAATTTATTTTAAAACCTTGCTCTGATACCACTAAACATGTCACACCCTACTCCTCGTAAGATGTAACATGTTCCCGTAGTACACCTATTGAATTACCGTACTTCACCTACCGGTAACCCATTAAATATACTACAAGGGATTTTAAAACCATTTTCTTACATTTTGGAAGTGGTAAGCATTTTGGTAGGAAATAAAAACATTTAATTGAAGTTTGAAAACTAGTTAAGATTTTTTTCCCATTTTATTTTTTCGTAATTTTTATAAAAATTTCGGCAAAGTGTCGTCTGTATTTTGAGAAAACAGTTCTTCAAAACTTGAAAATAGAAACACTCCCAATATGTTTCTCAATCACAACTCCATTTATAACCACCAAACTTCAAATCAACAGCAATAGCAACACTTCAATTCAAAATCCAAATTTTAAATCAAGAATTAATATCTCAAAACATTTCCTAACTCATGCACATTGCATTTTAAATCATTAATTTACAATCACAAGTTAATTTCCAGATGTGAAATCTCAAAAATAATATTATTATAATTTTATCTGTACAACTGCTCAAATTACAGAGATACATATGCATACTATCATATTTACATCAAACTAAACTACCAAGGTATAGACAAGTACCCCTACAAAAAGTCTTCAATTGTGCTCCTCTTTAATCGTAGTACTGCCATCTTGCTATGTCCTTTTCTCTATCTCATGACAAAGAAGTTAAAGCTATCACTGAGTATATAAATACTCAGTGGTGCACAATAAAGCATAAAATGCATAATATAAAATATTTATGAACAAATCATCATTCAAAAATCTCATAATCGCATTTCACAATTTTTTTCTCAAATCACATTTATAACAAATCATAATTTTCAAAACTTAATATAGCACAAATTGATCAAACAATTTAACAAATATAGTGTTGCCAAACAATAACACAACTTAGGCCATGACACAAAATTTTTGAACATGTCGTGTGTACATCACGACAAGGCAAACTCACCCCACTAATCTAAATCAATGAGGGAGGTGGCTAGCTAGCTAATGAGTACTCATCCAAACTCAACCCTCAGACTGGGAAGCCAGAGAGGGAGGAATATAGTCAAATATCAAATTCACCCCACAAGTGGAGGAGGAACATATTAATATTGCCATGCCAAGTGTGAATTAAAAATAATTTAAATTAAGTTATTCAAACATTTCATACAATTTACAAATTATATTTCATTCCAAACTTTTTATTTACAAAGTAGGCAACACACTATTTTTCAAATAATATTTTCAAAGTCATAATAATCAAAATTACTCACAACATTTATTTTAAGAATTATCAAGTAGAAACAAAAAGAAAAAATTAAGCTTATTGTGCACAAACCTTAAGCGAGTCGCCTCTTGGCCTTGACTCGATTCCTCGAGTTCTTTTCCGGTGTTCTTTTTTACTGAAACACACAGTTTCATAGTGTTTCAGTATCATAACTCATCATTAGTCCAAAAATAAATTTACATTCACTTATACCTAGCTCTAATGTGCTAAATTTGACGTTCTTTAAATTTTGTGTTTCGAGATTACTATTCACTACACTATTGAAGTCAAATTATTGACTTTCTAAGGATTAATAGGTATGGGAATTCCAACTTCACCCACATGCCACATTTTGGTCACTAAATTTGTTGGTTTTGGTTGTTTACTCAAATTCTAAGTCTTTAAGGCAAATTTGTAAATTTTCAGTTTTGGTGTCTAAGTTGCACTGTTCCATTGGTCATTTTACTGTTAGAATTTGGTAAAACTTTCTTCATAGAAAATGTTCCCTATTGTCTTAAGTTTATTCTCCTTTTTGAATCACTCTAATTGGAGTTTTGTAGCTCAAATTATAGCCATTTGAACCATAGCTGCCAGATTGGACTTAACCCAGATTTTCTAGGCAAATTTTGGTTCTGGCAGTTTTAGGTCACTAACTTTGGGTGGCCAAATGACTTAGTTAATGGCATAATTTAGGTTTGTGTTCTTCATGAAAGTTTTAGGTCTATATCTCATCTGTCTAACGGTAAACTTTCAGGTCATTTAGACCTGCCTAGCTCAAGTTATGGCCAAATGAACAAACACTGTTCATTTGGTCAGTTTGTACAGGGTAGACGGAGAATTTTCGGATTTGGTCAATTTGTTCACTAGGTTTTGGTCACTTTTTGGGCATACTTCCCAAATGAAAATTGTGTCATTTAGTGTCTATTTTCATTCCCAATTGGTCTCATACCAATTAGACTTGTAAATTTTCAGTTTTGGTCCCTCAAAGGGACCTTGGTCCTGCTGCCAACAGCATGGCCACATTGAATCTGAATTTGCTTTTTGTTCAAACACTCCTAACACACTTCATTTGGTCAAAAATGACCATTTCTCACCTCAAACTAGGTCAAAGATATCATTTACTAATTTCTCACATTTTTGTCTCTAAACGCTAAGTGCAAAACCCTAACTTCCATGTTTAGTTCATTTGTTGAATTAAAAATGCATATTTAGTTCTCATTCACTTATTCTCACTTAACTACTTTCTAATTTGTATCAAATCACCCATTTCAAACATAAACCCTAGCTGGTGGAATTCATATATAGTCCCTCAATAATTGTTTTCTTTTCATTTAAAGTTAATTTCTAACTTACATCAATTACTTAAACAAGAATTCAATAGATAATTTGAAGAATTTGTCACTAACCTCTTGTAGCTTTTCAATTCTTCACTTTTCTACTTCCCTTTTTAATTTCTTCCTTCACCACTCCTCTTACCAAGGTCAAATTTCAAGTTTTAATTAGGAGAACTAAGGGTTTTAGGGCTAGTTTAAGGGGGTTGCTCAAGCTCAAGATTGAGCTTTAATGGAGTATGAGAGGGAAAGAGGAAAGAGATGAAAAAGATAAGAGAAGTGTGCATGGGACGGCAAGAAAGAAGACCACTTTTTAAATTCCTTTTTTTTTTAATAATTATCTCTTTTTTTTCTAATTTTAGTAATTTGACTTTATTAAATCATCTATGACATTATAATTCCTATATATATATTTTCTTTTCTTTTCTTTTATGTATTTTTATCTTATGGAAGACCAAAATATCTAATTAATTAAATATATTAATTATAATATTTATGGCATCATGCTTATCTCACCACATGATGTCATTACCTTTTTAACTTTTTCATTTTCTTCTTTTTTTTTATTTATTTTTCTATTAGTTTTTTAATTTAATTCCTGACTCTAAAATTTTCTTTTCTCTGATTTTATTTGACAGTTAGGTCAGGAGTCAGCTCTCGGGGTCAATTGACTAAATTGCCCCTCGCCGGTTCGACCTGGTTTGCAAATAATTCAATATTTCTTTCGGCTCCCTGACCTAATTATTTGACTGGTTTAACAATTCTTTTTCATGATTTTCTCTTTTACACTGTGTTCGTAATGGTCCTAAGGACCACGGCGTCACATTTTATGATTCAAAATTTGAGTTTAAATCGACTTCATAGTCGTTCCCGAGAAGGTCACCCATCGCTGTGACTCTCGGCTCATTTAACCTCTTATGTTCTGTTTTTCTTATTTATACTTAACTATTTGGCAATTACTAATTATTTGTGTTTATGGCTTATCTAGTTGTCTTAAGTGTGGTTCTAATCCACTTAATTGTTCAGACTGACTCCGGTCATCGGAATAGTGAAATATATCAGACTATGCAAATAGGGGTATTACAAATAAAATAATTAAAGTTAAGTTGTGAAATGAAAAAAAAAAAAAAAGAAAAGAAACAAATAGAACAGTAAGAAATGAGAAAAACACTAGATGAGGAATTGCCACAAAGGCAAACAACTTACTTAAGACGTGTAACGATATCCTGAACTATTTTATCAAGAAAGAAATAAGTTAAACAAAAGCAAATAAGATAGTGTGAAATGGCACATAGGCCTTGGTCATAAATGGAGATGGTAAGATAATGGTTATGGACCTATGGCCAAGAAAGAGATAAGCAGTTCATATATGACCAACAAGGTCATATATAAAAAAAAAAAAAAAAAAAGACTACACAGGAAAATAATTACTAAAATAACAGCAAGAAAAGACTAAAATATTTCAAACTAAACTGAAGGTTGCATTAAATGATTAAGAGATTTGATAAGAAAAGAGTAAAACTAAGTTCTCACCCATAGGATCGTACGAGGTCCTAGAAAGAGTAGATCCACTAACACACAGATTTGCTTACCTCTAAAATTGAAATAAATTTGAATCTAACTTATGACAAAAGCTTATAAGAAACTTGGCACACGAGGTAAGCAATCGATGAGTAAATAGCATTGGTTAAAGTGCTACGGATCATTATTTCTATTATGAAGCTACGTAGAAATGTGAGAAAAACATGAGAAAACAACATGTATGACTATTTGAGGACAGATAGTGGACACAATTTCGAGGACAAAATTATTTTAAGGGGGGGAGAATTGTAATACCCCTATTTGCATAGCCTGGTATATTTCACTGTTCCGGTGACTAGTGTCGGTCCGGATAATTAAGGAGATTAGAATCACATCTAAGATAACTAGATAAGCCCTGAACACAAATAATTAGTAATTGTCAATTAGTTAAGTATAAATAAGAAAAATAGAACATAAGAAGTTAAATGAGTCGAGAGTCACAGCGATGGATGACCTTCTCGGGAAGGACTGCTAGGTCAATCTAAACTCGAATTTCGAACCGTAAAATGTGATACCGCAGTCCTTAGGACTATTGCAAACACAGTGGAAAAGAGAAAATCACAGAAAAGAATTGTTAAGCTGATCAAATAATCAGGTCATGGATCCGAAAGAAATCTTGAATTATTTGCAAACCTGGTCAAAGCGGTGAGGGGCAATTTGGTCAATTGACCCCTAGAACTGACTCCTGACCTAACTGTCAAATAAAATCAGTGAAAAGAAAATTTTAGGATCAAGAATTAAATTAAAAGACTAAAGAAAAATAAATGAAAAAGGAAAAAAGAAAAAAGGTTGAAAAAGTGAAAAAGTTTATTACATCATGCATGACATCATGCATGATGCAATAAACTTAATAATTAAAATTTTGAAATTATTGGATAATTATGAATTAAATTAGATTAAAAACACATAAAAGAAAAGAAAAAAAAAACTCATTTGGTCTTCATCTTCCTAGAGTGCCGGCCCATCTTCTCTCCCTAACTCTCTCATTTTTCCTCCATTAACATACCTTAAAAGCTCACTAAAACCTTACTTTCCTTCATGATCTTCATAATCCTTAACACTAAATATTGAAATTTCATCTTGGGTTGATAGTTAAAAGTGAAAGAAGAGGAAAGGAAGGAGATTTGAAGAAGTAGAAAAATCATAATTTGAGGTAAGTTAATCAAATCTCTTTCCTTAGTATAAATGCTTGAAGTTGAGTTCATGTGGATGACTTATTGTAGAAACAAATGAAAAAAAAAATCATACATGTATAGCAACCCATGAAATTCGTCCATGTTAGAGATGAATAGGGTTTGATGGGTTTGGATGCAATTAAATATGTAGGCAAGTTGAATGAGAGTGTAGATAATGTTTATACAATTTGAGTTCATGATTTGAAGCTATTGAAGAATTAGGGTTCTTAACCCTTAGGGTTTTGGGAGAAAAAATGTGAGAATTAGCCAAATGATGTGTTTAACCTTACCTAAGTTGAAAAATGGTCATGTATGACTAATGGTGTGTAGGAAGTGTTAGAATTAGGTTTAAATTTGGATTGCTTATGGTCATTCTGCAGGCAGCATGACCAAGGTCCTTTTCAGGGACCAAAACTGAAAATTTATTAACCCAATTGGTGTGAGGCCAATTGAGAATGAAACTAGACACAAAATGGAATATTTTTCATTCAAGAATCATGCTCAGAAAGGGACCATAGCATAGTGAAAAAATTGGCCAAACCCGGAATTGGGCACACTGCCCTGTACAAAAATGACCAAATGAACAGTATTTGTTCATTTGGCCATAACTTGGGCTAGGCAGGTCCAAATGACCTGCAATTTTACTAGTAGAAAGCTAAGACATAGCCCTAAAACTTCAATAGATAACACAAACCCAAATTATGCCCTTAACCAAGTCATTTAGCCACCCAAAATTAGTGACCTAAAACTGCCAGAACCAAATTAGTGCCCAGAAAATTTGGGTTAGACCAATTCGGCCAGCCATGTTCAAATAGCTATAACTTGAGATACAATACTCCAAATGGAGTGATTCAAAAAGGGAAATAAATTTAAGACAATAAGGAACAACTTCTATGAAGAAAACTTAGCCAAATTCTAACAGCTACATGACCAATGGAACAGTGCAAAACAGGACGCCAAAACTGAAAATTTGAAATTTGTGCCTAAAAGACTTAAGATTTGAGAAAACAACCAAAACCAACAAATTAGGCAACCAAAATGTGGTATGTGGGTAAAATTAGAATTCTCATACCTATTAAGTATTAGAAACTTAACAAATTAACTTGAATAGTATCATGAATAGTAACCCTGAAATACAAATTTTAAAGAACGCCAAGTTTAGCATATTAAAGCTAGGTATAAGTAGATTTTAATTTCTTTTTAGAGTTATGATAAATTGTGATACTGAAACAATATAAAACTGTGTGTTTCAGTAGAAAAGAATACCGGAAAAGAACCCGAGACATCGCGTCAAGGCCAAGAGGCGACTCGTATAAGGTTTATGCACAACTAACTATTTTGTTACTTTTCGCTTCTAAATGTATTTGAACAAGTTTATTTTATAACTTATGATTTTGTTGTGTCGAGAATTTTAACTTATTGAATGAGATTGTATAATTTAAATATAAATTTTCTTATGTATTTAAGTATTTATTACATGGTTTTGAGGATTGTAAATTCTAAGTTTGATGTGTTGCCAACCATGAGCATGAATTTATGATGATTCATTATGTTAATGGTTTGTAAACACTTTGTAAATAGAAATTGTTTTGAATATGATTGAAACCACAGTTGACATGGCAATATCTGTTATGAATTCTCATTAGCTTGTCTAGTGAGATATCTCCTCCACTAGATGGGGTGAGTTCCTTCCTCTCTAGCTTGCCAGTTGGGGAAGAGTTTGAATGAGTACTCATATATACTAGCTAGTCTTTGTTCCTCCCTTTTAGCCTCGGTTATTAGGAGAGTTTGAAATATCGTGGTGTACAACACGATATCTATTTGAATTTTGGGTCATGGGTTCAACTGTGTGAATTGTTGGCAACGCCCTTTAAATTATGAATAGTTTAATAAATTGTGGTTGAAATAAATAATTTGTCAGTGATTCAAAATTTTTTTATATTTTTTTAGGATTTAAAAGAAATGTAAATAAATAGTTAGTATTTGATCAAAATGTTATTGAAA